>NC_052643.1:15180403-15489628 GCF_016161935.1 Mauremys reevesii | reverse complement strand
CAGCAAGCCTCTGAGTGCGACCCCCCCCTTATACATTAAAAACACCTTTTTTATATATTTTAACACCATTATAAATGCTGGAGGCAAAGCAGGGTTTGGGGTGGAGGCTGACAGCTCCCAACCCCCCCCCCCATGTAATAACCTCGCGATCCCCTGAGGGGTCCCGACCCCCAGTTTGAGAGCCCCTGTTTTAGACCATGGTGTTGGGATAATTGAGGCCAAGATACAGCACTCCTTTCCTGGTTTGAGCCGTCAACGTTAATTATTATATGTAGGGGCGGAAATCTTCTTGGAAGGTTTTACGTCCCAGTGTTAGTGATTGGTGCAAAGATTTTAAGCCTACAGCATCCCAGGTGAGTGCCTTAACTGGCTATAGAGTCACCTTCTGTCCTCCTGAGTCTCACTAGCTCCTGGAGAAGCTGTTCCACTTTGTATAAATTATACAGTATATCAGTGAGCTAATGAGCAAGACTGACTCTATAGCCACTGGGAGTCCCCCACCCCAGAATAGCCAATTACCCGATGGTTAGGACATTCATCTCAGAGGTGGTAGACTCAGGTTTGAGTCCCTGGTCTGAACTGGGGAGATTGCAGACTGGAACCTGGATCTCCCACATCTAGCTGAGAGCCCTGACCAACAAGTTTCAGTTTCAATTAACTGGCATTTTCTGATGGAAAATCTGTTTCATGAAAAATTTCCCAACCAGGTCTACTAGTGACTCAAGGTAGTTCAGGTATGATCTTAACCAATCCCATCTCTGAATCTTCTTAGACTAGCTCAAGACTGGACAGGAATTGCCAGTGTTAGCCTCAGTCTGGGTTTCTTGTGTGAGGAAAGGTCACTGATGATGCAGCTTATGGTCTTTAGCAGTAAGAGCTTTCTAAAGACTGGAGGAGGTGCCTAGATACCACAGCAATGACAACCTATCTCTGGGCATCCTGAAGGACTTTAACCCTGACGATCCCTTTGATGGTCGGGGAAGGGAGTAGATAAGTATTACTAGACTATGTTACGGGAAAGCACGCGGCCAGATTTTTGGGGCTGGCTTTCGCAAGTGTTGAGTGCCCCCAGAATCCAGCTGAATTTGTTTCATGATGGGTGCCCCAATTTAGCAGCCTCCCTTAAAAATAAATAAATGGGGTAAAACACTAAGGCCAAGGTCCCTCAAGAAGGCAACAGCAAAGTCAGGAACAGAATCCAGGAGTCCTGAGTCCCCCAGGCCTTTAATGAGATTTACATACATACTGTACATCAAGATAAAAATAAGACCAAAGTGTCTAAATATTAGAGGATTGGAGGGCTCTTGGTACAGGTCCCATGCTGCGATACCTGGGGTCAGTGGGGTAAGCTAAATGGGGATTTCCACCATGACTGAAGTTCCTGGCTTTTGTGGGTATAATTCAGCCTTTTTTCATTATCTGATCTCTGGGCTCTTTCTTTCTTTTGGTTGGTTATCTATCATGTTTGACAGAGAAATTGTGATGACAAAATGCTAACGCTCTTGCTCTGGGCTATTTTTAATCTACTGTAGGTGAAAGATCAGAAGGCATTTTTTGAAAGATTTATATGTCGTCAGTATCCTCATGCTGAGCCAGATTGGGTAAATGGGATTTGACAAACTGCAGGACAGGAGATTTAAACTGCTGACCTCTGACCTCAAGAGTCAGAGCCACTGTATATTATCACGTTTATGTTCAGAGGCTTAATTCCTTGCTCTAAGGGAATCTCATAAATGTTTAACAGAGCTACAGAAATAGTTATTATTCAGCCTTTAAGCTTTATTGGGGTGGTCAATGGTTAAGTCTCTTTTTGGGTTGTTGTGGCATTTAGTGTAAAATATTGTGGCTAATAGTTTAAATCTTCTTGATATTTGCAGAGAACAGGACAATTCCGTTCCCTGCCAAACAAGGACCCTGCCTACCCTAATGACAATTCAGTTCCAGCAGACTCCTGCATTGTGCTGCTCCTTTCATTGTATCACCTCCCCAAATCCCTTCCCAGCATCTCTAGAGTCTCATGTGATTCTAAACACTTCTGAATCCAAATCACTTAAGTATAACCCATTGTCTGAAACACGGCTTTAAAATGAAGTACCTGCTTAAGGGCTTTGCTAAATTGAGGCCCAATTTCTGCAGCCCATCATGGTGGGTGGGGAGGGTGAGGGAAGGATGGATACATTATAAAACCCCCATTACCATAATGAAACAAACTTTGTACCCACTACAGCTTAAATTGGTATGTTATGTCACTCAGAGGTGTGAATAAGCCACTCCCCATAGCCATGTAAGTTACACCAACTTAAGCATCAGTGTGGACAGCGCTATGTTGGCGGGAGAGCTTCTCCCACTGATATAGCTACTGCTGCGCTTGGGCCTGGAGTAATTAAGATGATGGGAGAGCTCACTCCTGACAGCTGAGTGTCTGCACTAGGCTGTAAGCTCTGTAGTGTAGCCATCGCCTTAGTCAGCAATTGTTTGGAAATCACATTGTGATGCCTAAGGCTCTTGGGCTATTGGCATTACTGCTGGGAGCTATACTGAAACTGAGAGAATGTGGGGAGGAGAGGAGGGTGGAAAAAAGGAAGGGAAAGAAGAGTGAGAGAGGATGGAGCAGTGGAAAGAGGATTGGGGGAGGACTGCAGAGGTGGGGAGAGGCAGGCCTGAGATCCTGTGGCTGTGCCACCACGGCTGGACTCTGCCCCTGTAGAAGACCATGATGTCTCTGCCTTAGACATTGTCTAAGGTTACTCATGCAAGTGTAGCTGGTCCTCTGATCTCAGACAAGCTCCATGCAATATCTATGCACAGTACACAAGGCTTTTCTCCTAAATGATACATCATTGGGGCAAGCAGATAACCAGTTAGTGTACAGATTTGTTCTGCACATGCAAATCTTTTCTTGGGCAAAGTGGCCTTGTGGATAGACTTGGCTGGGAGGGAAAGAAAAAAGTTTACTCTTAAATGGTAATTGTCATCCTCTGGCTAATGATAAGCCATATTATAGCCTGCGTATTGGCTATAAGTGAGCAGAAAGACACAGCAAGGTGTATGTTGCGGTGAGATAACACAGTGCTCAAAAGCCAATGACCTGTAAAGCACATTATCTCCCAGTTGCACAAGCCCTGTGGAGTCATCCTGCGCATGTATGCTACCAAATCCAAAGTCCCCTTCCTCCCTGTTCAGTATTTGCACATTTCTTGGTATTTTACCCAACTGTTCTTATTTTATTTTGAGAACATTTGCTCCCTTTCCTGTGCATTTTTATCAGTTTTTGTGTATATAACAGGCCTGGTTTGCAAGAGGATAAGCAACCTTCACCTGGGATTGAGGGCACTTGGCATCTCTTGGCCCAATAACCCTTTGTTAGACAAGTCAATACAGACATACAGGGCCAGATCCTTAGCTGGCGTAAATTGGTGCAGCTCCACAGATGATCTAAGCATGTGCCTGACGGTGTCTAATTTATAATTTTCATTTGCTGTAATTAAAATTGCACATTGTTTTTGAAGGTAGCAGAGAAGGCTTTGAGCTTAAACACTACATTAGATTAAAATTGTTTCAAGGCAAAATTGACCTTTATGGTTATAATTGATTAGAAAGTGGCAGAGGGCTGAAGTTTGTAGATACGGTAGCAAACATTTTAGGAGCTTTGCATGTGACAGTGATCTCCAACCTTTTTACGCCCAAGATCACTTTTTGAATCTAAAGGCAACCCAGGATCTACCCTGCCCCTTCCCTGAGGCCCCGCCCCTCTCACTCCATTCCCCGCCCCTCTCCATTGCTCTGTCCCTCACCCTCACTCACTTTCACTGGGTTGGGGTATGGGGTTGGGGTTTGGGACGGGGTGCGGGCTCTGGGCTGGGTCTGAGGAGTTTGCAGTGTGGGAGGAGGCTCTGGGCTGAGCCTGGGGCAGGGGGTTGGGGTGCAGGAGAGGCTGAGGGGTGTGAGCTCTAGGAGGGAGTTTGGGTGCAGAGGGGGCTCCGGGCTGGAGCAGGGGGTGCCAGTATGCCAGTGCCTCTGTAGGCATCAGCGGAGAGCACAGCCCCACTGTGCTAGATGCTGTATGCACTTTCCCTACCCTGGAGAGGTTACAATCTAAATAGACAGGACAGACACAGCCAGGATTACTATCCCCATTTTTCCCAAGGGGGGCGGGGGACAGAGACATGAAATGACTTGACCAAGGTCACCCAGAAAGTCTTTGGCACAGCCAAGAACTGAACCCAGCTCTCATGACACCCAGTCCATTGCCTTAACCACAAGACCATCTTACCACCCAGGTGGACATACTTAATACACCTAAGTCCATACCTGCTTGTGGGTAAGAGAGATGGGGAGAAACATGCTGATCTCGCATGAAATTAAATTAAAGAAAAAGAGAAGGAAAGACAAGCCTAGAGAGTTCAACTGTTGTTAGGAAACAAACAAGATGCATTGTAATACGAGAAAGCCATTTGGCTAATGCCTGTGTTCTTTGAAAGCCCCTCAACTAAAGGAATTTATCAGCTTTTCCTCTTTCCTCTCATTCTGGGGCTTGAATCAAGTATTTCTCAATGTTGCATTATCTCTAAACACCTCTGGTGGTTGTGGGAGTTGTTTTCACATCAGGGGGCTGGGTGTAGCTCCAATATAAAATGTTTATTGGTCAATCTTGCTAGGATTTTTTTTTTTTTAAATCATTCAACCCATTTTCCCAATCTGATTTCCAGGCCAATCAGCAGTGCACGTGCACCTCTGAGTTTTAATTACCCCTTCAGAGAAGCTCCTGACTTTAAGAGAGGTTTCAGCGCTGATGTTAGAGATCAGCTGCGTTAATGCCTGTCTCCACAGAGACAATGGACACATTGCATTTGACCCTAGGATGGGAGAGGATGAATCACAGGAGGAAACACTTCCCCCCACATCTCCCGCTGTGCAGTTGGTTTTAAATGTATCACGTATACTTTGTAAGCACACTAAAGTTAGACCCAAAGCTAAGGGTGTTGTTTATTAACTCCCCAAAGCAAGCTTGGATTCTGAGAGTCATACTGACAGGTTATAAAAGATTTTCCCCTTGTGATGAATCTTTTTTCCCCTTCATGTTTGAAATGAGTCATCACTTAGCCACACTAACATCTAGTGTGGGGTTAGAGCTAGGAAAGTGACTAGGTAAAAAACGACAAGTGTGTGGTTCTTGCGTTTATTCCCTCTATGAGCCAGATTCTACAATCCTTATTCCGCCCTTTGAAGTCAATGGGAGTTTTGTCCATGAGTCAGAACTGAGTAAGGACCAGGGAATCTGACCCAGTGTTTTTCAGATTGCACCAGTTTTTCAAGGCAAATTATTGTTTTGATGGGACTCTGCCTGGGACCAGACAGCTGGGCTCTAACTGCGTCTTTTGTCATCTTCATCAGTAAGAATTTCACCCTTAGGAATTAGTTGACAATTTTCGTAGTGCTCAAGAAAGAATAGAATCCAACGTGCTTTCCCCTAAATGCACAGGCCAGCTCTCCCTGTGGAGTAGGAAATGTGAGCAGATCTGACTCAAGGACACACATATGTCTAGTATTTGTGTTTATGTTTTTCCCTTGGCTTTTGTAATGCTTCACGGAGCAGTTCACAGGGCTGAAATAATGTGGTCCTCTCGTGATCTTCTAATGTGGTCATCTCATTTCAGTTCCTGTATGGGTGGAAATACCATAGGAAGAGTAGTCCATGTAATTTCAGCCCCATAAACGGCCCTGAGGGAGGGAAAAAGCCCATGAAAAACAAACACCAGCACCAGGATATTTGGGTTTGTTCAGATTTAACTGAACACTGAACTGCCCTTTCCCTCTGAGCTCCCACAGCTTTGTGCAGAAGCCCAGTGCCAAGTCCTACAGGCTCCCTTCGTCTGAGATAATCACAATGCAGCTTTCAGCCTGTTTGGCTTTGCAGTGTTTTCTGGCTCACACTGCCTTGTACAAAACTGTCTGTCATAGAGGAAGCTGTAATATCACATGCGGCGGTGGTGAGAGAGAACACATGAAAGGAAGGTACAGCTGCTAAACTTCACACCAGAACCAAATCCAAATGGAGACGGAGCAGATGCTTCAAGCCAGCCACAGAAGCATCATCAAACAGAGAATGAAAAATGAAATCAAGAGAGACCCAGGCTCTTGAGAAGTATATCAAACAACCTTTGTAACCTTGTTGATTATTTAAATTAGGGTAGCACTCTCACAATCGAGATTGGAGCCCATTGTGCTAGGTGCTGTACAAACAGAGCACCAAAGAGTTCACAAACTAAACAGACAAGATGGACAAAGAGCAGGAAGGGGAAGGGAAAGTGGTTTGCCCAAGATGACCCAGCAGATCAGTGGCAAAGCCAGGAATAGAACCCAGGAGTCCGGTGGCCAAGTCCAGTGCCCTACCTATTGCACCTCAGCTTAGTTGCCAGCCCATCACAATAGCCCTCATGTGCACTCTTAGCCAGCGCACCCATTGTTCACAAGCACTCATCAGCTCTGCCAACTTCTCTCTACATTCATAATACGTCGTTCCATTAGCACCTAGCACAGCACTGTTAGGACAGCAACAGCCAGGGGCGGCTCTAGGGATTTTGCCGCCCCAAGCACGGCAAGCAGGCTGCCTCTGGCGGTTTGCCTGCAGAGGGTCTGCTGGTCCTGTGGCTTCGGTGGACCCGTCGCAGGCAAGCCTGCGGGAGGTCCTCTGAAGCCGCGGGACCAGCAGATCCGCCGCAGGCAAGCCTGCGGGAGGCAGCCTGCTTGCCGCCCCACGGCTTGCCGCCCCAAGCACGCGCTTGGCGTGCTGGGGCCTGGAGCCGCCCCTGGCAACAGTGCCTGCCTCATCACCCCACCAGTTTCCTTTCTCCAAGGCCCAGCAAGTCAAGTGGAGCTGGGATTGTTCCCTCTTTCAGCTCCCCATTACAAATCAGTGGTTCAAGTCCCTGCTTTCTCAGCCACTCCACCCCAAATAGGACCCTACTCCCTTTTGCTCCTCAAAATCCCCAGCAGGTTTTCCTCACATCAGTCCTTTCTGTCACTGCTCCCTTCTCAACAGGAGGTCAGCATGACAGATATTTGCCCCCATATCAATATCCCAGAGCTTGAGTCTCTATTATCCTGCACACTGGGCAGTCATTGACTGACACCAGAGCAAAGCAGTTGCTAAATGCTACCAGGTCAGAATGGTATTGTTTTACACCCACTGTGCATGGGTATAGATAACTGCACAAGATGCATGGAGGAAGCAGAGTCAGGCCCAAAGTCTTTAGGCACAGAGATATACTCATAGAGTAGAATGCCTAAAAATACTATTTTCTTCCTCCTCTGCCACAAAATTTACTCCGTACTCCCTGCAACGCTCAGCAAGAACAACATGAAAACTAGAAGTGAACCCAAACTGCTGAGCATACCTGTAATTCCAGCCGATACAGTCTCCTCTTTGGCTCTTTCCCTTCTCCACAGGCATGCAGGACACCTTAGGGCAAAGGCGCTGATCAGCTCAGGCCCTGTACCCCAACACGAGCAATGAAACAAAGCACCAAAGCCAGATGATTGGCTCCTGGAAAGTTCCTCCACCCTTTTCACTGCTGACCTGGTTTGCTTCTTACAAGAAGCTGAAATTCTGGGGAGCCAGCCCCCTGAGTTACTGTTATCTGGCAGGAATCACCAAAGCATGTTTTCCACTCATTGTCATAGGTCATGACTTACAGCTGCTGTGGAAGGTCTGGGCCTTTCTTCCTTCTACCTTTCCCATAGCAGCCTTGATTGCAAATTGAAAAATCCTGTAGCAAAGTACTCCCCTCTCGGGGGCTGAGTGTCTGTCGCCTCCGTGAGCTCGCGCAGTGTAAGAATTCCACAGTTGTTGGTTAGCTGTCTATCTCAATTACATCAGCGATTAGAGAAATGTTGAGCAGTTCAGGCTGCAGGGCAGGGAACAGGTGACCTACTGTTCCTTTTGCTAAACATATGCCTGGAGTGCTAATTGCATAGGCCATGTGTGCAGTGAGCCATGGTGTCGTTTCTGGGTCTCAGCAACCCAAGACCCATGTGAAAAGTAAAATGCCTCAAATAAGCAATCAGATGTGAGTGGGAAAAGCTGACTGGAGTTTAGCATCAAGCGGCCCCTTTTGTTAGTCTGTCCCAAGCATGAGATTAGATGGGGTGTGTTTATGCCCCATCTACACCAGTGATTTTCAAACTTTTTTTCTGGGGCCCTGTTGAAGAAAATTGTTGATGCCTGTGACCCAACGGAGCTGGGGATGAGAGGTTTGGGGGTGTGGGAGGGGCTCAGGGCTAGGGCTGGGAATGAGGGGTTCAGGGTATGGGAGGGGGCTTTGGGCTGGGGCAGGGAGTTGGCATGCAGGAGGAGGTCAGGGCTCTGGGCTGGAGCCAGGGATGAGGAGTTTGGGGTGCAGGAGGGGCTCCAGGTTTGGAGGGGCTCAGGGCTGGGATGTGGGTGGGGGGTCAAGGCTCTGGGGTGGGGCCAGGGATGAGGGGTTTGGGGTGCAGATAACTGACTGAGAACAAATGAAAATTCATCCCAACAAAGGACTCAGTGCTGTAGAGATAAGAGCAAGCGTGGCCTTTTAGGCTGGACACTAAGAGTTGAGGCCCTCTGGAATATACTTAGGCAGCCTAAAATAAAAATTCTACGTGGACTATTAAGAGATTACATGGCTTGATTCTGAGGCGCAGTCTAACCGCTAGTGTACTAAAAAATCCCACCATCTCCACACTAACTTTTCATGAGATGCTTAAATAAATTGATCTACAAATTTAGGCTTGGGGGAGGCAAAACACCCACAAAGCAGAGGAGGTTTACAAATTCAGTTATAAACAGACATGTTTGCCTGAATCTCAAGCAGAACAGGTTTATGCCAATGCATAGTTGACCCAGGAGATGAAAGTGACTTGTATTAGCTGGGCTGGAATACAGCCGCTCTGAACATTTTTGACAGAATATGTGAACAAAATTTGGTAAAATTTGGAGTGGGGTGGAGGTGGGGAGGAATATAAACACATTGTTTCAACTTTCTTGTTTTGTTTCCATAAGCTAAAAACATTCCAATTCATTTCATTTTGACTTTTATAGGATAGTAAAATATTAACATATTTTATATTTAATATTTCACTATAATATAAATGTCTAAACAAAATCAACCGACTACTGAAATGAAAATTTTTTACCTTCTCAAGATGAAATTATTTGACACTACCCAAATAAAATATTTAAATGGTCCCAAATTGAAATGTTTCCAAATTTTCATTCCATGGGAAATTTCAGCTTGTCATTCTGATTTGGAATGATTTTTTTCCCCCATTTTGGAATGTCCCATGGAACCAACATTTTGGTTTCCAACCAGCAACAGGCTAGACTGCCCTGTTGGAGAGCTCAGTGGTTTGAGCATTGGCCTGCTAAACCCAGGGTTGTGAATTCAATCCTTCAAGGGACCATTTAGGGATCTGGGCAAAAGTCTGTTTGGGGGTTGGACTAGATGACCTCCTGAGTCCCTTCCAACCCTAATCTATAATTCTAGATCAGCTGATGCCTCAGTAGATGGGAAGAAAGAAAGGTCCTTCCAGGCACACATATGAATCTACTGTTTCCCAGCACACATCTGGTGGAAACCACTATTTCTCCTCTTAAATTTTTGGAGCAGTTTGAAAGGTGCTGAGCAACCTCAACCCTTACTGGTTTAAATAGGAATTGAGGGCAGACACCTAGCACCTTATATGATTTGTTTAATGCTTTATTATCTAATCACAGCCTGCATTTGGCTCTGTTTCTGGGTGTTTGTTGAAAAAAAAATCTGTAGGGCACTGCCAAGCTGTGGCTACTGTAATTGGAAAAGGGCCCTTGATTCTTTGCAGGGGCAGGAAAGCACAGAGCTTCTTGTAGGTGAGCAATTTGTCATTGGAGGCAGCATCAGAAAAGCAGGTGACACTGCTGACCACTTGTGAGCATTGCACAGGAAAGCAATTACTGAAAGAAAACTGCACCTACAGAAGATGAGACGGCATGGTTTCTTTGGCTAGCTGGGGAGTTCTATGCAGGGTCCCTAGGAAGAGATGAAAAGGAAAATATGGAACCTTAGGGACTGGAGGGTCTTGTTTTCTAAGAAACCAATCTTTTTTCCTCCTTTCAAAAGAAGAAGATCCATTCAAAATAACACTGATACCCAGTGCGTACAGGGGCAGAGCCTGATCTCACGGCACTAGTGTAAACTTAATAGGCCTCCTCCTTCTCGAACTCCCACTGGCTTTGTTCTAGTGGGACTCACTAGCATTACTGCTGATTCACAATGGCATCAGAGAAGAATCGTGTCTCAGGCTCATGAAGTTCATGGGGTTTCAGTAAGATGTGGTTCAGGTCTATGTGGGTCCAGCTGGGCACTCCTTTCATTTTGGTGGTGAGCACTTTGCTGTACTACTCTCCAACAAGAGGGCCCATTGTGTGTTATGTTAAATCAACCATCACTCCCATCTTACAGATGGGGAAACAGCAACAGATGGGAAAATTCTGCACTCATACCAGTTAAATCCCAAGTGGCTCCTGATTTGCACCAGCATAGCTGAGAACAGAATTTGAACCTCAGACAGGTTAAAGACTGCACAGATCCATGCATAGATCACTAGGGCTATGCTCTCTCCCCACCAAAGAGTAAGGCAGATTGTTATTTAAAATCCCAGATCTAGGAAGCCATTTGAAATGAATAAAAGCATCTGTAACGCCTGTCACAGTGGCAAACCAAGGGAACAAAGCAACTAGCAGAGGTGTGATGCACACAGAATGCCAGTGTCTGCATATCACAAACCCCTTTGCACTCTGTTTATCACCAGCCTTTGGAGCATTGGGCAAGACTCAACCACCATGACCGGGATGGGTACGTACACCATTGGTTTCCTGGACACTGGTGGACTTGGCATTTCCTGCCTTCTACATTGCTAAGCAGGGACAGGCCCTTGTAAAAACAAAACAAAAAAAATGCAATGGACTCTGACTGGTGAGCATGTGTAGAGCAGGAAAAGGTTTGTTCCGCCTCTTTTTCTGTTTGCTGGGCAGCAAGGGATATGCTTCACAATGGGCAGGAAGCCAACTGCCCTGGGTCACTGGTAAATCTTGCATGGATACCTCCAGGGCTGGAGTCAATTACTGTCCCTGTGGCCAGGGACTGCTGTCTCCTAGAGTCCTGTGGGTGCACATCACCCCTGAGGGAGTGGAGGAGGAGCAGTGGGTGCAGTAGATTGGAAGAGGCGGGGGAGTTCCCATTACTATGCGGCCAAGAAAGAGGGGGGCACCACTACTCAAGTCAGAGAGGAGAGGGAGCTGCACCCTTTCCATTAACCCTGGGAGAGGCAATGGGGCCGAGGCACCCTGGACTGAGATGCAATGGCCTGGGGAGCTGTGCTATCCAGTGGAGAGGGCAGCCCATGCACTTCTCCTCTGTGCGCCAGGGTGGGTTGGCTCCATATTGTTCCCCACAAACTCTATGCTGCAGACTGGCCCTTAACCTACGCAATGCTCAGGGCGTGGCCTGCACAGCTCGAGATGTGGGCTGGCCTGATAAAGGGGGCAGCTGATAGAGAGGGCCTCTAGCTCTGGCAAAGAGACTGTCTACATGGCTGGTATCACTGCAGTTGCCAGAGCTGAAAATAGCCCTCAACACGCAAAGCCCCTGGCTCTGGTTCTCTGAGCGCTCCCACTCTCTGAGATGCAGCTGCTCCAGCTCCCAGGCTGCAGTCCAGCCATGACACCCAGCAGGTGCATGTTCAATCAGTGGCAGTGTGTGGATTTACCAAGGAAATGGCTCATCTCACAAGGTCCTGGGCACTTGGGAGCAGGAGCAAGCCTTTAAGTTGTGACAGTCTCCCGAGTTCCCTCCCTGCAGTTACGGCTCCATGCAAAGATAGCTTTGGTTACTGGTTGGGAGGGTTCAGAGTTCACCTCTGTACCTCAGGCCTGGCCCCAGGGGTATTCTGAACGTGAGTGAGATGCTGGCTCATGTAGAATGAGGGAACTGAAATATGGCTCAGGAATTGCAGGCTCAACACCACTCTGTGGGGAGTGCAACATCCCAGTGCTGTTTGTGGGTTCACGGACACACCACTCCCCTGCCCTGATGGAGAGTAAAGGGGGAAGGGAGGTGGGTGGGGGAAGGGCTGGTCCCTCTCTTTCTTTCACCAGTGAAAAAAGAGTGGATGAGAAAGTGTCTGCAGCATGTGCAGGGACTCAGGGAGAAGCAAGGCAGGGCTGCCTGGTAGGAAGGAGCTTTGCTATTAGTGAGTCAGTACATTCTAGGCATCTCTCCCCCTCTCCAGGCAAGACCACGGAGAGGTGAGGAGTCATTTGAATTAATTACTGGTCTAATTTCTCTGTGGAGGCCTCAGACACTGTCAATCCTTTTCCTTGGCTTCCCCTTTCACTCTGGCAGGTTGGTTCCTTTGCAGCGGTTGTTCCCTGCCAGCGCTTGCTGCTTTAGTGATTCAGAGGTTTCCTCTACTCTGCTCTCACCTCTCTCTCTCCCTTCCCCCGGAGAGCAGCCTGGGGGTGTTAATAACACATTCTGCTGTGGGGCTGCCCTACTGAGTCCGTAGCAGAGACCTGCTAGGGCAGTGATGCCTTGCTCATCACCATGACCTGGCCAAGCCACAAGGTTGTACCTGGTTTTCCTGCGTAAAGGAACCTGCTGGGTTTGTGGCAGCAGGTCCAGAGGGCAGAGCAAGGGAGATGGGAGTCCCGCCATCCAGGCACGCTGTGACCTTCATCATTCTAGAGTCTGAACACTGTGCAATTACCTCACTGCATACCTTTGAGATGGGTTTGCATTACCACCCCTCTTTTACAGTCAGTGAACTAAGGCACAGAGAGATTAACGGGACCAGCCCAGGTTATGCAAGTAAGCCTGTGGCAGAGATGCAAGTACTGTACAATCCAGATCTTCTGAGCCCCAGTCCAAGGACCCTCCCCTCTCTCTAAGCTCCTGGGGGCTCTATTCCCAGCTCCTGGCTCACTATTGGGTTTGTCACTGAACCTCTCTGTGCCTCAGCTTACCCATTCGCTAGGTGGATAACAAACTATTTCCTTTCCAAGCACTGAGACTGATGGCTGGCAGGGCCTGCTAAGGCACTGACTGCCATGATATTGTTGCTGTACTAAGTTTTTTAGCTAGTGGCTATGAGGGCACCCTATGACACTCAGATGCAGAAGCACAGCAGAATTCCCCTCACCCTGCTTAATAATGATTCCAAATGGATCTAGCAACACCTAGGAGTGTCAGGGAAAGGAACCATCTCAAGTGGCTTTAAGCCCACCTAATGAGCTGAAAACGGTTCAGCAGCAACTGAGTGAAATGCTCTCATGTAGGATAGCAGCGAGAGCATCTCACTCTAGTCCTGCACTGGTAGGTATGGCAGATAGCAGACTTCAAGCCAAACACCCTCCAGTCTTTTCGACTGGATCCCCAGCTAGCACATGCTCGCTCACCTGCTGGTAACCATATGTTTCACTTGTTCAAAAACAACCTCTCTCCAGTTCTGAGTAACTGAGGAAAGGGAAGAAGATGCTGATTGCTTTTCTAGCTCCCACCCAGAAAGTCCCACAAGAGCAGACAAGGCCTGAACTAACACCCATGATTTCAGTGGGCTTTGGATCAGCCCATGGTCACTAGCAGTATGGCTGGCACGTGTGCTCATAGCTTCTTATGCACATGTGTGGCTACCAGCCCTGAGGCTTTCTGACTGCTAGGAGCTCTCTCCCTGCTCAGCCCCTCCTCCTCTGAATTTACAGACTGATTTTGAGAAAAACCTTTGTTTTTCCAGTGTTTGTTCCAGGCCTTGTTTGCAACCCATATAGCCCTTGCTTTACCGGGAGGTGCACAGATTTCCTGACTTATTTGCACTTCTGTTCGATGATATGAGAACTCACATTTTATAAAGCCCCTACAACAGTATTGCCAACCCCAAATGTTCAAAAATCATGAGTCAGGCTCACCAAAAAGCATGAGATTGGATTTAAAATAATGAGATTATGTAAAAATAAGAGATTGTTATTTGCCTCCTGCTTTTTGAGCCTTTATTGTGCTCTACGGTCATATTTTGAAGCTTTCTCAACAGCCACAAGGGCTAGAAACTTACTTTTTCTTTAAGGATGAAGGCTGATAGCATCACATCTCCACTTGACTCCAGGAGCTGGGGCTTTAAGGGAAAACAATAACTGTCATAAGACTCATGACAAAATCATAGCAACACTGCTACAATAAATAAAGACTAGCAGCACCGACTCCAGGCAGCAGCCCCAGACACTGAATATAGATGCCTTTAATTTGGGGAGGTCCTGAGCTTGCGATACCTTTGGTCTGACATTCTGAGGTGCTGGATACCCACAGGCTAGTGCCAGCTGAGATCAATGAGAGATGGATGGGCTCAGCACCTCCTGACAGTCAGGCTCAAGGTTTCTCAAGTTGGACACACCCAAATCAGTCCCCACTTTTGAAAATTGCAGCCCACATGCCTTTCTTTTTCCAAGCCCCAGAGCTAAAAGGAATCAGCTGTCCCTTCCTTTCCATCACTTGACAGCCTCTCTGTGCTTGGGTACAAATTGCACTAAAGAACCCCACCTGTTACCTAGTGAAACATAGAACATCAGCCTCTTTCATTTCCCCAGCAATAAGATGTTTGCATTTGCTGTTTTACATATCCAGGCGAAAGGCATGGGGTTCAGTTATCAGGGGGGTTGTTTCCCACAGCTGTTGTGAACAAACCTAAAAATTCAAAGCAAAACCTCTGTGGTTTCTCATGCTTTCCAATGAAACAATGGCTATTCCCTCAGCATCTGCCCCGCCTGCAAGGTATTCCCCTTAAACATGGCTAACGTTCATCAGAAAGGTTTGTAAAACCTGGTGAATCTATCAGATTGAACTAGGCCATGATTTGGGTTCTTACGAAAACCAGGTAACTTTCTTCTGCTAGGCTTGGGGCTTTATTGCTATGGCAGTTTTACTTAAGTCTTTATGGAACAGGCCAAATTCTGTTCTCATGGCCTGATTCAAGGCCTACTGAAGGCACTGGAAAGGTTCCCATGGAGTTCAGGGTGCTGCAGATGAAGCCCTAAGTGAGTTATTTTGAAAGCTACCTGTTTTCTTGCCTAGGACTCAGCAGGAAAGTGTTTTGTGGGGAGGGCTTTCTGAGGGCCACTATCTTCCCCCAGAGCAGAGGCTGACTGGTGCACAGATGGGACTGGGACAACTTCCCATTAGGCTCTGGAGAAGCCATCTAGCAGAGCTCAAAGCTGCTCCTTCCCGTCAAACAAGAGCAGAGTTTGCAGCTCCCAAGTGGATGCCGGCATCTGACCCAACTCCTGCTTTTTTTTTTTTTTTTTTAAACTAGGCCTGGTGTATTCACTGAGGTCACAGCATTAGCACAGGAGTGTAACTGTCACCATGGAAACTGGCATCTGCTTGATGTCTTGTTTTGAAGGAGCTGAGAAGCAGCTTGTGCTCAGGGGGAGAGACCTCCCGCGAGCGTGCGGTTCCCATCATTAGAGCGTTTACCTCTCCAGTGTCTCAATTACATGTCCTGCTTTCTAGCCTTGCCCTATTATCGGAGCACCGTACTCTCTAAACACACCAGCTGCTCTTGTTTCCCAGAATCACTCAGACCCATTTACTACCCCCCCCCTTTGTTATTGGTTTAAGATCACACCAGAGATGGGCCCAAGCCAAGTCCCCTGAATCCAACCCGCCTCTCCTGGGATCCAAAGATGTGAATGTCCCTCCCTAATTTATATTAACAAATCAAACAACCCCCTATCTATGAAGGGAATCGTAAGAGGAGGTCAGCAAACAGCTGCCCTCTAGCATCCCTGCAGCAATTATAGTCAAGGTAATAAATTAAAAGTCATTCGAGAGAACACAGGGTTATAACAGCTTTGAACCGTTCTGACAACTGCATGGCAAAGTGGATTCCTTCAGTCCTACTCTTCATCCATACTCCTCCCCTGCCCCATTTGTTCATTCTCTCATCAGATACCAAGGGCTAGATCTTGCAAATGGATCTGCCCATCATCTCCCTACACCTACCTGGAACCCCATGTGAATGCAGCTGGTTGAGCTCAGGCCAATTAATTTGTAGGAACTAAACTGTTAGATGTTTTTGGGCAGGAACTGTGTTTTTATGATGTGTATGTACAGCACCTAACACAGCCCTGCTCCCAGACTACAGCCTGTAGGAGCTACAATACACATAACAAACAATATCATCATCATAATGGCAAGATGCTGCTTTCCTATTGGATTGTTAACTATATTTAAGATCCTGAAACACATCTGAAGTGATTTTACTCTTTGTCACTGTGGACAGTGATTGAATGTCTTCCCTATAACACCCCAGTTTTCTTTGAAAGGTGTCCTCTTGGATGGGACTATAGAGAGAAGCTTAACTATATAGTAGATGTGTGCACAAAATTCATAAGGCCATGTGAAATAACATAGCATTCATGCTTTTTGCACTGCAAATCCAGAAGGTGGTTCTGTTTTCACAGCAGTGTCATGGCATTTGAGTTATTTTCTGAACAAAGGCCCCTTTTTGAGCTTTGTATCAAAACCAGACTAAAATTCAAAATTCTACATGTTTTTCAATGTTAAAATAGCTCTTCACTCACTATTTGTGGAAAAATAAAAATAATCTGAGAACAAAACTTCCATAATACATAACTTCATCTATACACACATACGCATCTCCCCATCTTGGATATGTCTGTGTGCCATTTATATGGCTACACACTGTATCGATATAGATAGACACACAAATACCCTTTAGATGGGAATATGTATGAAGTTCTATTATGGATGACTGATGGCTTGCATTTCAACTTGCAGTGAATGGATGGCTGTGTCTGAGCATGGAATCAGCTATGATTACACCCACCTGAGCATCACTAATTTAAAATAAACGCCTTGTAAACAATCCAGTTAAAGTCTGTTCGGCAGCATTATCACATTCCCAAAAGGTGAAGAAGGCATGAGGAGTGAAATGGGGGAGATAAGGAAGGGCTAGACTATTGGGATTTCCTTTCACGCTCACTAGGAGAAAGTTTTGCTGTTACATCATTTAGCTCCACAGTGAAGGACATGCACCGGGAGTGCAAGCATAAGTAGAAAAATACCACCAGAAAGGCATCCTGGGCCAGTTTGGAGCAAGAAGCACCCAAAATCTCACAGAAAACCTGCTCGCATGGGAGTTCTAGCCCAATTTCCAAGCTATCGCTCTATAAACATCACAAGATAAACAATGCGAGCTACTCCAGTGCTTGAGATAAACAGTTTGCAGGACAAATCCCAGGATTCCCAGCAGCATTGTGGGAATGTGCCTTCTCTAGAATAAGACAGGGAAATCAAAACAGGCGCTACTAGATATGGCAGAGGAGCAGCAGCAGTCAACTTTAAAATGGTCACTTTAGGGCTACAGCAGCTTAGCGCCGCCAGATTTAAAAGGTCAGGCTCAGAAAGGCACGCTGGGCAAAAAGAAGGTACCCAGACATGAGGAACAGTTCTAGGCACAAAGCAATCACAGAATTATATATAACACCCCTAAATAACAGGGCTAGTCCAGGGCATAAGGATGGTTTTGTGAGTCAGGCACTAGATGCAGACTCAGGTAATCTGAGCTCAATTCTTGATTTCACCAGGGGATAATGGGTAAATTATTTAATCTATCTACCCTGTGCTGCTATTTGTACAATGGGGACAGTATTTGCTACCTCCCAGGGGTGTTGCCTGGGTAAGATGCACAGGTATTTTGGTGATGAGGGTAACATAAGTATGTAGATAGAAAACAGTGGTAGAAGGACATAGTCCTGCTGAAAGATTGAAGTTCTATGTCATTTTGCTGGTGCCCAGATATCAAAGCGATGGGCACATGTGAAAGAGAAAGGAGGCACAAGATAAAGATGCCCAAGAGGCTCAGATACACATTTGGAGGCTGGGACTTGGAGGCAGGCTGACAGATATTTGTCTGCATTTTGGGGGGGGGGGCCGTCATTGCGGGCCACGTGCCACTGCACGGTTTGTTTCATGGTAAATCCGCTCCTGGCCCCAGACCTTTCTATCTGCCATTATTCTATAACCTCCATTTTCCCAGGTATCAGCTAGAGATGGACTGAAATTACAAGCTCTCTGGGGCAGGAACTGTCTCACTTGTTACTCGTTTGTACAGCACCTAGCACAGTGGGGGATCCTTGGTCAGAGTTCCTAGGCCCTCCTCTAATATGAATAAACAATAGTACTAATAACACTGAGTTGAACCGTCCTGAACTCTGGGAGCTTGCAGAAAATGTGGCCTAGATCCAAACCATCCCCTTTCCGCTGGCAATGAGAGCCCACCTATTGAGGTTTTGGGGTTAGGGAATCACTTTTCGTTTGACCCGTCTGCAGAATTTCCTTATATCAGAACCAGGGCTGATGGTGATCTCATTTCCACCAGCACAGACCAGGAATAGGTCCGCCCCAGGGAATGCTTATCATATGGGATGGCTCATCTTACCTTTTTCAGTTTCCAAGATAGTGGCTTTTTCTGGGATCGATTATTTCCTGGAACAGAAATACTTCCTTAAAAAAAACAACCCACTGACATAACACTTTCAAATGTGATGAGACAATTAAGGTTTATTGCCTTGTAATGTTTAAAGTGTAAATGAGCTGCTAACTTTCCTGGGCACTACATTCCTTTGGCTCTTCTTTTTTGGGGGAGGGGGGAGATGTATCTGGCAAAATAAGCAACAGTGGCTATTAGCATCCAGTGGAGGAGGGACATGAGCAGGTCACCTGCCGAGTCCCCAAGGAGTCAGACAAAGTTCTGTTATTATTCCTGCACAGAGACAAAGCAAAACCACTAGCCATGGATGAGCTACTGGGAGGAGAGACAATGTTTGAGTGCAGTGGTGGGGAGCTCCCCGTCTCCCTCCTTTGGGCTCTACTATTGTAACAGACATATGGTGCTAGCTGGGTCTGTGTGTGGCACGTCCACAGACAGTCCCTAAAGGGTGTAGCTCCTTCCAGGGGGGAAGGAGCCCTGACTTAGCAAGTGACCCTGGGAGGAGGGGGAGGGAGGGAAGTCAGCAGCACCAGAAGCAGGAGGGGAGCTGCTCCTGTCCTCCTCTTACAGTGATAAACACATGGTCTGTTGTCACTGAGCTCCTGCTTGGGTCATCATTCCAGGGACTCTGATGGCTTGTGCTAACCCACAAAAAGAAGACTGCGAGGTCATTCAACACTGTACTCTGCCCATCCTGGCCCATTTCCATCTCCGGATCACTACGTGCTTTCCACACTCTGATTAAACCCGTCAGCACCCCTGGGAGGGCGTGATAAGTATGATTATCCCCACTTACAAAGAGGACAATGGAGATATTTTTGACATGCCTACACTACCAATACACTGTGGTTTGGAATGGGTGCAGCGAAGGGGCGCTAAACATGATCTGGCTGCAAGAACAGACAAGGACAAATCATTTTGAGCATCATTTCAAAAAACAGCTTGAAGCAGAATCCTCTAGGAAGTCTCCTTTGGATACCGCCATACAGGGCTAATTTACTTGTTCCGCGAGTAGATACTGCAGTGCTGGGCAATACAGAAAAGCATTTAATAAAATAAAATAAAGAGGAAGGACAGGCTTGTTGTTTAGACACTGACTGGATCTCAGGAGACTTACCATCAAATGCCGGCTTTGCTGCTTGTCCTTGAGCAAGTCACTCAACCTTTCAATGCTCCAGTTTCCCCATTTTCAAAAGGGGGATAACGATACCGTCTTTCTCCCAGCCTGCGCCTGTCTTGTCTATTTAGGCCTCAATTTGTCAGACATGGAGGCTACGTCTACACTTAAAACGCTACTGTGGCACATCTGCAGTGCTTCAGTGTAGACTCGCACTACACGACAGGAGGGGTTCTCCTGTCACTATCATTAACCCACCCCCCTAAAGTCAGTAGGTAGTTCGATGGACGAACTGCCAACACCGAGGGTTAGGTCAGCATAGCTCCCTTGCTCAGGGGTGTGGACTTTTCAGTAGAGGTTCTCCCATCGGCATAGGTAATCCACCTCCCTGAGAGGTGGTAGCTAGGTCAACGGAATAATTTTTTCGTTGAACTAGCACTGTCTACACTGAGGTTAGGTTGGCTTACCTTCACACCCCTGAGCGACATCGTGAAGCCAACTTAATTTTCTTGTGTAGACCAGGGCTAGACCACCCCCGACATAACTATGCCAGAAAGCCGCATTGTGTAGATGCAGCCTACACCGGCAGAAGGGGTTTTTCTGTCAGTGAAGGAACACTACCTCCCTGAATGAGAGCTACCTCAGAGGACACATGCTTCTGTTGAGATAGCTGCATCTACACTGAGGATTAGGCTGACATAGCTACACTGGTCAAGGTAGCCCTGCCAATATAACTTTCAGCCAATATAACTTTCAAGTGTAGACTAAGCCTGACACACATGCTTCACTTTAAGCATGTGAGTAGTCTCACTGAAGTCAAAGTTAAGTATGTACATATGGGTTTGCAGGATCAGGGCCTTAGACTGTAAGTTCTTTGGGGCAGGAGCTATCTCTTACAATATGTTTGTACATCTCCTAGCACAATGAGCCTCTGATCCTGGCTAGAGTCTCTAGGCACTACCCTAATAATAACATATTAGACTAAACTGTGTGGATTGAAGAGGGGGAATTTCAGCTATTCACATCGTAACATGTTGTTATTTGATATTACAGGAAAATGTGCATGGAGACTGGCCTTTCCTGTTACAGATCTGCACTTCTGGAGTTCGTCCAATATACCTTTTTATTGATGAGTGCCACATCTACTCATGTGAGCTAAGCCAATTAATCAGGCAGGCTACCCCTTTCCTCAGCTGTCCATGTCAGCACATGTTGCTGTGCAATTGATGGGACCCTTGTAAAGGGTCAGGAGTTAATACATTTCACTGGTTTTCCGTTTGCAATGTATTTCAGGTTTATGAAGAGATATCAGTTTGGTTAATCACTTAAGCTTTACTGTTGAGAATGAAGAAGATTAGGCTCCAGCCAGGGAAAAAGTTAATAATTAAAAAAAAAAAAAGGCAACACAAAATCCAATAAAGGTGCCATTATTTACATCCGCAGTTTGTCTGAATAATTTAATTTAACAGGTTTGCCTTTGTTTTAATTTTCATGAGGTATTTGCAAACACAGTTCAGTTGATTCAATTTGGGATTTTTTCAAGGGAGGAGGAATTACCAGGTGAAAACCTTTCTATTACCACAAAGCACTTCTTTACCCTTTGCCAAAGGGGTAAATAAGTCCAGAAAGCGTGCAAAGAACACAATTTCTAAAATGCAGTATTTGCCACTGGTCTAGTGAAAGGGAAGGACCGGAAGCTTGTAATAATAATACCTAACTCTTATAGGTTTCAGAATGCTTCAGAAAGGAGTTCACTCGTGTTATCCCCATTTTACAAATGGGAAAAATTGAGGCCCAAGGAGGGAAGTGACATGTCCAAGGTCATGCAATAGCAGAGCTGGTAAGAGAACACAGATCTCTTGAGTCCCACTTTGGTGTCCTCGCCACCAGGCTACACCGTACAGTACAGTAGCACTAACCTCAAGTATCAAAATTCTCAAGTCAAGCCTCAAACCTCCCCATGAGAACGGCTTAAAAATCATGAGATTAAAAATAAAGGTTGGTCCTTTTATTTGCCTTCTCGCTTCTCAGCCTTCAGGCTACACTTTGGTCACATTTCCACATTTTTGTTGCAACCACAAGGTCTAGAAACTTACTTTTTTAAAATAAAAGGTGAGATTCTCACATAATCATGACTCCAGGAGCTGGGGTTTTAAGTAATGCACCAATTATCATAGACCCAGCAATAAAAGTTGGGAACACTGCTTGAATTGGAGGTGATGGAATAGTGTGAGCCGTAGTGGAGGCTGCTACTGTGAAGACACAGTACATAGTTTTCCACAAAATTAGCAGTTTCTGGACTCAGAATAGTTTTGCAAAGATTATTCCAAGAATTGGACAACTGTGCAACCAGTTCAGTGAAGTGTGGTCTAGTGGTCTGAGCAGTGGCCTGGGATTTAGTGTTTGTCTTCATGGGGACTCTTAGGAAAACTAATCCAAATTAATTTATAAAGTGCATTAGTTAAACCGCATTAAACCCCTGTTTCAATATCCTTGTTCAGAATTCAAGTGGCCTTCATTCAATTTAATTCAATTCACTTCCAACAAAATTGAATTCAGCAGGCCACTCTTTCATTCTAATAAGAGCATCCACCACCGGAGTTTTAATGCAGTTTAACTGATATACTTTAAATTCAGATCTTTGGTTAATTTGGATTAATTTTCTTGAGGCCTGGTCTACATGCAAAGTTTAAGTCGACACAGCCATGTTGCACAGGATGTAAAAAATCCACACCCCTGAGTGACATAGGTAAACCGACCTAACCCCGGCACAGGCAGCACTAGGCTGCTGTAGCGTTTCCAGTGTAGACAAGGCCTCAGTGTAGACAAACTCTTAAGAGTGCTCTGCACTCTTGTGTGACCTGAGGCAAGTCACTTAGGCCAGATCCTCCATTTGATTTCATGCAGGCACATGGATGTGCACACATGGAGTCAATTACAGAATCAGGGCCTCCACTAGTGCCTCAGGGAATAATATTACAGACCTACCCTGCAGGCATATGGGGAGTGATAATTAGATAATGTAAATGCTATAAAAATGCTAATGGTTTAGTTATTACTGACTCTTAATAAATGGAGCAGTGTCAAACTTTCATTATGAAATCAGCTAGCGCCGGAAACTTACCCAAGCTGGGGATCTGTAACTCATCTTGCAGTTTGTCATCCTGTCGCACACACCTCTGCCTTTTTACCATTTTGCCTGGACTCGTGCTTTAAAACTTATTTGCTTTTAGCCAAGCTCCACTGTGAATGTTTAGGGTTAATTTGAACTCAGGACTCAGGGATGGAAAGACTCGGTGTGGATTACAACCAAAAAGGTGGTTTGCATGAATCTCTGACGACTAAATCTACCATGTTTCAGGGTAATTGGAGATTAAGCCCTGAACTGAAGTCTCAGATACAAACACCCATGCTCACTCGGGGAAAGTTTGCATTTTGATCCAAATGTCATACCTGGGTGTTTATACGGGGATAAGCTAAAACCCTGGATCCAAACCCCTCTACAGGCTGCGGAAGTTCAGATCTGGACTTTGCTGCTCAGAGATATTTGTCATTGTAGGCTTGTTTATAGTATTATTAATAAGCAGCACTAGGCTGCTGTCACTGATATTGTTTTCCAGTAGGAAATTTTCAGTGAAAGTGAAATTTTCCATGGACATTTTCAAGTTTTTGCCTAAAACTCAAAAATCAAAATTTTAGGCCTAAAACAAAGTTTTTGTTTGAAATACTTTGTTTTTGCCAAAATATTTTGACCAACCTCCCCAAAATTTTCCATGGAACACAGGCATGTTTAATGGAAATTTCAAATTTTCTGTCGAAAAAGTTTAAACAGAAAATGTCAACCATCCCTACTCATTGACTTTTCTGCTGTTGAAAGTGTTAGCGGATTTAGTTTGTCTCTAACATTACAAACAGTTCTAGGGACTCCGCAAAGGGGCATAAAGAAAAAAAAGTCATATCAAAATCTGACCTAACTAACAGTGTCAATGTCTCTTCACATTAGACTCTGGACATCACTGAAAAGTATTTTTTACTTATGTTTAATAAAATGCCCTGATAGTTTATGACAGAGCATGGAAAATGGTACTGTGATAAAGGAGTTAACATTTCCTACCATGGAGATTTTCTTGCTCTTAAAAACTACTGGGAAAGCATCCATCCCCAATTAGGAAAATATTCAAGACCAACATTTTGGCTCAATGAACTGAGAGGATAGTTTTTCATCTGGTTGGATTCTGGTGTCACTGGTCAGTGTGTAGATCTTGGGAGACTTGTGGGAGAGTTTGCCCCGCCCTGAGACCCTGTTTGTGCTGGAAGGAAAGAAGCAGGCAGTCAGGCCACAGAAACAGATGATGCAGACATGTCTCCTGGAGTCGTACATGGCTCCATAGGCCCCACTTTGAAGGCAGGCTGCAGCTGATCAGCAATATCATATTATGGCCCAGTCTGAACTACAAAGGGAAGGGGGAAGTGAGGAACTGGTAGGTGCAAACAACTTAGGCAGAAAGACATTTTTTACTCTGAGAGAAAGAAGGCTGGAGACGTTTTGGGCACCATATATTTTGCAGCATTTTTTTTTTAGGTTTCCAAAATGTATTTTATAGGCTGCCAGAGCTTTGCAAGCTCCCCAGCTACCTACTAAAACTTGCCTATACTAGGAAGCAATTAGGAACAGGACTGATCTCATTAAATATGAGGTAAGTGGGAAGCTGCACCAGTGACCTTCACACAGCTCAGTCCTGGCCTTTGCCTGAGACTGCAAAGGGAAGGTTAACAGGCAGAGGCCTTATGGACACTCCCAGCTACTCAATTCTCAGCGCTCTTGGTGGGCGACTTCTGGCCTATAGCAACTAGGCGCTAGGATGCCAGCAACCAACTAAGGTTAAAAATTGCAAAGGGCGCATAAAATAAATAAGCCAGTCTCTTTAATTTTGTGTCTTATTCTATTCTGAGATCATAGAACACCAGAGATGGAAAAGACCTTTTAGACTATACATGTGAAATTCAGCAAAGCTTGGAAGGACAGATCCTCAGCTGGTGTAAAATGGTACAGCTCCACTGAGGTCAATTTAACTATTTTGATTTACACCAGCTGAGAATTTGCCTGGATTTGTTCTTAGTAGCAGGAGACACATTTCCTTTCTCCCCCCTTAGACAAGCTATATATTTATGTTTATTGTCCGAGACAGATATATTTACACCGCATAATTACCCAGCAAGATGGGGGCTAGAAGGACTACTTCACCTGATATAGTTACCTATAAAACTAATTTGCAACTAGGGCCTAGATGAAAATAAATAAATAAAAGGAAGCATAAGCCATAAACAAAAAGCTTTAAATTTCAAAACAAACCAAAACCAGGCAGACCTAAGAAGATGAATGTCCATGTAACCTCTCTCTCTGCCTAGACTCATTGAAAACAATGCATCTAAACAACCACTTCCTGATTCCAAATTAAAGAGGCATACCACACACACTTCTTCCTAATTGTCCCTCTATGAAACCCCTAAATATCTGCTGATGTTATCATAAATCCTTCCTGTGAGCTAGCATTCCCCAGCTCCTTCCATCTCGCGCTTCCCCCACAAAAATGACAGACTGGTTCTAATCTCCCACCTGCATAAATCTCCTACAGACAACCACAAATATTCCAGCTATGCTGATTTATAGATGCATGAGCAAGACTAAGCCAGAAGATATATCCTGCATGCACAGTGATTGATGGCTTGCTGCAAATCTTTCCATTTAAAACATTGTCACTTGTGCAGTCCCAGGGAGCAAAAAGAGAAAGGGAAGAAAAGAAAATCCACAATAAACAATGCAACTTATAGGAGCTATGGAAAACCCTGGCATTTGTATAACCGAATTTCTTCCAAATTCCCCTGCTCATGATCCCCTTTTTATCTGAAGCAACCTTAGCTGGGAGAGGAGATGTGAGAACAGCTGCAAGCGTCTTTCCCATCCCACTTTATCATTTTCTGGTTCTGATCAACTGTAGCATAGTCTTGATTTACGGCCAAAAAAGTTGTATTTTTTACCCAATACATTGGGGTGATGCCCCCCATCTCTATGCCTATTGGCTGAACCAGATTAATACATGGATTATCTACTCATTTTTAATACCAGCAGGCAAACATAAATAGGCCCCAGTTCTCCTTCCATTGATCTCAATGCAATAATCCCCTTGAATTCATTGGGCTGAGCCCCAGGGCCGCTGAGCATGTGTAGCTCCCATTGACTTTGGGGGAAGTGCACATTCTCATCACTTCAGGATCTGGCCCAATGGTGTCAGGATAAAGACAGGGGTGGTTTGTGCAAAGGGAGGGAGACCTGAGAGCGTCCGGTCCAGGCTCTTCGTGCTGCGTAAGGGACCAGCTGAGGCAGGAGTTTGAATACATTCAGCTGCTCTGAGCCAGACTGCTCCAAGATTTGTTTCCCTTTAGCGTTTCACACAAGGATATCAGCAGCTTTTCAGCAGGGGCAAATTATGCTATTGTGGCAACACATTATTCCTCTTCTGCGGAACACTGAGAGCTGGAGCCTCAAACAGTTGGGCTGAGACCTGAAGTCACAGAGCAAATTAAGGGAGTTTCTGCATTCTTGGCTCCAATGATACCATTTTCCTTGCACTGTTCCCCCCCCCCCCCCAATCTTCTCGTTCCCCAGAGTAGGTAACATTTTCTCTCCTAGTCCCAGGAAAGCAGCAGAGTTTTCCCTGCTGCCACAGAGCCCCCTACCGGTAAGGTCTGACTTAACAGCCCCCGGGCTTCCTGCACTAATGGAACTAATTGCCTACCCAGAGAGGTCTCTTCCATAGGCAGCCTCCCCTGCAGGGTCTCTAAGCGTTCAAGTCTGGAATTTTATTGGCTTGCCCAGAAACCCAGGATTTCCCCATTGTTAGGCACAAATCATCCTCACTGGAGTGGTGACACCAGGATTCCAACTGAAGGAAGAAGCAAGATGGATTAGTAATAAGGATGGTTTATTGAGTCCCTGGCGCAGTCCAGAACATGGAGTGACACAGGCTTATCTGCAATGAGACAGTCACCTTAAGGCTTCCTGTGCAGCGCAGTCTGTTAGGTAGAGCGCTGAACAGTGATTCAGGAGTCCTATTCCTGGGTTGGCTCTGGCAAGTCCCCTCCCCTCTTTATACCTCAGTCTTTCTGTATCAGTAACATAGGGAAAATGATACCTGCAGTCCTTAGTAAAGCACTTAGTAGAAAAGTGCTATATAAGAGCTAATCATTTATTAATTATTATTATTATTTTATTAGTATTGCTTATTTTATTATTTATTAGGAGAGGACTGGGAGTCAGGAATCCTGGGTCCCTTTCCCAGCCAATGACTTAAACCTTTGTCTCAGTTTCCCATCTGTATAGTGAATATACTGATGCTTACCTGCCTCACACAGACATTATGAGGCTTAATTAATGCATCCTGGGATTTAATCCGGAGATCCTGAGATGAAAGTTACTACAGAGGTCCAAAATTGGATTATTATTATTTTCACACGTTAGGAAAGTCAAATCTTCATTCTTTTTCTTGAACTTTCACTTGCCCTGTTACCAGTAAGGTGCTGGTATCAATTTGTAGCCATTCCGATGATTGGTAACTGCAGCTGTAGGAACTAATGGGAAATCTTCATCTGAGATAGGAATAAAAGACAATCTAAAGTGACACACGTCCTGACAGGGCCATAAGACATTATTACACAGTTGTGGCTGGATTTTCTGTTAGACATCACCTGGAATTAGACTCTCAAAAGGAGGTGTGCAAAGATTCCACCGGTCTCCTTCGTCATCCTCTTTCAGTACTGAAATAGAGCTTATGTTAAACAGAGACCCATCTGAGAAGCATGGTATTAAAATCAAACATGGAGGAAGAGGAGGATGAAGAGTGGGTAGCTCTGGGGACAGGCAATAGGATGTAGAGACCAGTGCTCTTAGGCTAGCAGGATGTTCATCATGCCACCGCCTGCTTTCCCCAGTCCAGCTAGATCTCAGTGAGCACAATTCTCCAGTTCCAGGTCAGAGTGGCCGCAAGTGACCTCCCAGACACCAAGATACTAAGACCAGTATTGTCTCACTGGAGGGCCCAAAGTTAGGCACCTAAATAAAACTGGTCTGATTTTTCTATGCTGCAGAGTACGTGCAGTCCCACTGAAGTTAGTGGCAGATGCGGCCGCCTAGGAATTTTGAAAAATCAGACCACTGTTTAGGTTCCTAATCATGGCTCTCCATGCCCAGTTCTAGGCCCCAATTTTGACAAATCTGTTCTTAATATCTCAACATGTGCCAGGTCACTTACTGTCATTCCAGAGGGTTGTGCCTTCTGTAGAGGTCTAGCTAGCTTGACTCTTCTAATACAGAAAACCGAAGACACAGTCTCAGAGAACCAAAAGTTGTAATTAACATTATTCTCTGTCAAGTAGCTGCTGCCAGGAAAAAATGAACAGAACTTTGGCTTAAGTACTCCAGGCATCAAAAAACAGCTCCAAAGAGGTCTGTGTAAAAAGCTGTATGGTAGCAACTGAAAGGAAAAAATAGTGAGGTGCTGGCCAAACCATGAAACATCAAGGAAACGGAAAGGAAGAAAAAAGAAACCAATGTTCTCTTGCTTTTTATTATTGTTATTCTTCTTCTTTTTGGATACAAGGACAATGACATCAAATCATTTTACATAATAGTGCTAAAGCCCTGAGCTGGTGCGTGAACAGCAGCTCTGTGTTTTAGGATGATAGAATATAGCTCTTACTAGTGAGACCAGAAGATTATCTGTAGAGTATAAATAGCTGCTGTAGTGAGGGTTCGGGGCACAGGTGATTAGATCCACATGAGAGACAGAACATCAGCCCTAAAAAATGTTAGCGCAAAGTTTTCAAATGAACTGCCCAAAGGAATGGATTGAGGTGTCCTAAGTAATCCTAATCCATGAAGACCAATAGTTCTTAACCTTTCTATAGCACAGCCTTCTTTTCCATACTGCGCCCCCACAAACCTCACTTCCTATCTATCAGGATCTAGCTAGGGCCCCTATCTCATTTAGTAATATGGGAAGGGAAGGGTGGTTCAGACCCCCTTGGAGGCTGAAAACCCACAGGTTGAAAACTCATGGTGTGGGTGATTCAAGCTGGGCTTCTGAAAACAGTGAGGTGCCCCAATTTAAGAGGTGACGTGAAAATGTCAGCCTAAGATTTCACAAAAAGCCAAAATAATTCCCTGGCCCTTAGTAGAGAATCTGATCAATATGTTTTTAAAATAACATCTTTGGAGAGCATGGATGCTCTTCATTTTTTAAAAATTTCAAGTGGTCTAATCAAACCAGAAAAATCAATTGGAAATAAAGATGTTTATTGCTTGATAGGAATGTGTTGAATTGTTATTGGTCTTATCAATGAACATCTTAATTTACTCGTTCTACTATAGCTTTACATTCCAATGTCTGTAATTTACCATATGCCTCACACAGCCTTAACTCTGCAGAGTGTTCAGGGATATAACTGGTCTGAACGACACTATGCAGAGTAAAGACTTGATCCTGCACACCTAACTCAGGTAAAACTCCCACTGACTTCAGCAGGAATTTTGCCTGAGCAAGGACTCCAGGACTCAGACCTGTTGTTATACTATGCTGAGTGGAACTGCAGAAACAGAGTCCGGTTTAAGGAGGGACCTAATTCAGTGTAACTCTAGAGGGCCAAGGAATATACGCAGACGCCAAATGGACAGCTCATATTATTATTATTTGTATTGTGGTAGTGCACAGGAACGTTTATCATAGACCATTGTGCTAGGCGCTATACAAACACATAACAAAAAGACAGTTCCTGCCCAGAGAGCCTCAGCATGTAACACTGGCCACTCAGCATTCTGCACAAAGATCTCTTTCTTACAGCTCTGTCTGCCGGACACATCAATCATTACTGAGGAAACAGTGGTATCAGTGTTTTCTGGTTTAAAATCAATTAGTCTTTTATTAAAGGAGATTTTCTCTTCAAACCGAGGGCTTTATGAAAGCAAGAGCCAGCACAAAGTTTGCCCCAAACTCAACCCAAATTTAAAGCTATTTCAGAGGTTTTGTGAAGTTTGGGGTAATTTGAAAATGAGTAAATGAATAAATGTATTCATTCTGAAGCTCCCCGGGCTCAGCTGTATCTGTCGGTGAACAAATCTGAATGTGTCTCCTTGAGACCCGAAGAAGAGCTCTGTGGAACGCTTGTCTCTCTCACTAACAGAAGTTGTCCAATAAAAGATATTACCTCCCCCACCTTGTCTCTTTAATATCCTGGGACCGACACAGCTACAACACTGCATAGTGAAAATACCATAAGACAAAGCAGTTCTGGTGTATCTGTCTCATCTGGAATCAGGAGATGCTGAAGATCTCATGGGGTTTGTATGACTTCCAGGCCAAAGAGATTTGGAGAAAGCCAAATTAGGTCAGATTACTCAGACCTTCCAGGGATTTTTCTATCAATGATCAAAATGCATGTGAACAATCTACATTTTTTAAATACTAATTCAGTCCTTTGCGGCCTACCTGCCATAAGCAGAATTGCATGCCCTAAGCCAAGGAGTGTCTGATGGAGCACTCCCGCCCCTGCTGGGTGTTGCCATCTGAACCTGCCTTGTATTTCGATGCAGGATCAGTGGCAATAAAAATAAGGAGAGAAAACAGAAATGATGAGATATGAGCAGAATTACTGACCATAGGTAAACTGACATAGCTCCATTCAAGTCAATGGGCCGGAACTTAGTGTAAGCTGTCATAACTCCGTAGATGTTGATGGACCAGATACCCAGCTGGTATAAAGTCACTGGTACCAATAGAGGTACACTGATTTGCATGAGCTGAGGATCTTAGAGTCCAAATGCTTAGGTGCACAGTGATGGGAGTTTTAGAAAAATAAAGAGTAAATTAGATAAGGAGAGAGGGATAAAGGGAATTTTCTGCAAGCGCAATGTTTTCCAGATGGTGTCAGTGGATCTTTAAGATATCGCCTTCCTGGAGTGACGTATCTTAGCTAAGACAGTAGGTTGTTGTATGGGTGGCTGTTCTGATTTTAGTCTAGCAAGCATCTGAGCTTGCACTAACTGAATTTATGTTGCATCCAGTATGCCAATGCTCAGCCACAAGGAAGTAGCCAGTCTCTCTACCATGCTGGGTGACAGAGTGATAAAACAAATGGAGGTCCGCGGAGTTAGCAGTTCACAGGCTTGACCTACTTCAAAGAAGAAAAAAAACCTCAGGAAAAGGCATTGGCAGGTTCATGCTGTGAGGAAATTGTTGCTGCTCCAACCCACATCTCCTGATTGTAGGTCACTGCTGGGAGGTCACCTGTACAGACACACTGGAGAATTCAAAGCTACAGAATTGACCTATTTTATGTCTGACCTTGAAATTAGCAGCTGGGGTGGTTGCTAGCATAGTATCTGGTCACTGATTGCAATAGATCTTTGTGGACTTAGCACAGTCCCATGCAGGATTTGCCTACATGGTGCGTCTATACCAGAGGCTCATATCAGTGCAGCCACTATTGCAAAAAACCACAAGGTAGACCGGGCCTCAGGGTCAGCGTCACACTCTCAGTTACACCAGTGTAAATCCAGAGTAAGTCCTTACACCAGAGTAACTCAGATCAGAATCTGGCCCTCCGGTCACAAGAAGCTTGTGAAATTCAACAGCTGGCCGAATAGCTGCCTGAAAGGGTTTGGAGTCGATGTTCTGAATTAAAAATCAAACTTACCAACAATTCAGGCTGGAACTGCCTTACCAACCTCTAACCACCTCTGCTCCTGCAACATATGTGAGTCCAGATTTTCAAGGGTTCAGCACCCACAATTGGGGCCAAATTTTCCAAAGAGCTCAGTTCCCATTTAGGCGCCTAAATAAGGGCTGGACTTTCTAAAGGGCCCAGGGCCCTGTGCCTCTCATTGTGACTCACTGTGACCAATGGGCTGTAAGCACTTCTGAAAATCTGACCCCTAAAATGCAGAGAGGCCCTTTCAATAGGAATGGTTTATTTTAGGATTAGGAGAATAGCAGAAGCTTCCATAAGAGGAGCACATGTGTCCTCAGCAAACTGTCCATCCTTAGTGCTAAGCTTACGCTGTTGGTGTGGTGAGAAGCAGGTACACACTGCCTGACTCCTTGGCATGCTTTTCCTTACACTACTTGCCACTGCTTCTCCTCTTAGCATCTGTATGTCTTTGTTGTTGCATTTAAAACCAGCACATGAGGTATAATATTGTACTTTGAGAGGAAGGAAGAAAATATATTTCAACCAGAATGAGAGAGGAGCCATTGCAAACACAGGGAGAAAAGGTTCATGCAAGGGAACAGCACGTTATCTTGCACAGATGAGAAAACACAGGTGATGTGAGCCAAGGCTATTGTGGAATCTGGGGTTATCCTCCTACGCTGCCCCCAGTGGCACTGCTGGTATGCTTCAGGTGCACATGCCACATCCCCCATGAGAGCCAGAAATGCAAGTATCAGCTACATGCACACCTGCTTGCTCTTCTCACTGCGAGTTCCAGAACTGATGTTGGAATGGGCAGAATTCAAAGCTGATTGTTCCTTTGAATAAGAGGGTGGGATGCTTCTGATCCAGGGGAAGCAAGGCACAGAGGCTAACGAACCCCCTTGATAAACGATCTGTCAGCATAAAAGACAAGAGAATGTCCTTTTTTCCCTGATATTTCCCTGCTTCTCTGAAGAATAATGGCTTGAGGGAGCAGATTTCAATAGGTATCATTAGTAAGAATGCTGTGGCCTACCTCCAGGACAAGCTGATCACTGTGGATGGGCGAACTGCTCTGGATCCTGTAAGGAATGACCTGACTTGATCTAAGAATACTGGCAGTTAGAACCTATTTCTGAACAAGAGCAATGGGTTCAGCTCCCTCAGATTCCTCATGTGGGTATTTGAACGACTGTGCGCTTGTGATAATGTTCACAGAGCCCAAACGCTTCATACATTTTACCACTGAATGATATTTGTGTGGGAATTCATGACAGCAGTTCATTAGGCACTTTCCAGTCACCCAGTCAGGGAGCAGAAATGAGACATTTCTAACAGTGAATTTCAGAGCTGGTGCAAAAAGGAGAGAAAATGTTCAGTAATTTTTTGTCTTTACTTCCAAAATTAAAAATGTAACTGAAATTTGAAAAATTGTGACCATCTTTAAAACTATTTGCACAAAGCAAAGTGGCCAGAAATTATAGGCTGAGAGCATTTGGTGAATACTTCTGCCAAAATCTGGATTGGGGGCTAAATTCAGAACAAATAGCTCCATCAGCTCTAGAAGTGGATAAATTAGTCACAGACAACTAGGAAGGCCTGTGTTAGGTTTCATTTTTGGCTTGGCTAAGTATGATGCACCGGGTTAGCAGATGCGCTACAGAGATAAAGCATTACGGAAAACACAAGATTTTGGGCTATTTGATGAGACACCTTCTGTTAAAAATTTAACAAAACAACAGGGTTGGATCCTGCAGTTGCTTTATGCATGGAGCTCCCATTAGCTCCAGTGGAGTGGCTGCCGGATCTGCAATTTGTTGTTATGCATAAATAAAAGGACAGAGCCCTGCAATTTTTTGAAGGAGGCCACATACGGGTGCCCGTTGAGGGTGGCATTGTGCTAGGTCCTAGGCAGGATGGGAGCCACCACCACCATTTATGGCTTTTCTGAGTAGGAACAGCCTCTGGCTTGAGCCAGCACATGCTGCTAAGTGCTGCATACCATATGCACAACCAGGCGGTGCGGCTAGCAGCAGATCACGCCCCCTTGGGGAAGATGGTACATGAGCCAGCGCACTGCATAGTCCTTTAGAAGCATCCAGGCTTGTAACAGGGCAGCAGACGACAGGATTGTTCTCCTAGTGTTTAGTTAAGTACCACCTTGTTCAGTCGACTCTTACAATGATTCTACATCCACTTGAGGGTTTATGCCATGTGGGTTTTTATTAACTATTTCATTATTTCAACATTTTCTACAGTACATTGAGAGGTAGCATGGACCAGTGCTTGGCACACAAGCCTGGGAGACAGGATTCCTGGATTTGATTTGTGGTTTTGCTGCCGACTAGCTCTTGTAACGTTAGAAAAGTTATGTATCCTGTGCCTCAGTTCCCATTGCTAAAACTGGTTTAGAATCTCCCTACTGACTGGGTGGATGGGGATGGTGAAGGATAATTAATGTTTGTAAAGTGCTTGGAGATCCTTGGATGGAAGGCACTAGAGAAGAGCAAACAATTACTCATTTGGGGTCTGATCCAAAGTCCACTGAACTCATTGGAAAGACTCCCCCTGATCTCACTGGACTTTGAATCAGGGCCATGGTTGCAACAGATATTGAGGTTTCTCAGTACAGTGCTTGGGAAGCTTGCCTAGCCAATGCACGTGCTGTTCCTCTGTGTATACTGAGGTCTTGTTCAATCTCCAAGACTGTGAGCATGGCAGCAGCACTAATCTGTACTTAGATCAACTCCTGGGCCCATGTGACATGGCAGCAAGAAGAGTGTTGGACCTTTATTTGTCAGGTATGCTAGCAACGCACCATTCCAGCCAATGCTGAGGACACTGGGAATGGAGTCTGATAGTGGAGAGGATCTCCCATTGCCCTGTAGACAGCTGGTGCAGAGCTGCTGGCAGTGGGGCAGCAAAGTCATACTAATGAGCTCTCCATCACCTGCAGGATTCTCATCCTTCCAACCAGCTTGCCCCGGAGCTAGAGATGTTACTGCAGGGCTACAGCAATCCCTGCCTGGCTCTATTGAGATGGGCAGTAACAGGATTGGGAATGGGATCTCTGTGAGTTTCGGGGGGACGGAGGCATGTTGCTGATGCTCTGTGCATGGGGGTAGGCCTGCCCTTTTCCTTACAGCTCAGATTAAGAACAGTTGGCCAGTGGCAGCTCGCTGCGTGGCTAAGATAATGAGTCTCACTCACAATGCAAGGCAAATAGACGGGTTCTGAAGAAAGAATGAAGAGATCTGAAGTTGAGATACCCATATTAAAAAGTTGGGCCAAGTGATTTACTGAAGTGAATATACTGTCCAGTAATTCCTTCTGTCCTTATCTTTTCTGGTGTGTAATACCCTGTGACTAATATCAAGCCTCCTACTTCTTCAACCTAGTCATTTCAGCTGATATTTTAAAGTGTACCACACTGTGCACTGACATGCCTCCACCCTCCACAGACTTTCCTGTTCTACAGAGAGAGAGAATGACTCATGCCCCGCTCCTACCACTCAGGCCTGTTTGGCAAATTCAAGGGAAAGTTTTAAAGGTGATCTTTTTTTTAGTTGGGAATGCCTGGGTTGGGGGCTTTTTTCTAAAAAAAATATGTTTGTTCTGTGACTAATTATATCTAATTTCCCAATCCCTGGGATGCTGAGACATTTCAATAATCTACAAACCTTTCTGACCCATTCAAAGCTTTCCCTTATTCAACTGCACTTCAGAAACCATGGGAGCTACCCATTGATATAGGCATATGCAGGGCTGGAAAGGCACAAAGTGGAAATGTGGAATGAGGTTATTTAGTGTTTAGTATTTGATGGCTGTCACAGAGAGAGATGAGTGAAGGGAAGAAGTGGAATAGGGAAGACGCAGAGCTGTGAGACATTTCTTACCTGATTCCAATGCTAACCTACTTCAAAATACTGTGGAAAGTGAAATGCAGCAGGGTCCATCCGTTTCTGTTCTAATGCCAGGTGTGTTCATTTCAGATTTAAATGCAAAGACATCTGTCCCAAGCTGTGGGTACCTCAACTGTTTAGGCACACAATTCATGCAAGCCGTCGAAGAGCAACCAATCCCAGCCAACACAATACGCAGACCTTAGTGTCAACAAAGCCTTCACAAAACATCCCCACCTCAACTCCCAAGCACTGCCCAGATAGACAGGTTTTGCAGTATGCCCTAAAGATCAACAGATTTGGCTATTTTGGAGTGAATTCAGAAGTCCCTCATGGAGGAATGGCCTGCCAGCAGCTTCCCCTTGTGGCTTCATCTGGAGCACAGCTGAGCAGAACTGCAGTGGGATCACCCAGGGAGGAAGTTGGGTCATTCAAGTAGACAGATCTCAGACTGTTTATAGTTTTAAAGGTCAAAAATTACACCTTAAATTCCACCTGAAAGCCAACAGGCAGCCTGGGCAGATCCTGGAGCCTGGGGGCCAGGTGTCCATGGGGAGAAACAGCCAAACTACTGAATGAAGAAAGAATGTTTCTTCTAACACTGGCTGAGTTCTTGGTTTCTGAGTTGTTGGCCTCGTTCCTTTACTACCTAGTCTCAGTATGGCCTGCTAGCGAATCAGAAGGCTAGAAGGACAGCACCAAAAGAGTCTGGAAAAACCCATCAGGTGAGCATGCTGCATTATTTTATTAAGCCACCGCCCCAGGGAAGAGCGTGATGAAAGTCAATAGAGAAATCGCCAGGAAAACAAATCACTACTTGAATGTGCTATTTTTTGCCTGGGCTCTTTCCTTCCAGGTCAGATCTCAATCTCAGGCACACACCACAGAGAAACAGCCTATTGACAATGGCAGCTTGCAGGTTGGTGCTTCATACCTTCCCCAGGAGGCTAAGCACACTGAGCCGGCCCAGCTGGCTTTGCCCAGCCTGCCTAGAGGTGCTTAATGCTGGCTTTGTGGATTCCAGTGATTTTCTAGGTGCCTACAAGTTAATTGTTGCAATGCTGAGTGTCCTTAGCACCTATGTCCCTTTGTGGCTCCAGGCCTTACTACCTACAGGGAACCATAGCCCCAGTTGTCTGCGTCTTGCAGCCCAAAACATAGAAGATGAACTGAGCCCTTGGGACCACTCAGACACACTGAAGAATCAACCCTTCACGTTAGGCCCCTGCCAATTGGAGCCACCAAATGCAGGCTGGAGGGTATCAGCAGAATTAGTATTACTGTGCGGCTTGTGGGGGTTGAAGATTTCTACCCTGACTCTGCAGACCTTGAATGAAGTTCTCACATGATGACTGTAGTTCCTTCACCATTTCTGGGAGTAAGAGGAGTTATTCCATTTGCTGCGTCCATTTCCAAACACCCTTTTCTGCACTGAGCACAAACTTCTCCAAATGCTTCCCCCACAGTCAGGGCTGGCTCCAGGATTTTTGCCGCCCCAAGTGGCGGGGGAAAAAAAAAAAAAGGAAGCCGCAATCGTGATTGGTGGCAGCTCCACTGCGCCACTTTCTTCTTCGGCAGCAATTCGGCGGCAGGTCCTTCCCTCCGAGAGGGACCGAGGGACCCGCCGCCAAATTGCCCCTGAAGAGCCCGATGTGCCGCTCGTTCCCTTTGGCCGCCCCAAGCACCTGCTTGCTGAGCTGGTGCCTGGAGCCGGCTCTGCCCACAGTCAAAGAAGCTGATGAAAAAGCTACCTTGGATTCAATTCACTTCATAGTCCTGCGCCCTTGGTCGGGGCAGTTTCCCCTTCCTGTGACTGGCACTAGGCTCTTAAACGTGTGGTGTGGCTCACTGCAGTTTGCACTTCCTGAGCTGCTGAGCAGCCTTGACAGTCTGAGCCTGGAAGTCTACACAGAAATGAAACAGCCCTGCAGTCCTCCGAGGCCTGCGAGCCCGGGCCAGCCCTGAGTTTTATTTTTTTACGTAGACGTACCCCAAGGGGTCTGGTCTTTCTAGGTGAGGTTCTGAACTGACATGTCTGTGACTCACGCAGTGCTTGCCAAGTCATTAGCCCCTGCATATCTCTCTGCCTCTTGTCTTTTAAGAGATCTCCAGCCCGATAATGACTTCTAAAGAACAGAAAAGGAAGAGAGAAACCGTCCCTCTCAACCCCAAACTGTCCTCTCCCCCTTGCACAGGCTGAACCTTTTGTCCAAGCTGGGATGGGGGGTTTTATCACTTAGAAATTACAGGTTCGATCGCAGAGACTAGTCTGATGGCTGGCTGGGTAATTTGTCTCTCGGCTCAGGAAGAAATGATGGAAGTCAATTTGACAGCTGCGAGGCTCCCCGAGGATTCCAGACCCGGAGTGCACAGAGCAGTGACAGACATGGCAGCGTACTGAATACAGATGAAGCTCTGACTGGGAATAGTGCTTAGGCAATGCTGATCGCACATGTTTGGCTGGAGGATTAGCCTCATCATTGTTAATTATCAGTGGTATTATTTTTATTATTCAGGGGTAAAAGGAGCCAGCAGCTCCTCTTCGTCTTGTAGAATGTTAAAGGGACCCAAATGTTAATTTCATTCCACCTCATCAAAGGGAAGGGGGCTGCAGAGTATTAAGCGGGGGGAGGGGGGTCTTTGCTATGGGGCAAGAAGGGCAGTTGCCCCTCCCAGGCCTTGGTTTGCCACCCCACAGATTTTTCATAGCTCTATGTGCCCCACTTTTTGCTCCGCACCTGACTTTGTAGGACAGTGGTAGGCAACCTGCAGCCTGTCAGGGTAATCCGCTGGTGGGCCGCAAGACAGCTTGTTTACATCGCCTGTCCGCAGGCATGGCAGCCGGCAGCTCCCAGTTGCCGCAGTTTGCCATTCCCAGCCAATGGGACCTGTGGGAAGCAGCAGCAAGCACGTCCCTGTGGCCCACACCGCTTCCCGCAGCTCCCATTGGCTGGGAACGGTGGGAGCAGCGGGCGGCCATGCAAATGAAACCAACTGTCTCGGGGCTCACCAGTGGATTACCCTGATGGGCCACAGATTGCCCACAACTGCTCTATATGCTGAGACAACCTTGCTGCCTCCATCTCCCCTGAATTTTTCTGACATGACACCCCTGGTATTAAGGAGAGGAGCCCGCACTATTATAGCCAGTGAGAGTTTTGCCATTGACAGGATTGGGGCAGAGGTGATGGAAGAATTTAGTTCATTTCTGGGCCTGATTTGCCACTGTCTTGCACCTTGTGTCATCCTTCGCTCCTGTGCAAAGTGAGTGTGAAAACGCTGCCAAGTCCCCTCACATACCAGCGATAACCACTCTGCACGGCTGTAAATGACTAGACAAAGTGTAAGACAAGGAAGATCAGAACCTCAAGTGGGATTTAAGGGCCAAAATGTGCTGTTAGTTCCACCAGTGTAAATCCAGAGTGACAACATTCACATTAATTGGATTTACACCAGAGCAGAATTTGTCCCTAACTATCAGACCACAAGTGATTAGCTTTAAATAATTAAGTAGAATTCTTGACATTTGGGTCTTTGGCTGAGCAGAAGCTGGGAGCTGAATGCTCCCGTCTGTTGCTAACTGATACAATAATAGAACATAAACCCCAAACATAAAGTGTCCAATCCTGCGTTCTTTGCTTATGCCAAACTCTTAGGCTTCTTTGAAGAGCCTTACTCATGACTGAAATCTAAATCAATTGACTAAATATCAATTAGCATGAAATTAATTCAGTATTTAACAATTTTATGGCAATGCCACTGAGTTTAATGTTTAGATTCATAGATATTCCTGTTTGCCAGTTTAACAGGACCTGCTTAGACAGCAAATTTACTCTTGAAAATAGAAGATTCTCAAGGAAAAATTAAGTCCAGTGGTAATACTATCAGTTCAGTCATAAGTAGAAGCACAGTTGTTTGAATAAAACTATGGTAACTCTACAGATACTAACATGCAATCCTGCTTTATTAAATGAAACCTCTAGTGAATCTGTTATCACCATAGTAACACTGTAGTATTATTGTCAGGAAACATGTTGAATTGTAGTTTGATATTTGCATCTGGTTAGCATCTGCACAGCTACTTACTCACTTTACTACAATTATAGTCCAAGCAGAGCAAGGCTTAAGAGAAAGTATATCTTTAAGGCCAGACTCTAATCTCAGGTGTAATATATTTCAGATGCAGTGATAGCCTATGAGATGCACCCACGTCTGGAATTAGAATTTTGATCTTGGTATAGTTGTTAGAGATTAGTTTGATTTGTATGTCTCCTAGGAAGCAAACACACTCACCCCATGCTGGTAAATTGCAGAGTCATGTGATTAATTGCACCCTCCAATCCAGCTTTGCTCAGACTACTTCTAACAGTCCAAAATGCTGAGGAGTTTCCAACAGCCATTTGTTTATTAGTCATTTTTTTAAACCACCTGCTACAACATTTTTTCTGTTGTCCGCACAAAGTGTGACACTTGAGTCACAAAATTAGACTGACCTAGATACAAACTTAGGAACTATTTAGACCTAGACCAATGACAAATTTAAGGTCCCAAACCCATAACCAATCAGGGTGAGAAGCGAGAGTGCATCACAGCACTAGAGAGAGAGATTCCTGGATTTCTAAAGATATAAGATTTTGCTTTTAGACCTGAAAAATCATGACATAGTGGCCCTTTAAATTACAATATTATTCCCTATGAATAAACTATTTTTGGTTTTTTTAGATGTTTCTAAAAATATCATAGTTATAATTTACTCTCCCACTGCAGCCTTCTGATAATAAAGCATCTGGGTTTACAGGCAAAAAGATATGGAAACAGAACCTGTAAACATTTTTCCAGCTCCCTAAAACATTTCTAAAATATTTTACCCTTGCAAAGGCCCATTTGTGTCAGGGTCTGTCCAACTCTATCATTCTATGTAAATGACAAAATGTTTCTTTTTCCTTGGTTATAGGCAGCCAAGGAAATTCCAACATCTCCCTTTGGGAGCTGGTCCTGGCTGGCACAACCTCTCCAAGCCAAGTCTCCTTCAAAAGTAGTTTGGGGCAGCAAGGCAGAGTTAGTAGCATCTGTGTGTACTTCTCCCCTCTGGTGAATGCAGTTTTAGGGGCCATGCCTTTAACCACATTTCTGCATTGCCAACCCCAAGCACTCAAAAATCATGGGATTGGGTTACAAATGGAGATTTTTTTTTAATTACACATTTTGGTTTCTTTCTATTTCTCTTCTATTTTTTGAGCAGTTAAGGCTAGATATACAAAGGGATGTGGATGCCTAACTGCCACTTTAGGTGCCTGAGTCCAAAATGCAAAATCAACCCCCCTGCTTAGCTGCCACCTAATCCTGTAGGCATTTGAATTCCCTAGTCGCCTACATTTCTGCCGGTGGGCATGTGCATGACCGCATAAATCCTGATGCCCAGCGTCCAGCTCATCCTTAAGCCCCAGTGGGATTCACTAGGCCAGGGGTCAGCAACCTTTGGCACGCGGCTCGCCAGGGTAAGCACCCTGGCGCGCTGGGCTGGTTTGTTTACCTGCCGCGTCCACAGGTTTGGCTGATCGCAGCTCCCACTGGCTGCGGTTCACCGTCCCAGGCCAATGGGGGCGGCGAGAAGCGGTGGCCAGCACATCCCTCAGCCTGCGCCGCTTCCCGCTACCCCCATTGCCCCAGAGCCAGTGGGAGCTGCGATCGGCCGAACCTGTGGACGCGGCAGGTAAACAAACTGGCCCGGCCCACCAGGGTGCTTACTCTGGCGTAGGGTGACTAGATGAGAGGAAGAAAATATTGGGACATATGGGGGGGTGTTACTGGTGGAGAAAAAAAGAAAAAGAAGACAAGTGCTGCCATCTGAGCAAAAAAAAAAAAAAAGTACCGCGAAATATTGGGACCAAAGATTGGTCGGGATGCCTAAATATCGGGATGGTCACCCTACTCTGGCGAGCTGCGTGCCAAAGGTTGCCGACCCCTTCACTAGGCATTCTCCCACTAGAATCAGGGCTAGAAATTTCCTTTTTCTTTTAATATGAAAGCTGAGTTTGTTGTGTCTTCCCATGACTCCAGGAGCTGGAGCTTTCAGAGAAACAGCAAATATGAAGCTTGTGATAAAATCGCAAGAATTGGCAACACTGCAGTGTTGAGAAGTACACACTGAGGCAGTCCTTATCCACAGGAATAAACCCATTAAAGTCAATGGGATTACTCAAGTGGGTAAGGGTTGCAGGATGGGGCCTGAAATATTTACTGAGTCACATAAGTACCATGAAAAAGGGCACCATAACCTATGCTCATGAATGTATACCTAATATTATACATTCTCCAGACATGCCAGCTCTATACCTCCATTACTGGATTTTATACCATGGAAAAAGGGAATGAAAAGCAGAAGTGAGAGTGGCAGCTTGGGTCACTAACCACAGTGATAATTTGCTGCTTTATAAGCCACCAGAAAAACAAAACAGACGTTTCTTCATCTGCAGGGTCTAAGAGGTCTGCCCCTCACCCAATTGGTTCATGTTTGAAAATATTTACATCTAATATTGCTGGCTGCCAGTCTGTTACCACCTCCTGGTCTCTCCCAGCCTCCTGTGGGCCCTCTCTGCAGGGAGACAGTCTGTCTGAGACAGAAAAACCCAGACAAGAAACCAGCAATCTCATGACCATTTTTGCAATCAGAGCAGACGGGCTGTCATCTTTCCCCTTAATAAACTCAAACTCTGATGGGTGAAAGGCTTAATTACATAATGGTTGAATAATAGGGCTAGATGAACAGGAGGAAAACCCCAATACATATCCCCCAGGCAAAATATATAAATAAATCTTGTTCAAAGACCAGTAATGCAAACAATGGGAGTGGATGGGAGCTCTTTCCTCTCTCAGCACAGAAATCTGTTGTCTGTTATGTTGCAGCATTTACTGTATGTTATTGTGCAATAGCGTTTATCATTTTTAGCACTTACATAAACATGTAAATAACATTAGAGAGAGGAAGTGTGTGGGCTGAGGAGACTATCAACATATTCTGAAGAATTTAGAAGTCTATTATAACCTGTTTGGTGAAATTATTTCTACATGGATCACAAACCTGTCACTTGTAATGTCTTCAGGAAAGATGTACAAATTGAGCTAAATTGAGTACACAAAGCTAATTCACAGTTACCCTTGCAAGCTTGTAGTGTAGATGCAGAGCAGATTAGAGGGAGTGCTTGAACTAAAATAAGAGCTGGCTTGAAACTCAAATCTGAAAGCAAACCAGAGGATTGAGTGATTGATTGATTGATTGATGTCAAGTATCAGAGGGGTAGCCGTGTTAGTCTGGATCTGCAAAAGCAGCAAAGAGTCCTGTGGCACCTTATAGACTAACAGACGTATTGGAGCATAAGCTTTCGTGGGTGAACACCCACTTCATCGGATGCATGCATGTGGGTATTCACCCACGAAAGCTCATGCTCCAATACGTCTGTTAGTCTATAAGGTGCCACAGGACTCTTGATTGATTGATGTAGACATGACCAAAAGTGCTTTGTTGAAAAGGAATGGATTTAAGCACATGCTTAAGTGCTTTGCTAAATCAGGGCCTTAAAAAAGTTTGGTCAATTGTTGGTTGAATGTTGATGGAGTTCTTGGTTCAGGTTAGAGCACGAAGTAAAAAGACCAACATATCACAAAGTGGGTGAGGTAATATCTTTTATTGGACCAATAATTGGACCAATTATTGTGTTGGTGGAGAGAGAGCTCGTCAGGTCTGGGAAATGCGATCCGTGTGTCATAACTAAATACAAGGTGGAACGGACTACTTAGCATGAGTAGTTAACACATATTTCAAAGGACCATTCGAGGTGAAGTGGCCCATTTCCAACAGTCATAGTTGGAAAGGAGAGAAAAAATTGGCTGGAGGGGCAGGGAGAGGTGGGGGTTAAATGGGTTATAGGTTGTTGTAATAAGTTGTAAGACCAGGGTCTCTATTCAGTCCACGATTTTTGGTATCTAGCAAAGTTATGAATTTAAGCTCCCAGGTTCCTCATTTGAAAGTGTTCTGCAGGTTTCCTTTGAGGATGAGGATTGTTTGATGATACTATGGCTAGGTCTACACTGGGGGGAGGGGGGTCGACCTAAGATATGCAACTTCGCGTAGCTGAAGTCGGCATATCTTATGTCGGTTTACCTGACCATGAGGACGGCAGCGAGTCGACTGCTGCCGCTCCCCCGTCAACTCCGCTTCCACCTCTTGCCGTTGTGGAGTTCCAGAGTCAACGGCAGAGCGATCGGGGATTGATTTTATCGTGTCTAACTAGACATGATAAATCGATCTCCGATAGATCGATCACGACCTGCCGATCTGGGGGGGTAGTGTAGATGTACCCTGTGAGTTCCAGTGTGGGGTAATAGGTGACCACTAGAGGTGAGCTGAGGACATTTCCCAGACCTGAAGAAGAGCTCTGTGTAAGCTCAAAAGCTCATATCTCCCACCAACAGAAACTAGTCCAATAAAAGATATTGCCTCCCGCACCTTGTATTTCTAATATACTAGGACCAACACAGCTACAACAACACTGCACACAAAATGTCACATGGAGCAGTATGGTCAGGGAGATGGCTCAGGGAATCAGGAAAGCTAGGTTCTGTCCCTGGCTGTGCCACTGATCTGCTTTGTGACCTTGGGTAAGTCCCTTCTGCTCTTGGTGCCCCAGTTTTCCCATCTGTATAATGGCAATATTGTTACTGATCCAGCTTTGTTATTTGTGATGAGGGCTCGCCCCTATGGTTATGGCCAGGAATAACTTCATATATGTAAATAGTAAAGTTAAGCATGTGCAATTGCAGGATTGGACCCCAAAGGATAAGTATTACAATTGTCATAGCAGTAATTCTTACCACATCCAGCACCAGAAATCACTGGATATCTCCTGGGGCAACCTGTTCATAGGAGGCCCACGCTCAGAGAGGCTCAGAGGTGCTTATTAAAGAATCACAAACTAGAGATGGGGAAGACTTCTTAAATCATTCTGTTCATCTACTGTTGTCCCTTCACAAGCTAGTGCAGGGAAGTGCCCTATTGTTCAATTTCTACTACTGTGTTTTGGTTCCCCCCTCTTGCCCCAGTATATTTTTAAGTGGCCCAAGTAAGGGGGCATCTTTTGGAGCAGTCCTACAGCCCTGAACCAGACCTGGGGAGTGGAGATAGAAAACTTGGATCCAAACATCCCCTGATTTTGGGGTATTTGGATCTGAGACTTCTGGTCAGATCGGAATAGAGATCAATACCAATCACAAAAGTCAGATCCAGAACTGGAAACTAACAAGGTCCAGGAGGTGTTTGGAGCTGTGATTTCACTTCAGGCCATGTCTGACTAAGGAGAAATGTTTTTCCTGAGGTAAACAGTGGCTTTAATTCCTCTGACATTAATGGGCTGAGCTGTCACAACTCCCTTCCCTTCCTTAGAAGTCTGGAAAAATGTGTTCACTTTTCCTCTTTCCTTTCTCACTGCTAATGACCATCTGCGCAACAATTTGGGCCTTTTCCAGTGTCTTCTACCACCTGTGGTTCAATGGAGTTTATAGATGACGACATGACAGAGGAACACTTGAATCCATGAAATGTACAGCTGTGAAGCTTTTTGATCTTTCCAAACTGTGTCAATTTACATGTTGTGTTTTAAAGTGTTTTCTCCAAATGCACATAGCTTTATACAAAGCAAGAGCATGGAACTGCAGCAGCTATAGCAAGCTCAGATGTGTCTTATAGAGTCATAGATGTTGAGCCCACAATAGACAACCATAATCATCCAGTATGACCCCCCTGCATGACCCAGCCCAGACAATTTCACCCAGTAATTCTAGCTGGGGAGGGAATTCTTTTTTCCATACTGGGTAAGTGAATATCATTGAGCTCAATAACATACTTTGTAGCAGCGGTCATCGAGCCCTGTGTAGTCTCATCTGTTTTCATTGCTGGACACTGTTTTTGGGTAGTGTGGATGTTGCTAGATTTTTTAATTTATATTTATTTTTTCAGTGTCTAAAATGAATCTACTGACACACTCTGGCAAGGACACAAACGTTATCCAATCACAGCTAGACAAATTATAAAACACACTGCAAGGGCCCAACAAATGAAAGCTCAGGGGTAGGGTTTTCAAAATGGCCTAAGTGACCTAGAAAGTCAATGGGACTTGTATTCCACTTGGAGGCACAAGTCCTATTGCCTTTCCAGGTCACATAGCCTGTTTGAAAATCCCCACCCTAAGAGAATAAAGCCAACATTTTGAACCAAAGTGGCCCTGCAAACCAACTGAGAGCCCATGCAATGTAGGGAACACAGGTCCTGCAGTAACCAAACCTAAGCAAGAGCCACCGAGGGGTAACGTTCATTACAGATGAGACATTAAAGGCAAGAACTCTGCCTCGCATCTAAATCAGGGGGACAGTGTAGTAGAGCATGGAGCGAGAAATGAAGACGAGAAGATAAAACAACCCCCTGAGAGAGAGTAAGTTCAAAGCCTGGATCCTTCCATTTGGTTCATGCTTGTGATTTTTGCTACCAGGCTTCCTTCAGTACAGGGCCCCAAGCTGCCTCCCGCTGTTGCGGTGGAGAAGCTAAGAGGCAGCAGAGCTGTGAGTTGGAGAAGGGTGGGCAATGCAAAAGAACTAGGGCCTGAGTCTCCTCTCTCTTACACTGCTACGAGCCAGGAGCAGCTTTGCTGAAGTCAGCAGAGTTACAGAGCTGTACAACTGATGCAAGAAAAGAATCAGGTTTTCGGTTTTCATGCTGTGCTTGGGCAGGAAGCTACAGTCACCTTGGGCAGCTCTGCTTTGCCTGCCCGAGGACCAAAGCCCTGTGGTTACCGAATGCCTGCAGGCAAGTAAGGCACCTCACACAGGCTTGTTTTCCAGAGAGTCTCCTGCAACCGTCCTCTTGTGAACCCCTGGCCGGGCCAGCTGTGGCATGAGGCCATAGTGCTGAGATTGACCACTCACTGCCGCTCTCACAATTTCCTCCTGTGCTTTATTCCTTGCCATGTTCTCCACTCCTCCAGAGGTTAGCTCGCTTTCCAGGAGTAGCTGCTGCTTCCAGCAGGCAGCTTCATAAGCACCTGTGAGGAAACTTAATTGGAGCCAATTACCTGTTCAAGTTTTTGAGGCCTGAAGAGCCACAAGCAATTACCTAGTTAGGAGACTGACCTTGGGGTCTCTTCTTCCTTTCAGGAAAATGAGCTAAGTCTTTTCCTAAAGGAAATCTTTTAAAGAGACAGACCATTTAATAGAGCTCCTTAAAGGTGAGTGGCAAACATGCCATTGAATTAAAGGTGCTCTTCAAAGGGCTTAATAAGGGGGAGGGTTGGGACATACTCCTTCTCCTCTCCCCTACGCCCTCCCCCCATCTTTTTCATGTATTTGAAAGGCGTGAACGTTGTTTTAAAACAAGGCTTTTCAGCTTGGTTTCAATGCTTTTAGAAATTTGGGTTTCATCTATGCTGTTTGCCTTGCAAGACTCTACTGATGATTAGGAATGTAGCAGAGTTGTGACACTTCAATTACATGGATTTACAGGCTGAATAGTCCCACCAATCAGGGAGCAGAGGGGCAATTGACACAGTGGTACTGTGACAGGCAGCTGCCCCTCACTGGCTGGCAAAGGATTAATAAAAGCAACAAAGAATCCTGTGGCACCTTATAGACTAACAGACGTTTTGCAGCATGAGCTTTCGTGGGTGAATACCCACTTCTTCGTATTCATCCACGAAAGCTCATGCTGCAAAACGTCTGTTAGTCTATAAGGTGCCACAGGATTCTTTGTTGCTTTTACAGATCCAGACTAACACGGCTACCCCTCTGATAAAGGATTAATAGCAGCCCTTGGAGTGGCTGCACAGAACCCAGCCAATCAGAGGAAGGCTTGGAAGCAGCCAATCAGGGTCAGGCTGGGCCCTATAAGAAGGGCTGCAGGGCAGCGAGGCACTCAGTCTCTTTCTAGAGCTTGAGGGAGAAGGACTGTCTGCTGGGGCTATGGGGAAGTAGCCCAGGGAAAGCAGATAGTAGCACAGGGGAAGGAGTGGCAGTGAGCGGCTGCCAGCTATAGGGTCCCAGAGTAGCAGGTATGTGGGCCTGGGCCCCCCCTCTTTGCCCCACTGGCCACTGAAGGAAGTGGCCAGCCAAAGGACGGCAGTTTACCCCTGAGTGAGGGGCTGGACTAGGGCTGCAGTTCACCACTGCAGTGAGAGGTTGGGCAAAGGACTGCTGGTTCCCTGGAAACACCCATGGTGTTTGTGATGCCACAGAAAGATGCGTTCTGCGATCTCTTCATTCAGCCAGAATGGACTAAAAGGCTTTTGCAGATGGGAAAGAATTTTCTTCAAAGTTAGCTGCCATTTCTTTCTGTAGTGATGGCCCCTGACTGCCTGATCAATGGGGACTGAAAATCCCCAATTTATCTGCTAAGTCAGGTTTTAGATTTGTTTAGAAGTTTACCTTTAAGTTCTGCAGTTTCTTGCTTACACTTAAACACACTGCAATGGAGTCACTGGGGCCTAGGAAGCCAGTGATAAGTGAAATCCTATCATGGGGGGGACAGCAGGGTTACAAATCAAATCCTATTCCAACAACACAGGCCTTCCCTTTGCGGTGAGAGCAAACCCCCCAGTAGATGTTTGGGGGACTCATGGTGACACAGTTCTAGTGCATGTTAACCAATGCTCAGGAAATTCTCACAAGGCCTAAAAACCTTTTAGGCAGGGCCAAGCAGGAGAGAAAGAGCATCCAAGTGGAAATAGGCATATGTAAGTAACAGCAATGGTAAAATGGGCTGCACAGCAGCCTAATGGGAGAAGGGAGAAATAACACAACATTTTTAATGCAAATCTCCAGAAGCTGGTTCCCCACAGTTACACTCCCATGCAGCTCTATGCCTGCAGTGTTGTAGGCCAGGTACTTATTTCCAGTTCCGTTGGTATGTAAAAAGGAAGATAAGCCCACTGGGAGCATAAATAACAAACCCGGGACCAGACAGGGAAGGTTACAGAGTACACAGCTCTAACAGCAGCCAAGGCAGAGCTGTAAGTGAATAACATTGAGAGGCATAACTGCAGTCTTCATTCTCAAGTGCCCCTTTTGATTGACTCAGGATCAACTTCGTATCTAAGAGGATGAGCAGAAAAGGACCAGTGGAGGAAGCATATTAGGTATACACCTTATTAGCGGAGGTTCCCCTCTAGTAACCCTTCCCTTCAATGACTTTACCATACCGTCATTGCAAATGACACTTCATGGTAGTGCTCCTGTCACACATGTATATGCACAGACATTGATTCACTTTCTGTGCCACTGAAACGGAGGCATATCTCAGGTGGTGTCCTCTGGGAGACCTGGCATACAGCACAATAGTGGCCAGCTCAGGCACCAATAGCTGTGAAGCCACAGCCGCATGGGTAATTACCTTGGCAGCTAGCCTGTGCTGAAGCTGTGGTGCAACAGCTTCACTGCTCTGGTACTAGAGTGAGCTAGATTAAAGATAGCTCAGTTATATCTACCTGAACTGCAGTGGCACCCTGCGATTGGAGTGTAGACATACCCATTGTCAAAGCCAGGGCCAACGGATGGTAAATATTCACAGAGAAGCTCAGTTTTTAAGGTATCATCCAAAAGAGTGACACTCAAACAGCACAGAATTCCATTTGAAAGCACAAGGTTTTGTCTACACTAGACTTTCAATCTAAGAATTAATTGATTGCCCTAGGGTAAAAACAGAGGTAGCCTGGAACAAACATTTGGGAAGTATCCACAACAGCCCTTACAAATGTGTTGATTATCTTCAGTTAATTGGCAATCAATTAGCTTGAGGTGAAACAAAGTCTAGTGTAGACATATCCCAAGATCAAGTTGGGGTATGTCTATGTCTTCACCACCAATGTGAAAATGCTGCTGTGGCATTTTAAGATGGCTGTGTAGTCGTGGCACCAGCACTGGGAAAAACCACCCCCACGAGAGGAGTGGCTCCCAGTGCTGGTGCATTGTCTACACTGGCACTTTACAGTGCTGAAACTTGCATCACTCAGGAGGGTGTTTTTTCACAACCCTGAGCGAGAAAGTTTGTGCTGTAAAGTGGCAGCATAGACAAGGCCTTGCTGGGATGCAAACCTGCAGCTCCAGGGGACCAAAGTATTGCCAAATGTTGGGCCAGATCCTTAGCTGGTATAAACTGTTATAGCTCCTCTAAAATCAATGGAGCTAGGCTGGTTTATACCACCTGAGAATCTGTTGTTCCCCGATGTTGAAATCCCTATGTCATATTAGAGACCTACATAGCACATTGTAATGGGGCTTGTCATATGAAAGTTAAAGGAAAATACAAAGAAAGCTCCATTAAAAACAACCCACGGGTGTGATTTTGCAAAGTGCTGAGTGTTCAAAAGTCCCATTGAGTTCACTGAGAGTTAAGGGCACTCAACACCCTCAAAGAATTGGACTCCAAACCATAAGATCATCTGACTTGTGCAGAGAAACTGGGGGGTCTAGAGTGTGTGTGTGTGTGTGTGTGAGTGAGAGAGAGAGAGTGAGTGAGTGAGTGAGAGAGACCAATGGAAGAGTGGGAAAGTGGAGACCATAGAAATATTTGGTGTTAATAAGGAAGGAAAAGACTTTGTTCCTCTATAGCAGAGAGGGGTAAAATAAGGAATCAAGATAGACAATTGAAATGAAAACACTTTGCAATAAAAGGAATAAGACAATGAACAAACTGTTAGGGCCAGTTGCCACCATTGCTTTGCCAGAGAAGCCTCATGGGAGCCTATGCCAGTTTTGAGTGTGGATGGATGAAAATAGTCTGAAGAATCAGCCAGATGAAATCCATTAGAAACCAGCAGGATCTTCATCATAGTAGCTAGCAAGGTGATGAGTGTGGCTGGTTTGAGAAGTCTTAAAACCCACAGCACCGCCTATAAGAAAGGCAGCTCTGCCCATTCTCTGCAGTGAAGCTGCTAATGGGGAAATATTTCTCTGATGCTTTATGATATGCTTGTAGGTATGTTCAAGGCTCTTGTGATTCCAAGTGTCTCCTTTAGGGCTCTCAGTGAAGCAAAGTCAAGTGGTCCTGTCACCTTAAGGATGCAAGAGGAGATGCTCTTACAGCCAGAAGAGTTTTCCAAGGTGCACTAGTATCCTGGCAAGAAGTTATTTTCATTCATTGGGTAAGTGACTGTTGCTGTGAATCTTGATTTGTTTTATCCCTTTTTAATCATCATTCAAAAACACCAAACATTTTTTTTTGGCATTGCACATAGTAATGTGGGAGGAGATTAACAATGAGATAGAGAGGCATAACACGAGCAGAGGCTGTGGCCTAGTTACTTGAGGACTAGTGGCAGTTGTGGGCAGACTTTCAAAAGGTTTGGGGTCATATTTGATAACCTAATATCTTCCTATAGCACCATCCTGTGTGTGTATATAGATATTGCATTTGACTGCATATACCTGTAGAAGAAAATGTGTTCATTTTGTTATTGTTTTGCTAACAGAAAAGCACAACAAAAATGGAAGCCTTTTCTTGTAACAATCCCTAAAGACTATCAGATAGAACCAATGCCATTCTCTGCATGCACTGGAACCATTCTTTATTAAATTGACTTTTTGAATCCTGTTTCTATTTCAGGAGAAAACAAGTTCAAAACCACCACAATCTATTGATTCATCTCCTCTATATTCTTTTTGCTATGTAACAGAGCCTGAGCTTGCAAACCTGGCATGAGTATTGCCCTCATGCCTTCAGTGAGGTGACTTGTGTGGAAAGAGCTTTGTCATACAAGTTGCAGGAAAGGGGCAATTTTAGAAAATTGTCAGTTCAGATCAATGAGACAAAAAATACACCCCCTGAAGTAGTGAATTTTACAATTCTGTAAAACAATATTTACAAGAATGGTAAAACACTGAGGATTTTTAAGCAATATAAATATGAGCACTTGTTTGGTTCCTTCAGTGTAAGCAAGGTGCTTTTCTTCTGAAAACAATAAAATACGTTTAACTGCACAGATGTTCCCAGCAGCAAATGATCCCATTAGCATCCTTTTAAAAGTTAAATTGCAATCCCATTAGAAGTTTTTTTAAAACAAGTGAAGAAACTGCAACTGATTTTTAGAATATTTTCCCCTTATTGTCAGAGTTAAAAAGATGAAACATACATTACTACTACTACTACTCATATTTGCAAGTTATTATATTAAGTCTCTTTCTTGAGGAAATTTCACAGGTACATTTATTTACCCAGAGGGCTTATGTCCATTCTTTACATTGGATGAGGAAGGCATTAGCAAATATGTAGCATGAATAACATACTCTGTCTCGTTAGAAAACAGAGGAAAGGTTTGGAAAAAAAAGTCCAGTACAAAAATATTATAATGAGCTGGCAGTGTGTGTGTGAATCTCTGCCCTCCCCTGGATGGACTCAGAACTGCTCAGCCACGGGTTGTGACAAGGTAAAAGATTCTCCCTTTGCTCAAGTGATAAGGATCTATGCTTTTAAAGCAGCAAGGTCCAAGTTCTAGCCCAGGTCCTGCTATGAAGTTCTAGGTAGCTGTCGGGTGGTACAGCACAGTGTTAGAATCCAGGTAGAAGGACAGAGGTTTTCTGCTTCAGTGTCCTGTCTTGGACAGTGCTCATATCACATGCTTCAGCAAGAAGTAACCCCATAATAATTTCTATGATTCGATAAGGGGCAATTATGGAATAATTTTCTCAACCTTCCCCTTGGGGGAAATTTGTTCCTAATCCCCAGCAGGAAGGGGCTGTCTTTGATTCTGAAGCATGAGCGTTTACATTACTTATTTTGAAAGTTTTCATCCTATCTAATGTATCTGTGGATGTTCTCATTGTCATCATAAAAATGTCATATCTTTCTTGAACCCTACTGAACCCTGTGCCCATGGAATGAAACAACAGTGTTTGAGAGAGCTCCACTTCAAAGATACCCTGCTCATAGGCGGCAGGTTATATACACCTGCAGTGCCCGAGCTCCGGGAATATTCAGGGGCCGGGTGCCCTGCTCCAGCAATATTTGGAGCTGGGTCTCTCCCCCGGCCTTGCCTGGATCGGGCCCCGGCCCCCTGCGGGCCTCCCCCCTCCCCCCCCCCGCCCCGCCGCGTCCCTGCCTGGAGCAGGTCCCAGCGCCCCCGCCGCGCCGCGTCCCTGCCTGCTGGAGCTGTCAGAGATCGGCTCCCGGCAGAACAGCTGAACAGCTGAACAGCTGTCTGCTGCCCCAGGGTCCTAGTGCCTGCCCTCCACTAATGGCAAGGCAGGCTGCCCTTACCCTGAGCCTCTCCAACGCCCCAAACCCTCAGCCCCAGCCAGAGCCCTCATACCCCCGCACCCTAATCCTCATCCCCAGCCGGAGCCCTCATCCCCCCGCACCCTAATCCTCAGCCCCAGCCAGAGCCCTCATCCCCCCGCACCCTAATCCTCATCCCCAGACGGAGCCCTCATCCCCCCGCACCCTAATCCTCATCCCCAGACGGAGCCCTCATCCCCCCGCACCCTAATCCTCAGCCCCAGCCGGAGCCCTCATCGCCCCGCACCCAACTCCTCATCCCCAGACGGAGCCCTCATCCCCGCACCTAATCCTCAGCCCCAGCCGAGCCTCATCCCCGCACCTAATCCTCATCCCAGACGGAGCCCTCATCCCCGCACCCTAATCCTCATCCCCAGGCGGAGCCCTCATCCCCCGCACCCTAATCCTCATCCCCAGCCGGAGCCCTCATCGCCCCGCACCCTAATCCTCATCCCCAGACGGAGCCCTCATCCCCCCGCACCCTAATCCTCAGCCCCAGCCGGAGCCCTCATCCCCCCGCACCCTAATCCTCTGCCCCCTCCTGCATCATGAATCCCTCATCCTCAGCCCCACAGCCCTCACCCCTGTACTCCCTCCTATCCCCAAACTCCCTCCCCCTTCCCACCCCTCCCCCTTCCCACACACCCCTTCCTAACCCCAAACTCCGTCTCAAAGCCTGCACCCTTCACCCCCTCCTGCACACCCACCCCCTGCCCCAGCCCAGAGCCTGCACCCAGCACCCAAACTCCATCCCAAAGCCTGCACCCTGCACCTCTCCTGCACCCTAATCCCCAGCCCAGGATCTGCACCCCAGACCTCCCCCGCCAAGCCCCCTCCCAGAGCCTTAGGCAAGTGGGGGTGGAGTTTGGGGGGGGGCGGAGTTGGGGGGCGGGTTCTGGGCACCACCAAAATTTCTACAAGGGGGCATAAAATGGATCTGAGCTGAGAACACTGGATTTTGAAACTCCCCAAAGTTTCACAGATATTAAAGCCAGAAGAGACCATTATGATAATCTAGCACAGGTCATCAACCCTCATTCAGTGATTCCTGCATCAAGTTCAGAACTCCTGGGTGAGCTAGAGAGTATCTCACATGGAGCACTGGACCAGGGGGTTTGATTTAGTCCCATGGAGAGGGGAAGTTAAATTCTCAAAAGTGCTGAGGGACAGATTTTCAAGTAGAGGTGGGTGACATTTTTTGGCTTTTGGTGTGTGTGTGTGTGTGTGTGTGTGTGTGTGTGTGTGTGTGTGTGTGTGTGTGTGTGTGTGTGTGTGTGTGTGTGTGTGTGTGTGTGTGTGTGTGTGTGTGTAAAAAATGAAGATTCAGTGACACCAAAGCATTTTGTGAATACATGTCAGTTTTGCCAAATTGTTTGAGAAATTTTTTTTTAATGGATACATTTTGATTTTTGGTTTGGAATGAGGTTTTGTTTGGAAATGTCCATTGATTAAAAAATGAAGTGTTAAAAAAATGCTTGAAATCTAAATATTTTGTTCAATCCAAGATTAATTTTTTTTTGGCTTCTCAGAATTGCCAGCAGACTGAAAAATCCATTATTCACCCAGCTCTATTTTCAATAGGGACCAAGTTTACAGAGGGGTTCAACATCCATCTGCTCCTACTGTGACATTTAGGGACAGATGTTCAGCACACCTAAGGTACATGGCCAGCAGAAATCCCTGGCAGTGAGTCTCAGAGCCTGGATCTACAGACTCGGGCTTGTGCTATGGTGCTAAAAATAGCTGTGTAGATATTCAGGTGTGGACTCAGAAACTCAGTGAGAGGGGTGGCAACTCAACAACTGCACTGTTTTATGTCACAGTATGGGGCATCTTCTTTCTATTCTATGAGAGTATTAAAAAACCCAGCCCATTATAACATGACCGGGGGGCTTGCACATCAGCAGCAGAGCTGAAAAAGTCACTACATTGGTCATGGTAAAAACTCAAATTTCCTAATTGGTCACATTAATAGGAAAAATCATTAAAGCTGAGTGAGTCATTTCCTTAACTGAAACACATGATTCTTCAGAAGTATCACAAGTTGTGGGGAGAACCAGAGTGATTAAAAGTGAGCATCGGTCTTTGAATGGTTGACAGAGGGAGATAATAATTTGTGACCTGGGTCATGGGAGAGGAGACTGCAGACCATACTGCTTCTGCCAAATGTATTGCCATGCTCTCGGTTTTATCCTTTGCCTCATGCCGGACTCAACTCTCTGTTGACCTGAGCACTGGAATGTTTGCCTGAGATGGGGCATAGCCGTATGCCGAGCTCTGAGGATTGGCTACTGATGAGTGAGTGGTCACATGGATCTCCATCTCAGTCAGTGACAATGACTTGGCTTTTGGCTTGAGGAATGAGCATATGACTGGGAGTCAGGACTCCTAGGTTCTAGTTGTGGTCTGCCATTGGCTGCATGCCCTTGGGTGAGACATTTCACCTCTCTGTGCCTCAGCATCCCCATCTGTGGTGATGATGATGATGATTGTGTTTCATCTTTCTAAAGTGCTTTGAGATCCTCATGCCGCATCTCTACCCCTCACTTTGAGTGGCAGTGGGTTCCTTTCCCTCCCAGAGAGACAGAGGCAGGAGCTGCAGCAGGGGTGGCAACAGGAACCCTTTCCCCAGGAGAAGCAGGGGGAATGGAGACAATACTTAAACCTCAGCTGCTGGGATAGCTGCTAAGGTAGATATCATAGAATGTCAGGGTTGGAAGGGACCTCAGGAGGTCATCTAGTCCAACCCCCTGCTCAAAGCAGGACCAATCCCCAGCTAAATCAACCCAGCCAGGGCTTTGTCAAGCCTGACCTTAAAAACCTCTAAGGAAGGAGATTCCACCACCTTCCTAGGTAACACATTCCAGTGCTTCACCACCCTCCTAGTGAAAAAGTTTTTCCTAATGTCCAACCTAAACCTCCCCCACTGCAACTTGAGACCATTATTCCTTGTTCTGTCATCTGGTACCACTGAGAACAGTCTAGATCCATCCTCTTTAGGACCCCCTTTCAGGTACAGTAGTTGAAAGCAGCTATCAAATCCCCCCTCATTCTTCTCCTCTACAGACTAAATAATACCAGTTCCCTCAGCCTCTCCTCATAAGTCATGTGCTCCAGCCCCCTAATCATTTTTGTCGCCCTCCGTTGGACTCTTTCCAATTTTTCCACATCCTTCTTGTAGTGTGGGGCCCAAATCTGGACACAATACTCCAGATGAGGTGTCACCAATGCCAAATAGGGGGGAATTATCATGTCCCTCAATCTGCTGGCAATGCTCCTACTTATACAGCCCAAAATGCCGTTAGCCTTCTTGGCAACAAGGGCACACTGTTGACTCATACCCAGCTTCTCGTCCACTGTAACCCCTAGGTCCTTTTCTGCAGAACTGCTGCCTAGCCATTCGGTCCCTAGTCTGTAGCAGTGCATGGGATTCTTCCATCCTAAGTGCAGGACTCTGCACTTGTCCTTGTTGAATCTCATCAGATTTCTTTTGTCCCAATCCTCTAATTTGTCTAGGTCCCTCTATCCCTACCCTCCAGCATATCTACCACTCCTCCCAGTTTAGTGACATCTGCAAACTTGCTGAGGGTGCAATCCATGCCATCCTTCAGATCATTAATGAAGATACTGAACAAAACTGGCCCCAGGACCGACCCTTGGGGCACTCCGCTTGATACCGGCTGCAAACTAGACATGGAGCCATTGATCACTGCCCGCTGAGCCCGACGATCTAGCCAGCTTTCTATCCACCTTATAGTCCATTCATCCAGCCCATACTTCTTTAACTTGCTGGCAAGAATACTGTAGGTGACCGTGTCAAAAGCTTTGCTAAAGTCAAGGAATAACATGTCCATTGCTTTTCCCTCACCCACAGAGCCAGTTATCTCATCGTAGAAGGCAATTAGATTAGCCAGGCATGACTTGCCCTTGGTGAATCCATGTTGACTGTTCTCAATCACTTTCCTTCCCTCTAAGTGCTTCAAAATTGATTCCCTGAGGACCTGCTCCATGATTTTTCCAGGGACTGAGATGAGGCTGACTGGCCTGTAGTTCCCCGGATCCTCCTCCTTCCCTTTTTTTAAAGATGGGCACTACATTAGCCTTTTCCCAGTCATCTGGGACCTCCCCTGGATCTAGGATGTAATTCTCTCCCACTGCCATCCACTAAATTGTCTGCCCTGGGTGGGGATGGCAAGGTCTCCAAGAACAATGGGTCTTGATGTTAACACCCCATTGAGATGAATGCCCCTGCCCCAGAGCTATTGTTTCAGGCTCTTTACAGACTCAGGCAGACAAAGCATATTGAGAGTACAACATGAGTCATGTTTTCAAGTTATTCTTTCCAACCAGAAGACTAGAAACATACTTAAAAACAAAAGCAAACAACCCCCCCCCAACCACTAGAAACTGAGATTCTAAAGGAATTATGTGACTCAGGGTGCCCTAGCCATGGACCTATAGTGCCTCTGTCCTTATCCAGCCCAAGATGCCAGTGATGTGCATATCACAAATGCCTAAAATAAACAGCTAGCTTTGGAAATATGGGCTTGATCCTGCAAGAAGGTGGGCCAATGAGAGTTGAGGGCTCTGGGGAATTTGCAGGAGGTCCTGAGAATCTTGCCGGATAAGATTTTATATGTTTGAAAACAAAACCCAGGGTGCCATCTCCAGGTAGATTGCATCAGTAAAGCCATTTGAAACTTTATCAGGACACCCGTAATCTCCATTTCATTCAACAACAACTTTTGATAAAATCCATATTGAGAGCAAAGCATGATGAGGAGAAGGGGCCAATTTAACAGCTTATATATGCCTCCTGTAGCAGGGTGGTCACCCGCTCCTGCCCTGAAGGGCTTGAAATCAGCCCTGGGAGAGGGCTGAGACAGTGAGAGGGCTGCTGTAAGGAACAGCTACAGCTGTGGCCACGCCCCAATCAGGCCACAGCTGGCCTGTATAAAAAGGCCAGCGGGGCAGATGCACAGACAGTCTCTCTCTGCCTTCAGAGAGAGAGGGGCCTGGCTTCCGGGAAGCTCAGGGTGCCTAAAGTGAGGCAGGGCTGGGGAAAGGCCAGAGGGGCTGGGGAGCTCCAGGCTGCAGGGCCTTGTCCGAGGCGCCATAGAGGCACTGGGTTGCAGAGAGAGGCAGCAGGTCCAGACCAGGGGCGGCTCTATGTTTTTTGCCACCCCAAGCACGGCAGTCAGGCGGCCCCCTGCTGGTCATGCGGATTTGGCGGTGTTTCTGCGGGTGATCTGCCAGTCCTGCGCTGAATTGCCGTCGAAGCCATGGGACCGGTGGACCTCCCGCAGGCATGCCGCCGAAGCCTGCCTGACTGCCGCCCCCCGTGGCTTGCCGCCCCAGGCATGCTCTTGCTGCGCTGGTGCCCGGAGCCGCCCCTGGTCCAGACTCAACCTTGCCTATGATGAGTGGCTGACACTGCAGTCTGCCCCAGGGCGTGGGGGCTAATTGGTGACTGGCAGTAGCCTACAACTGAGGCAAGGTGGGGATAGGGGGTGGGGGATCCCTGGGGAGGGGAGACCCTGAGACTGAGGGGTGTACAGCCAGGGGCATCACCCAGACAACGAGGCACCGGGTCCGGGAGGGACACGGGGGCCAAGTGAAAGTGGGACACCGGCCTGCAGAGGGTGCTCTGATGGCTGGGGAACTAAATCCCAAGATGACCAGCAGGAGGTGCCACAGGGGCGAGTCGCATTGCTACACCTCCCCATAGAAATTCATGGGTTTCCTTCCTATGTGATCTGCTCTAAGGCCTAAAGATGATAAATAAGGGAATACAGAATTTGACTATTTACATAAAAAAGGCACAGCGAAGAAAAAAAAATAGAACATTACACTATATTGTAGAATATTCATGGACCTATTTCTAAATCTTGGGAAGGAAAACAAAGCCACACTAGAAATACATAGAAAGCTTTAAACAATTGATCTTAGTGGGAGGTTACACTGGTATCTTTTATCCTCCTGGTATCCAGATGTTTCAAAAAATGCCCAGAAGTGAAACACTTGTAAGTCTCCTGGCAGTAAAGTGGAGAATCATTCTCTTCTTTCCTTTCCAGACTGCTGTTAAGCCGTCTGTCTAGCCTCTAGTACAGGGGTTCTCAACCTTTTTCTTACTGAGACCCCCCCAAAACTCCACAGCCCAGCTGTGCCACAACAATTTTTCTGCATATAAAAGCCAGGATCAGGGTTAGGGGGTAGCAAGCAGGGCAATTGCCTGGGGCCGCAAAGCTAAGTTGCTTAGGCTTCAGTCCCACGTGGCAGGGCTCAGGGCCCTGGGCTGCAGTCCTGCGTGATAGGGTTTTGGCTTTCTGCCCTGGGCCCTAGCGAGTCTAATGCCAGTCATGCTTCGTGGACCCCCTGAAACCTGCTTCTGGCCCCCCAGGGGGCCCTGGACCCCTGGCTGAGAACCACTGCTCTAGTACATGCTTATGAGAGCTTTCTAATGCTGCAGTTAGATAGCTTCAGGCTTTTGATCTTGGATCCTCATGCATGCTAAGCAGGGAAGCCCAGGGTCAGTACTTAGAGGGGAGCTCCCCAGGGGGGAAAGGGTGCTGCTAGAATTGATGCTGGTGTTTTGGTGGGTATAGGGTGACCAGACAGCAAGTGAGAAAAATCAGGACAGGGTGTGGGGGGTAATAGGAGCCTATGTAAGAAAAAGACCCAATCGGGACTGTCCTATAAAATCGAGACATCTGGTCACTGTAGGTGGGTGGCACTTTTCCCTCTGAGTCAGCATTAACCCAATGCCCTAGCCTGAAGTCAGGGAGTGCTGTGGTTTTGCATGAGATGTAAGTTAGAGCAACTTGACCACCTGGGAACTTTGAAACACTCAAGAGTATGGGCGTCAGATCCTTTGGTCTGACTACACGTATACAGGCCTAAATTACAATTAGATACAGGACTCTGATTCACTTCCTGTCCAACTTTTCTATAGCATTGCCAAGAGCTGTTAAATAGCTGTCACATCCCAGCTTTCTTCCCCACCCCCACACTCCTTAAGTGGCTGCACATCAATGGTGGCTGCTGTCATTCCTCTACAGATTTAGGTCCAATCTTGTAATTGGATCTGCATACGCAAGCCCTGGTGCCATGTACTTCCCCATTGAGGGGTCTGCTCACACTAGTCCAATTGCAAGATCCACACCACGCTCTGTAAAGCTTTACAAAAGGCACAAAACTATCATTTTAACTACAAATAATGACAGATTAGCAATACTCCAGTCCCATGATGTGCAAATCTCCTGCCCCTTTTAGATACAGTTTGCTTCCTGCAAAGAGAAATTCCCTAGCAAAAAACAAGAATCCAAAACCCACCACCAACGCTGGAGCATGCCTCTTTAAACTAGCCTATTTAGGCCACAGATGCTAAATGAATTCAGCAGACAGACGGAGTAATGGAATGTCAGCGTTCCAGTCTGCTGCCTTGAAGCAATAGCTTTTTTTTTTTATTAATTTCTCGTCTCATTTTCCAATGCTGCCTGTGGGCTCCATACTTTAGATGCAGTATTCTTGACAGTCTCTAACCTAATTTGGAAATAATTAAATTTAAAAATATTAAAGGGATTATATATACTTCCACACCATTCCCCCCTTTCCCGTTGTCCCTCAAAAACTGGTGAATTTCGCTCCAGGATTTAAAAAATAAACAAACTCAAACTTGAAGTACATTACTGAAGAATAGGATTTGTTACTGCAGTTTCCTTTCTGAAGGGTGGAGAGTAGCTGACGGAAGAAAGCAGAGTTAATTCCAATCAGAGGTGACTAGGAACCTTAGAAGTTGGACAGCTCTTTGTTGCTCTGACCTCTTAGAGCAGTGGTGGGCAACCTGCGGGCTGCACACGGCCCATCAGGGTAACCCGCTGGTGGGCCAGGCTGCCAGACAGTTTGTTTACATTGACCGTCCTCAGGCACCACCGCCCGCAGCTCCCAGTGGCCATGGTTTGCTGTTCCCAGCCAGTGGGAGCTGCGGGAAGCACCACCACTGCCTTAGCGCATGCTTCTGCTTTCACTGACGTCAATGGCAAAGCTCCTAGACCGTTAGAGTGGGAAGATTTGGAGTCATATTTGAATCCTCATATCCATGCAAGCAAGGAGCCATATTCCTCACAACTAGGTTACAGTTACTAATACACCCTACTGCCTTAAAGGGACGCTGTCACCGAGCCAGAATCCCATTTCTAGTACCATGTGTCACCAGGCCGTGCTTCTCCCCGGCTCCAAAACATGCACCACCATGCCCAGTCTTTCCTGGAGGTTTATTTCTTTAAACAGAGGTTATCAAACAGAAAACAATCTTAACTCAGCCCTTGGCCCCAGGTTTCAGGGGCACTCTGGTACTCCAGCTCCTGGCAGCCTTCCAGCCTCCGTAGGCTCTGATCCCTGCCTGAAGAAGCATGTGCAGGGCTGCTTCCCTGAACCCCTTGCTACAGGGACCCACCACAGGAGCTAGTTCTACTCCCGTGTAGCTTTTCCTCCCCAGGGCTCATCCTGTCTCAGGCTTTCTTTCCCAGCTCCCCTCTAGCTGCCTTTATAGGCCCATGTGTAGCCCTGTACTGTTGAATTAGCTGGATTGAGCTCACCTGCTCTGGTCCATGGGTGCTGGGCTCAGACTATCCACAGGGGCGAGCTACCCTGGGACAGAGTCCCTTGAAGTTGGAGATCAGAAGAAATAATTGAAACTATGGAACTTTAATAATATTTTGCTCTTGAATAACATCCAAGAGTCACAGAACACCCTGCAGACATTTAATTTTAAGCCTCACAAACCTCCTGTGAGGTATATTCTTTGTATTTTATGGAGGCAGAGAGTGATGTGACTTGCCTAATGTCCCAGAGCAAATCAGTGGCAGAGCTGCAAATAGAACCCAGTAGTCCTGCAATGCAGTCCCTATTCTGATCCCCTAAAACATTCCCACTCTCCACATATGGTTCCTTGAGACTTTTCCCTCAAACTACATAACCCTGTGCAGTGTCTTTATTCTGTATTGATAAGGCAGTATGAGAAAACAAAAGAGTTGTTCTGTTCATTGTGCTATCACTATGGTTTGATTCACAAGCTTCTTATTTAATCAGCTCTTATGAGAGTGATATCTGGCATTTTCACCCAGAAATCTCAAAGCACTTTACAAAGGGGTAGAAGAGGCAAACTAGTTCCATTTCACAGTCAGGGTAGCTAAGACCAGAATTCTCAGATGGCCTCTGCATTCACAACTAGGGTCAGAATTAAGAGCTCAGCCCTTATTTGGCACCTAAATGAAATGTCCAGACTGTAAAAATGTCCAGTCCCCATTGAGAACAGAGAATCGCCGTCCCACCACGCCTATTGAGAACAAGCGAAGCTGCTGGGTGCGGACAATCCAAGCATTTATTTAGGTTAATAGATTTTAAGGCCAGAAGAATCAATTACAATAATCTAGTCTGACTTCCTGCATTGCACAGCCCAGAGATTGTCACCCTGTAACTTCTGCATCAGACCCATAGCTGTTTGCGCTCCGGCAGATCTTTTCAAATGAGGCTTAGTCTTGATTTAAAGATGCCTAGATGGGAGCCAAGTTCTCTGGAAAGTACAGCCCCAGTTGTGGCTGCTGAGTCCTTCTGAAAGTCTGGCCCAGCGGGAGCAGCTAGACAAAGTGACTCATCTAAGGTTACTGAGCAAGTCAGTGGCTTCAGCCAGAAGCAGAATGAGGTTCTACACCCTCCTGGGTCCAACAGACTGGAAGATGCATGTAATCCACGTTGAAAAGGTATAGCTGAACCATTCACCCCAGGAGGACACTCAGCCTGCCCAGGCCATCTTTGTCCCACACTTTGATCCTGAAGGCATTCAGACTAGTGATCCGCACAGATCTAAAGCTAGTAGTTTGTTTCAACAACTGCGCTCCAGACTTCACTTAAACTCAGCCAATCATCTTTGTTTATGGCTTCCATTTCCTGTAAGTTCTTCCCACTGATTGCATTTCCCAGCTCATGCCATACTTCAAATGCAAAATAAGAGCGGGGGAAGGGAGAAAGGGGAACCCAGTATGTCATGCACTTGGTGAGTCAGAAACAAGTTGAGGTTAACCAGCTCATGAGACAGGCTCTCTAGGAACCCAAACTTTCTCCTGTTCTGCAGAGGAGCCAGTAGGATACAAACTGCTCCTAATTTGCCTAATGAACCACATGCAGCAAATACTAATTGCCTTTAAAAAAAGAGAGAATTCTTCCGAAAACATTGGGAACATATTAAAGATGGCAACTTCATGGTCTTCCTGTGGGCAGGAAATTAACTAATTTCAAATGAAACTGGGGAGCACTTAGTAATCTGGCTGCGTCAGAGAGTCCAGATGCCAGGCAGAATGGATGCTCATTTGCTCACTTTGTTCAAAGTTGCCCTATATATGGAATTTATCTATGTGATATAGGGAATGGCCCCTTATGGAGGTGAAACATTTTAAATTCTGAACAGAGCTTCACTATAGCTGAGCTGTATCTTGTGCTTTGTGCTGCACTGGAAACAATTTGGCCCTTTTATTCAGTTTCACTAGAATGAGGCAGCTGGCAGGTTTTTTGGTCTAGGCCCTGGATGGGAACTCAGAAGAGCGGGGTTCCAGTCCTGACTCTGCTACACACTCCCTCTGCAAGTACCACAGGACCTGATTTTCAGAAAGGCTGAGCACCCATAACTCCAGTCAATATGAGTGCTGGTGAACCAGGCCTTTAATCGTTCAGTGCCTCAGTTTCTCCACTGTAAAACAGCGGAGTGTTGCAAGGGCAAATTCTTTAATGTAGATGAGGTTCTCAAGTACCAGAGGAGTAGCCATGTTAGTCTGTATCCACAAAAACAACGAGGAGTCTGGTGGCAAAGAAGTGGGTTTTTTACCCACGAAAGCTTATGCCCAAATAAATCCACTAGTCATTAAGGTGCCACCGGACTCCTCATTGTTTATGAGGTTCTCAGTTACTATGGCAATCTGGGCCACAGAAAAGCCTATACATACATAAAATATATTGGCCAAGGGCCATTCAATCAAGTTCCTGATAAGATTCTTTGTTCATGGTACCGACCCATCCATTTTTACTTTTCTAATTTCTAGATCACCCTCCTTTGTTGCTAATAATTGTTTGCAGTATGTTCAGAGAAATGCATCCAGTGCACCAAGGTGACTCCTCTTTCCCCCCAGCGGAATTATGGCATGGCATGATTCAGATAAAACAAAAGCAAATGGCAGCAATTGGAAAGACAGGCAGATCACACTTATAACCATCATATGGGGATTGAACCAGGGACTTCCAGTGCTAAAAGCATAGGGTGCTACAGGTTGAGATAAAGACCCAGAGCTGGAGTGAACAGATTAATATCCTCTGTGGATCAGGTACACAAGGCGACCATAATACATACTCACCAATGGGTTACAGTGGGGTTAAAAAAAAATAGAGGTGCGGTACATTTCCAGTATGGAGCGAGCTATGCAGGGAGCTGGGTAATTGGCTCCCACCAACCATCTGGAGAGAGATGTAGCTCAAAAGTAAGTGCTGAACCTGCTGTGCCAGACAAACGATGCCAATGAACCACTCACTACTCTCTCTCTCCCCCTCCGTCTGTTTTCCTGTCTCTCACTGCAGTAACTCCTTAAAAAAAAAAATCTGGCTGCCAACTACCAAACACCAGCTACCAAACACCCCTGCTTCCATCTGCAGAGTGCACTCCATTCATTGGACTCAAGGACCATATCCATTGATGGAGCTATGCCGATTCACCCCCGCTGAGGATCTGGTCCAAAGAGGGAATGCAATGGCAAGGGAATCCACAGCACAGGGGAAGTTTGCTTCCTCTTTATCGAGCTCCTCAGCCCTCGTGCTACACCTCCATCTCTGTTTCACATTTCGCTGATTTCTCTCCAAAGTTTAATGTCTCTTTTGACTCCCATTAAGAGCTTCCCCAGGGCTGAGGCCTTGGGAGCCAAGATAGCTCATTGACTTTGCCTTATGAAGTGTTAACATAAGTGCCAGGCAGGGGTTTTGCATCTCTGAAATAAAGCGAGCTCTCAACCATGTTCCCATAAATTGCTTTGCTGCCTGTAGTCAGCAAGAATCAGTCTGGAGATTTTTGGTGCCTGAGGGTGTCAATTGCTTTGTTTTTTCCTTCCATCAACTCTATCCTCCAGTGACTTGTTTTCCACTGCAGGCAACTCCGGGATGCTCAGCAGATGCTAAATGGGCCACATGAGACATATCAAGCCTTTGGCATGTATATATATTTTTAATCAAATAGGAAGCGAGGGGCAGGGGAACCTGTGCTGGCGAATTAAACATTCCCTAGTCTGCTACCTTGTGATTAGTGATCTGGCCCCCCTGTAGGGTTAGGAGATATCTGAGTGACTGGAGTCTATACAGCTTGTGGCCAGATCCTACAAGACTTATGAGTATTTGCTCCAGCAAACTCAGTGGGACTATTCACATCATGGCTGGATCTATGAATTTAGACCTGTGAAAGATTACCAGGGCTGGCGCACAAGCTAATGAGAGGCAGAATGGGGAGCTGGACATAGTGGCAAGGTCAGTTAGTTGTGTGCACATCAGGTGGGGAGCAAGGACAAGTCAGAGGTAGGCTCTGTTTCTTGACATCTATCTCTGAATGGGGGAAGGAGTAGCAAGCAACATGTTGTTGTTAGAGCACTGAAGGCTTTCCCAATAGTCAACAGGGTATATTGCCTGCTACACACATGGAGTCAGTAAAGAGGCCAAAGACCTTGGCTGCTTGGGGCATGTCTACATATAGAAGTGACACTGGATTAACTTGAATTGATTTAGTTAAAACCAGAGAGTCAACAGACAAAAGTTGTACTGAACTGTCTCACGGGAAAGTTGCATCCGTTTATTTTAAATTGCTTGTGAAACCAATACAGTTAAAGTGGTGCAAACCCATGAGTGGATACTTATTTCAGTGTAAGAGTGGCTTATTGCAGTTTAACATAAACCCTAAGTGACTTCAGTTAAACCAAAACAGCCACTCTTATACTGAAAGAAAAGCATCCACTCAGAGGTTTGCACTAGCTTAACTATACTGGTTTAAATTCAAACCTTAGGATAAACTGATGCAACTTCCCAGCACAGAGAAAGCCTCTTCGACTGGTTTAAAATGGGTTATATTGGCTTAGTTCATTTCTATAAATTGGCTGATGCTAGCCAAACTGATACAATCCAGGTTTAAACCAATATAAGTGTGGTTGCACATTCTAAATCGGTATAAAATAAAACCATTAAACTGATACAACTGCATGAGTAGATCAGGCCTTAATCTTCAGAAAGCAGCTAGCAACAGGGAGGAGACCTAGACCAGGATGAGGTTGTATCCCCTGTTTGGCTGCAGCCCAGCTAACCCTTCTTACAGCACTAGGAGAAGCTGTCACAGGGGGAGCAGCAGCCCCTCTCCAATATAAGTGGGTATCACTTGTGGGGAGATGGCCCCCATGAAGCCCAGGTGGCTGACGCTCACAACTCTAATGGCCATAGTTTGTTATCTGCACAGGTCTGTGCACAGTGCAGCACTGGCAACCCCAAGCACTCACAAATCAGGAGTCAGGCTCCAAAAAATCACAAGGTTGAAAAAAATAAAATTAATTTGAGTTCTTTTTATTTGTCTTTTGATTTCAGAGCCTTTCTGGCACTCTCGGGAGCTGGGAAGCATTACAGCATCAGACCCATTGAACAGCTGGGGAGGAAGGATGCCCAGTGGTTAGGGACTAGCCTGGGACTCAGGAGACCTACATTCAATTCCCTACTCTACCACAGACTCCCTGAATGACTTTGGGCAAGTCACTTAGCCTCTCTGGGCCTCTGTTCTCCAACTGTCAAATGGGGATAGTAGCACTGCCCTACCTCAGTGGTAGATAAATATGGTACAGACTGGGCGGTGCTCAGATACCATGGCAATGGGGAGCCATATAAGTAGCTAAGATAGACATGTAGTTCCTTGCGTGAGATCACACAGTGCGTGATTGGCAGAACCGAGACACCAGAACCCAGGGTTCTGTTTAACACTAGGGGTTCAAGGTCCCAACAGGCCAGAGGTGTCCCATTGGCAGAGATGCTGGCTTCCTCACGTGACTGCTATTCAGAACTGACTCAGGGCCAAACTGATCCCGCCCCTAAGAGATGCCAGTGGAGCTACCTGAGCGATGGACAGGGCCGCTCCACCCAAGGACTGCATCTCGCTAAATAAACCCACCGCATGGAACAGGTCCTTCTACCCTTCTTCACTTTGGCTTCTACTCTGTCCCCATCCAAGTGCATCAACATGTCTCGGGTACTGGTGGGAACCACAGCAGCAAGGAGACAGTCCCTGCTTGCTGGCGCAGCTGCAGGGTTTGGCTGGCTTCACGTCTCAGTGACGTGAGTGATTCCTGTTAATAAAACAGCATGTGCTGGTGGAACAATGCCAAATGGCTCTCGTTGGCGCTGCATTTCCTAATTCCTCTTGCAGCCCCTTCCCCCTAAAGGGGAACAAAGATCTCTGTGGATCAAGCCCCCTGTCTGGGGTGTTGAGATGTGGAATGGAGCTGTTAATGAGCAAATGTGTCAATTCTGATTCAGACGGCATGTTGGGAATCAAACCAGGCTTTCTCTAGACTAGAGTTTGTTGCTGCTGCTGCTGCAGGACTGTCAACCCAGCCCTTCCTCTTCCCCCCGTCCCCAGCACAACACAGATGCTGTGTTTGTGGGCACAGGTGCGCACAGACACAGGAAATATTGCAGTCAGTGTCTCAGGCGGCAGCCATCAGGAGGTCTCTGTGGTGCTGAGGCTTGGGTTCTGTGTGAATCAGGAGAGAGACGGGATGACAGATACAGGTGCTGGTTTCATTTAGCAATGCTACACAGTAGCAGTCGTCCTCCGCCCCTGAGGGTTATGGTTCCTCCCAGTGCTGCGTCAGGTGCCTGCCCAGGGAGGGGCAGGTGTTAAGCAATGAGATCCTTGTCCCTGTCTGGCATATACATCACTCAAAAGCTGGACCTTTACTCTTTGCCACGTGGAAAGTTAGCTTAAATGGAAAGAGGAACTCTGAAAAGCTTACAGGAAACGGGGACGTGGGAGAAGTACAGAACAGGGGAGGGAGGTTGGAACCGGGGAAATCCAGAAACACTGTGCAACTCCTCACCAAAGAGTCCTTACTGAGGCTTTACTCACTGCTTACTCCCGCTAAATCCCTGTTGGAGTCAATGGGAATCTGGCTGTGTAAACAATGGTAACACTATGCTCTTCGGTACAGTCTTTCCTTGGAGGACTCAAAGCACAGCAAATATTAATCCTCCCAACTCCCCTGTGAGGTTGTTGTGCCCATTCCACAGCAGGGAAAACTAAGACTCTGAGGTGGAGTGACTTGCCCAAGGGTATAGAGTAAGCAAGTGGCAGAACCCAGGTGTCCCAGCTCACAGTCCTGTGAATTAGCCATTAGAGACTGCAGCCTCTCATCATATAAATCAGATCACCCTTATCCTCACACTAACCACACTGAGTAACCTGACTGCACTGGAGCTGAGCGTCCAGTGAGGAGCTGAGCATAATGCTTATTCTCTAGAAATTTGTTTAGACAACTCCACAGGGAGAACACACAAGGAGACAAGAGGTCATGGGGAGACTGAGTTTGCTCCCTGCATACATAGCCAGCAAAACAATATTTTTGTTTTGAAAATTAATCCTGGATTAGTGCTGGCAGGTCCTACTAATCCCAGCAGGAGAACAGGAGGCTGGCACAGATATCTGAATGATTCCCTGGCCTCAGACAAACTGGCTATGCACAGAGATGCTGTCAGTATGGCACCAGTCAGCAAGAGACAGGTAAAACTGGGGCTGGTGGTTTGGGTTTTGCAAAATCTCATCAGCTGTGTCTCAAATTTGCAAGGGCAAAACAAGGGCCTGTTTTAAACCAGGTCTCATTTCTCAGAACCTAAAAGAGATGCTGGCTGGCTGGTGCATCTCTACAAGTCAGCCAATAAGACAGGACAGGTGTCCAGCAGAGTCTGGATGGGGAGTTTTTATCAGAGTTGGGCCAAAAGCCCCTTCTCTTTGAGTGCCTGACCCTGCTAGGTGTGAGCAGGATTGGGCCTTGAGATGGTGCCACCATTGTCCCGTAGAGGCCTGCCTGCATGCTGTAGTACCAGTCAGACCTGGCCCTCGAGTGCTCCCGGTCCTCAGCATCCTTTAACCCTCATAACACACACCTGAAGTAAGTCGAAGCATTTACGGCCATTGCCCATGGTCACAATGTGAGCCACTGACAGAGCCTGGAATTACAGCCCGGATTCCCAGTTCCCTGCTCTTTCCACCGGACCACACTGTTTCCCCGTCCTGCCCCACACCACTCATCACTTCCTCCATCATCAAAGGGCTGCATGTGGGGGTCAGAACAAGCTTCCCATCAACCTCAGTGGGATGAACCATGGAGCTGAGACCCCACATGACACACAGGGGTAATTAGGACTCAGTCTCCTCCAACCGCACCCAGCCTGCATCCTTGTGTGCTTTCCACAACTGGCAACCATGTGTGATGGGATGACAGTAGCCTTCAGAACCACAGGGTGTGTACCTGGGGGAGGATGCGGGATTCAGGCACAAGAGATGCGCTGTAATGCTTGTGTTTCCCCTTGTTTAGCCAATCAGACAGTGAGTGCACTTGTGCTCAGAGACATGTCCTCTATAAATGCCACCAGGAAATAAAGAAACACCAGAGCACTTGTGCATTTCCCTCAGATACTCTGCTCTCCAGCTGCGCTGCGGATGGTGCTTACCAGGAAGGAGGCATTTCATCCTGGCTCACCATCCTGCTGGAGGGAGATGGGAACAAGACAGGGAGGGCTGCAATTCAATTACCAGAATATTAATCTGTTTATTTATAGTTGCCGAGAGAGAGAGAGAGAGAGAGAGAAAAAAGAATCCAATGTGGAAAACTGGGAGCCAAGTTGTTCTTAGCCTATAATTAGGCTGAGGTAGGTGTCGTAAGCCTGAAATCTTACCTAGGGGAAAGCTTTGGGCCGGGGTGGGCTGGGGTTTTAATTATTCTCATCTAGCAGAGAAGTGCTGAAACCACATCTCTGCTGTTGGGTAAAGCAGAAGTGGGTGGTGCTAGTGATTGAGTTTTCCAGCACTTTTGGCCCTGAGCCATCTGGCTTGGTTGGGCTTAGTCCCCGTAGGCCTGAACAGACAACAAATGAGTGTCCCTGGGACAGGTGGCCGGGCCGCTGGGGTATAAATGGGAACAGAGGTATTTGAAGACTGAACAAGCTGTGGCTAAGTACTGAGCTTGCAGGCTGCTCCCCTCTCAGAACTTAGCCAGGCTCACAGCCACATCCTTCCCCCGGCTTCCGCTAACCAACAAGTTGCAGTATGGAAGCAATTGAGTAGAGGAATGTGAAAATGACACTGAGAAGCAGTATGATCCAGTGGATAGAGCACTGGCTTGGGGCTCAGGCCTCCTCAAGCAAGTCTCTGCACCTCTGTGTCCTTTCCCACTCTTTGGGCACGTCTTCACTAGCAACACTAAAGGGGTGTCATGGCAGTGCTTTAAAGTGGCTTGTGTGGTCGCGGCGTGGCGATGGGAGAGAGGTCCCCCAGCACTCTGAAAAAACCACCTCCGTGAGGGGAATGGCTCCCAGCGCAGGTGCACTGTCTACGCTGGCCCTTTACAGCACTGAAACTTGCAATCCTCGGGGGGAGTTGTTTTTTCAAACCCCTGAGCGAGAAAGTTGCAGCGCTGTAAAGTGCCAGTATAGACAAGCCCTTTGTCTGTCTTGTATTCTGTTCAGGCCAGGGGCGGTCTCTGGCTATATGCATGTGTACAGCACCTAGCTGACCTTGACTGGGGCCCTTTGATGCTAATATAAATGAAATACAGAAAGTGGGGCAGACTCAGCCAATCTGTATTTTATATTGCAGTGAGTTTGGGTGGGAGGTGTTGTCTGTAGACTCTGCCCTGACCAACGGTGCCTCCCAAAACTGTGGGAATTTCTTGGTGGATGTACAATGGCTGCTTGGCTCTGTTTGCCTAGAAAGTTTGTTCCCAGGGCCTAATCCAGAGCTGTTGTATTTCCGTTGAAATCTTTCTGTCTGTCACTGACTCGGTATTTCTGGACACACTCAGGGTACTGGGCGTCCTGACTCCCAGCTCCTCCACTAACTTGCTGAGTGACTTTGGAAAGTCACTTCAGGTCTGCATGTCTTAGTGCCTCTCTAGAGAATGAGGATAACACTCCCCTGCCTCCCAGGAGGTTGTGAGGTTAATTAATGGAGGCAGTGGAAGTCCTGCAACTCTCAGTGCAAAGGCACTCAGGGACTGAACACCAGGATGATGCATGCAAAAGGAAATAGACTTTTGTGCCAAATCAGCCACTACGGATCAATTAACGACAAAGTGCTTAGCCTGAAAACATGAAAGTGACTTAGGGCAGATAAGCCTGTCTCGAACTGAGAGCCCTGGCTCTCACTTGGCTCTGTGTCTGCAGTTGGGTCTGAGCCAAGGAAAAGCCCAGCCAGTGAGACTGTTCTGGCAACACCTCTCAATAATCAGTCACCAATGACCTTGCAATGCATATTGTTTCCTGGAACATATGTATCCCTGCTCTGCCCCGGGACTGTCCCCACGCAGACCTCAAGTTCCAGCTCTCCAGGCTCTCCTGCTGGCTTAGCTGTTAAGAGACATGCAATGCAAATACTCTCTCCTTTGCAGAGTACAGTGGATACAGAATCTCGGCAAGCCTGGCTGGGTTTGAGGGCTGGTTCTCTGAAAGAAGCCAGAATCTCTCAGTTCAGCTCTCCCTTGATTACTGTCAAGTTATCTGGTTTAGGTACCTAATAACAACAGACACACACTGTTAATTTCTATAGCAGTTTAGATGCTGATGTTGCCTTCATGCCGGTTTGCTGGCGTTTATCTTGCGCCTTGTCCCTCAGGCCAGGCTGTATCGTCCTCTTAGCTGGAGAGGACTTGAACAATCAGAACTGACAGTGGCTTCCCCATGAGAAAAGCACCCGTTTCCATTGGAGCCGGGGGCAGGAGCGCTTTATTTGTCTGTTACTTTCCACACATCCTGTCCTGCTGCAAAACAAACTGAACAGCATGCCATCCTCTGGGCTGTCTCGCTTATTAATTGGATTGCTGGGGCAGGGCAGGGTGTAGCTCTGAGATTCAGATGCCAAAGCCAATGGATTTTCAGCAGAGAGACGAGCAGGGGAATTATTTGTAGCTGGGTGAAGTTGTTTACACTCTCCGTGAACAATTACATAGGAATTGGAATGTCTTCTAGAGACGTTATGAAATTGATTGAGGAAGCCAGGAGAGGCAGTGGATTCATGCATTAACCCCTTCCTGTCCAGCAGCCTGGATCATCCAGGAGTTTGCTGGGTCTCCTTTATGGAGCAGGCAGTTGTGAGGCATGTAACCACACCAGAAAAATCACTGCCTGACTCAGTGTCAATGGCAGGCTCTCTTCAAGGGGGTTCCAAGCAGGAGGCACTGCAGGACAGGATTGAGGTCCGTGAGCAATGTTATCTGTGCATATGTGTTGAAGGGTAGAACTGCCAGGGATGCTGTAGGTCAAGATTGAGGGGTATGGAAAGGACTCTATGTGTGTGAGATTTAAGAGTGGAATAGTGGGGTGACGAGGATCAGGACTGAGGTATGTCAGCAGAATTGTACAGGAGCGCAGGACTGAGGTACGGAAACTGTGCAGCTCCTGGCTACATCACATCTGATGCTTCTGCCTCTACCTGTCCATCCCACTCATGACCACCATCAAAAGAGTAAATACACCCAAATCAGGTCAGGGCCAAATATGCGCCATGTGTTGTTATCTACCCCCCAGGCAGTGTGAGTGATAAGTGAGTCTGTAGTACACTGCACTTGATTGTTCTCTCACTCACAATGGTTTTATGCCAGTGTGACTCCATTGACTTTGGTGGAGTTACTCCCAATTTACACTGGGGAGTCCCAGTCCAGTGCCTTAACCACAAGTCAAGACCCATTTTGCTTATCTCACTCCTCCCTTGTTCCTAAGTGAACCACATCTTTCTCATCCAGAGCACAAAGATGGTGTCTTGGAATGAGAACAGCACCATCAGAACTGCAGGCCTCTCCACTCCAGCCAGGTCTCAGTCTCCATCTCTGTACATGGAGATCTGTGTGTTTTGTCTAGTGCTAATGAGCTGGGTTGTATTAGCTCTAATGTCATTTTAAAATTAAATTAGGAAGTGTGGCTTTGCACAGACCGTGGGTGTGTGTTTGCGTGGAGATAGTAATGCACTGGGAAGGAGGATGCCTTGGGTGCACAGATGAAACCTGCAAAGCTTCTCCTCAGCTGTGGCTGCTGTGCTGGCTGGCATCTCCCCAAGGGGAGAGTTTGCCTATGCATCACAAATTCGCTTTTTGGTTTCCCTTCCACCCATCCCTGAGCTGGGTTCTCTGCCAGTTTGGCTTCTCTATAAATCAAAGGGAAATATTCTCCCTCTTCTGTTTTTTTTCTTTTCCTGAACAGATTGGATGTCATTATGTGCAGCTGAGCTTGCTGAAGCTCGGGGGGTGGGGAGGTGGAAAGAGACAGTTTCAGGGGGAAAAATACTTGCAGGACATCAGAGGGGAAACCAGCTTCTAACTACATGTAACTAGCACTTCGTATGCACTCTGATTCACTGGAGAAACCCACAAAGCAAGAATATTTAAAATAAAAGGAGAAACAGCAAAAAGACTGGAGGAGAAAGGAAAATCAGATGCAACTTCCCCCCTTCTTTGGAGCAAACAGACAGGGTGCCCCTCTGCCCTTTCTGAGCACCATGCAGTCAGGCAAGTGTGGTCCTGATTGTCAGAGCCCTTCTGAAAGCCAGGCCCAAAGTGTTTAGCCTTGGGGGTAGACAGGGAGAGCGCAGCCCATGTGCTATATGCCTTATGCAGAAGGATTCAGAGCTCATCTGCTAGGAAGTGAAGACACCCCCACCCCCGCCAAGTTATACGCTGTGCAGTGCAGACAGTCTCCGATCAGTGTTGAGGGGATAACTAGGCTGGATTAGGGGAGAAAAAGAGAGAGAGGGGAAGCGAGGGGAGCCAGCCAAATGCATGGCATTCAAGAGAAGCAGCTTTCAAAGGCTTTGGCTGGGATGCAGATTTGCAGACACTGTGGACCCATAATTCCCTGGCACACAAAGCTTGCTAGAGGCATCAGTGTGCCCAAGATGCAGAATAAACAGCAGATAAAAGAAATGATCCTATGAATTAAAATGAAGATGAGGGGAAGAACTGCACTCCCAGGCTGCAAGTGACCTCATCATGGAAGGTAAGCCCCAACGAGGCTGTCCAGTAGTTCTGAAATAACGTGGGTACCCCCAATAAGGGGGGTGGGGGTGGGGGTTGATAGCTGCCTGGCCTGTCTAGTGAATAGAAATAGGGGACAACTGCTCATCTACCCTGTAACCCAAGTCTTCATCCAGAACTAACTGCACCGAGCCTTTTTAGTGCAACCATTTCTATTGGAACATCAGCTAGACTGCCCAGCTGAGAGCAGGGCCCCACAGGTGCCAACTTTCCAAAGTGCCAGGGGTGCTTGACCTCTGGCTCTGTCCCAGACCCTGCCCCCACTCCACCCCTTCCCCCAAGGCTCCCACCCCGCCTCTTCCTGCCCCCTCTCCCCAGCGAGCCACATCCTTGCTCCTCCCCCCTTCCTCCCAGCCTCCGGCATGCCATAAAACAGCTGATCAAGGCTGACGGGAGGTGCAGGGAGGGAGGGGGAGTCGCTGAGATCCACGGCCCGGCTGGTGGGAGGGAGGTCCTGGGGGGGAGGTGATAGCACACACCATTTTTTCCCCATGTGTGCTCCAGCCCCGGAGCACCCACAGAGTTGGCACCTATGCAGGGCCCTGTTGTGCTAGGTGTGTACACACACCTAGTAACAGACAGTCCTAGCTCCAAAGAGCCTGCTATCCACAGAGGCAAGTCCGAGAGAAAGGAAGGGTTATTATCCATTTTACAGATGGAGAGACACGGCACCAAGAGAGTCAGGTCCAGATCCTCAAACGTATTTAGGTGCCTAACTCCTGTCTGACTTCAGTGGGAGATAGGCAGCTAAATAGCTCTGAGGATCTGGACCTTAGTAACATACCCAGGGTCACACAGGGAGTCTGTGGCTGAGCCAGAAATTGAATCCAGATCTCCTGAGTTCCAGTCCAGTGCGGTAACCTCCTTTACTGGAGGTGCACCCCTAGTACTCCCTCTGCTTCTGATCTAGGAGTTTGTTTTAGATTCATAGCCAGTTTGTAATCATCCTTAACTTTCTTAGCTCGCTACATCAACAAAGCGCTTCCTGTAGGCTAACGAAAAACAGTGCAGGTGTTATTGTCTCCCTTTTACAGATGTGAAAGCGAGGCAGACGGGGGCAGGATTCTCCCCAGGGTTGCAGAGGGAGTCAGTGGCAGAGTTGGGGGGACAGATTCTTACACCTGTGTGAAGTGTGTGTAAACTGCTACCAAATCACCATTCTCCACCCATCAACACCAGTAGTAGCATTTGACACCTTTGTGCAAATGGCTACTGATGGTGCAGCGCAATGGAGAAGCAAGGCCAAAGTGCAGCATCACGAGGACCCACTTTCTACAAGAGAAAGTGACAATACAGGTGCCAAGGGGTGGATCATAAACCAACAAAGCCCTGGGTTATGGCCCACCAGATTACATCGCTGTCCATTCAGCTCCAATCCCCAGAATAAAATCATGTTGATTTACTTGTCCGCCAAAAGAGCTGCAACATCCCCGAAAGGTTTCCCACATAATCCAAATTAATAGGTGGAAAAATTCTGAAGTGTTTCGAAGGGAGGACTTCCCAGAGTGGTGAAACTACTTTCCCTTTTTTAAAGCAATGTTTTTTTGGAGGTGCTGACTGTGGAAAAGATGGGTGATGCCGGGGGGACAGAAAAGCTGAGTGGAGCTGGCCTTTCTAGCAATAGGCAAACTGCCCTGCGCACGAGATGCCATTTCACTTGGGAGGCCACTAAAGCTGTAGCATGACACACTGCCACCTGTTTCTGGAATTGGAGAGCGAGTCCATGGGATGTGCTGACGTTATTTTTGTTCTCCACCATGCTGGGGCTCAGGATAAATCAAGGAAGCACACCCACCCATCGCCCACCAATTCCTAATGCCAAAGGGAGCTTTTGCTAGAGAGAGGTTTTTTCCTTTTGCGCTGCTGTTCATGAAATGTAGTTTTATTTGATAGGCCATTTTATTAATACAGACTCTTGCTTCCCTCTCAATCTGGCTGATTTGCACCGTTCAGGAGATTGAAGGGGATTCTCCTGGGGGGGAGTAAAGCCACTATTACTGGCTCTATGCGACCTGCTCCCAGCCCTTCTCCTCTAGCAGGGGAATGATGGGAGTGGGTCAGACATAGGAGGGAGTGTGGCAGGAGGGTTGTGCTCTTGTGATCCCCAGCTAGCAGAACAGTCCTCCGGACAGTAAATACCGGCAGAACTTAGAGCAGATTTAGGTTGGATTGTTCCCTAGCCATGCCCAGGGGCGGCTCTAGACATTTCGCCACCCCAAGCAGGGGGTGGCGCTCTGCCGGTCACTGGGAGGGCGGCAGGCGGCTCCGGTGGACATCCCGCAGGCGTGCCTGTGGAGGGTCCGTTGGTCCCGCGGCTTTGGCGTGCTGGGGCCTGGAGCCGCCCCTGGCCATACCAGGATCAATGCCACCTTTTGCCCTCACCCATGTCCTGCAGCACGTGTGGCACAGCCAGTCTAGAGGATCTGGCCCAGCCCTTTCTCATTTCGATATAACATCTGTCCTCTCAAGGGAACCCAAAGAACTTTACAAGCCATTGCCAGATTCTGGGAAGTGGAAGCAAAGTGGGATAACCTTCCTCACCATGGACACATCTGTACATAGCACAAATTTTCTCTGCAATCTACTAGGACTGGGAATAAATCTGTGTGGGATGCTGTACTAAAGCAGCACGGCTCAAGGAACACTCATTCATGACATTGCAGACTGTGTGCCCTTATCTCATGGCCATGTCCTGTTAAACCTCTCCATAGCTGCAGAGGGCCTGGAAAGAGGCAAATTATGTTGCAAAGGGAACAGAATCAGGACTGCCAATTTCCAATCTGCTCTCCCACTGCTGGAGACAGGTGCAACATGGGGCCTCACCAGCCAGAATATGGCTCTGCTCACCCCACCCCACCCCAAATGCAGCCACCTCTGGGGAAAAACAGATCAGCTTTTTACAAAGCACACAGCAACTCCGTTCAATTCTTTAGGACAGGAAATGAGGAAGAATAACAAACCCAAATGAGAATGAGAAAGGAAAGCTCAAAGCAGTTATTACAAGCATTAAGCAATAAGCATTTGTGAATGTAGGTTTTACATTATAGAGATATGCTACCGGAGCCGGAGGAGAAAATAATTCTAAACTGCAGTTCTCACCTGTTCTGCACAGAATGGAAACAGTCTAGCTATAAAAGGGGCCTTGATTCCTTCAGAAAATGACCGTACATGTACACTGGAAAGAGAGTTGCAAATCTGTCCCAGGGGCATTAAAAATAGCCAGAGATCATGTACCACCAAGCAACAGTAATTCACTGCTACCAAAATAGTTTACAGTATTTAAAAAAAGCTTAATCTAGAGATAGTTGGCAGCACAAATCTTTCTGGTGCCAAGCGAAAAATAATTTGCATCTTTAGTGTCAATGGTAATACTACCATGTTGCCTTAGCGCTCCGGGAGATGCCGCCGGCTCCACATTTACTTTCAGAAGCAAAGTCTCCCAGGAAATGGAAAACAACATGGGGAGGGAAAAAAGATCGCCTTCACAACTGCATGAGTAATGAATCCGACAGCAGCAGATGATGAATCATTCCGCAGCTCAGGCGTTTTTCAGATGAAACACAATCCAGGTGTTCTGTTGTTGCTGTTTTTTAATTTCCCAATGCTCTAACCAGACGTGAAAGCGTTAAGTTTCCAAGAGGCTGATTGCCTTGGTACTATGCTCTCAGCCCTGATCAGAGACGCCCAAGGAAAACCAGGATTTAGGTGCTTTTTTTTTTAAGTATTCCCCACTGTAAATGTGTAATTAATTAGCCTTCCCCTCCCCCCAACTGAGCAGAGATTCACATAATCAGACCCTTGGGGACTCCCCCTTTTCTTCCTATCAAAGTCAGACAGTGACTAGGAACTGAATTATTCATTCAGCTGTAGGTGTAACACATCCACTTAAGTGATTTAAAGTTGGAGCAGCCTGGCTGGTGTTTATCAGGAGAAAAGTTTAATGGAGAGAGGTGAGGACAATAAATAACAAGGAATTTGGAAAGTTCCCTTTTCTAACATAAATAGCAGGTTTGATCAGATCAATCAGTTATTTCTTACATCCACTCTTTCCCCATTGATTGCATTGGTTTGGTGAACCTGATGTCAAAGATCTACTTGTGTGTATGGGAGAGGGGGCTTGGGTATTTTGTACATACAGATGCACACAAGCTCTCACATAAGTTTATGATAACTGGGATTCTATGGTTGTAACCAGGCAGATTGAAACTGGAGAGGGTGTTCTCCTCATACCAACTATATAGCCAGGGGAGCACTGCCTACTCAAGCCAGGGAGAGGAACGGAGGTCCCCTTCTCTTTAACCCCTTGTTATAACTACACTGCATGCTACGGCCACTCACAATCTCAGGGCAACAGCAGAAATAGAGCGCAGATCATTCTACCCAGGAGCACAGGACCCTACAACTTGATCCAAAGGAGAATCTCAATTTGCTGCTAGCAGTAGAGAATTTATGACACATGGCTGTACAATCCCTCTAGTTGAGGGCAGTGATCATGCCCATGAACCAGTATGTTATTATCATTTCTGTCTATGCATCAGTCTGCCTTCTTCACCTCAAGAGGGAAATACACATTGCAAGATTAGAGACTTTAGACCAGGTACTATCCTGATAGCCATATTTTTTGAAGGGGACTTCCATTCCTGGGTGGGATAGTAATGATATATTAGACCCAAAGAAAGATGCATGGAGGTGCCATTCAAATATCTGCAGATCTATAGTGTAATATACTGACCACTGAACCATGATCCACAAATGGTTCAGAGTTCAGGTTTGGTGCAGATACAGCCCCTGCTATAAGTAGCAAGACTGTCCCAGCCTGCTGGTAGGTGTTGGAAGCTACAATTTAATCACTGCTGACTCATTAGAGCAGGTATCGTTTGTTAAACTGCCCCCTGTAAATGGGAGTGGGGTGGGGATGGAACTATCTCTCTAGAAAGGAAACCAGGGCTAGGAGAGGTGGTAGCAGCTCAGGTGTGTCCACACTAGGAAACAGATGTGTGTGGGGTTAACCACATGTTAGTGAACACATGGTAAAATCCTTGTGTGGATGAGGCAACAGTTGTTTTCACACATGTTCGCAGGCTGAGATAAATAGGGGAGAGCCTAGGTTTATCTCAACCTACTAATACTTGTAAAAACTACAAACTTTAGGCCAGTGGTTCTCAACCCGCAGGCCACTTGTGGCCAAAGCAGCACACAGCTGTGGCCCATGTGACATCCTCAGGGCCATACAGGTAGTATATATATTGTGTGGATGCTGCCCACATAACACATAGAGAACTGAATGTGTGGCCCACAATGGTAAATAGGTTCAGAACCGCTGCTTTAGAGTTTTGCCACATTATCTAATGTGGTAAGAACACCCCGTTTTTTCCGGATGAAGACAAGGCTGAAGAAAGGAATCCTAAAATGAAAAACCTGAGGCGAAAGCCTACGCTGGAGATTCTCTTTAGTTTAATCCCAGGCAGGGGATAATCTTTAATCTTGCACAAAGTATGTGTAGACTTTTGTTGGAGGGTGGGGGTTTCACACCAATGCATAGCCCTTCCCCCAACCACCCTGGGATGTTTATCTGAAGCCAGGGAGTGTGGGGCCTGGGGCGCAAGTCTTTTCTGGGACTGATCTCACTGGCCAATGGCACCGGCCTGCGAGGCCCCACGTTTTGCTGGAAACTGAGCTGGAAATCTGGTAGGAATGAAATTTCTTTGAGGTTCCTAGTTATGGCTCCTTCCAGTATGACTAGAAATGTCTACAAAGAGTCTTTCAGGTAGTATCTGAATACTTTTACTTCCTGGACAGGACCTGACCATGCAGAGGGCCCTGAAACTAAAGGTGGACACAACTCTGCATCCGAGACTTCCCAAAGGTTTGATATGGGATTTTGGTTCAGGCTTATCTCCACCAGAAATGAGAAATAATGTGTGGAGAAGAGGAGCCTCTTTTGAACCTCAAAAGATTATGTACAGGGTTAGGGTTATTCTCATGACTTGGTTGGCCTGACTCATGATTTGTAAACAAAGGAAGCTGGTTATACTGGGCTTGTACAAAGCTCACAGCATGAAATGCATCTATCTGCCTGAAAAAATTTTGAATAAAGGAGACGTTAATAAGAAACGTATGGAGGGATTCTCCCTCCTACTGTGGCAGCCAAAAGGGGCTGTAACAGACTGATCCAGCTGGGGGAGAATTGCCATGGGTCAGGAACGGAGTATGAAGACCGCAGACTATCTTACAAGGCCCCCACTGGAAGCTAGGGCATGAAGGAACAGGAGCGAGCAGTAGCAGAAGTCATTGCAGCAATTGTACCTATCTCATTTTGGGGCTACCGTAACTTAGGCAGGCCCTCAGGGCGATCCAAGTGCATCCTCTGCATTCTCAGATGCAAAATGGCTCCTGGCATAAAAGGTGGCTTAAGCCACCGTACTCCTCCCTCCACCCGAGCTGTGGGGTGGTGCATAGTTCGTTTACACCACTCAGAAAAAGGCTCCATTCAGCCAATAAACTATGTTACTGATTATGTGCCCAGCATTATTCAGCATCATCTTGTGCTTTCAAGGCCAAGTAAGCTCTTCCCATTGTTAAGACTCAACCCTGCTATCTGATTGCAGGAACTGGGCGTTTATATCTACAATTCCATGATTCTCTAGCGATCTGGTTTTGAGTGGCATCATCTGCTCTCTGGCGCCTAAGAGCCCCTCTTCCCTGGAGTTGAGTTTCCCTGTTAGTTTTCTCTCTATGAAATGCTCCATCAAAGGACTGTCATAACAAACTGTTTGCCAATTTGAAACCCAACAGTTTGTCTGGTGTAAGTGTTAAAAATGTCGTCCTGGCAGTTTTCTTGCATTCAGCTATTTCAATTTTTCCCCCTATTTGCTTCTACAGTATGTCAAGCAAACTGGATCATTTTAGTAATCACACCTGCTTTTCCCCCTGTAAAGTCAAAAATAAAAAAAACCACTTAAAACCTAAGAGTTTATGAAGTAACCAGTGTGTCTCAAAGGGTGGCAATACACCTTAAAAAGAACACAAATCCTGCAAAAAGAAGCATCACCATGCCTCTCCAGAAACCTGGGTTAACTGGTGGCAGAATGAAGAAGGAATTGTTTTAGAGTGTTAATTAAAAAAAAAAAACACTTGCAAAATTCACACTTAGGTTTTGTTTACCAGAGATTAAAGGCTTGAGCCTATGGTTATTAAGTCAATAACAAAGCTTCCCTTGGCTTTCATGGTCCAGGATCAGGGCCTCAGTGATTGATTAGTTAGTATTTATAAATCGTCTTTCACCTATTTTACCCTTTCACACAGTTACCAATGAGAGATACCTTGGTTGTCCAATGATCTTAATTGGAAAATCACTGATAACATTAATTATTATTATTAATTATTATTATTATTATTAATAATAAATTAATTAACAACACTTCACACTTCTCTAGCTCCTTTCAGCCAAGGATGTTAAATCACTTTACACTCATTAATTAACAATTTAAACTTTGCAGCCCACCCAGGAGGTAAGTATTTGTATGCCCATTCTAATCTCACAGTCTCTAAAAGAAAAAGTAAAAAAAAAAGTACAGATGGGTAAACTGAAGCAAATAGGCAAAGTGACTTCCCAAGATGCAGCATCAAATCAGTGACAGAACTGGGAAAAGAATCCAGAAGTCCTGCCCTAACCACTAGAAACACTCTCTTCTCACTGGGAGAACTAGAACCTGGGAGTCCTGACTCCCAGTACTACACTCTAAGCACTAGGTACACTGTCTCTTTTTGATGTTCTGATTATTTCCCTCCTTAACTAGAATTTACATAATATAGAAATAACAAACAGAAGAATAAAAACATAATGAAAAAAAAACAAGGAGACAGAAAATTTGAAGAGGCAATTCCTATACCTCAGAGAGCAAACTACAGCTTGAAGATTACATTCTTAAACTGAAAGTTAAAATGATCATAGAACTCAGAGCTAGTTCAGAGCCTAAGACCAAGGAGAGAATATTGTGTGGGCTACTGTGATAAAACAGGAGCAATTCAAAGCTAATAATAACCAGCACACAATCTCAATTAATAAAGAAGGAAGAAGGCCCTGATGGATCACCTCTGGCAAGATTCTGAGTTTCACAGCACCCAGGAGAAGACATCCACATGTGAAGATAAGCCAGGAGAACTTGATGCATCTGATGAAGTGGGCTGTAGCCCATGAAAGCTTATGCTCAAATAAATTTGTTAGTCTCTACGGTGCCACAAGTACTCCTGTTCTTTTTGATGGCAGAGGTTACCATTTCCATTAGTATTAAGGAGGGTTCAGATAAAACAAAAGCCCAGAAACCCAGCCCCTTTCTAGAACTGAGCTCAAAATGAATTCTCTTATTAATGTTCAACAGAAGTGCTGGGAATATCCAAGATGAACATCAGAGACAGTGAGCACCATTCACATTCCACTTCACTGCCCCATGTACCAGGAGTAACCGCAGTATCTTGCTAGAGTTAGAATGGAGATGTCATGGTACTGCAATGGTCGTGCAATGTAACCATCCCAAACTGGCTGGGGATGAGCTGAAATGCACTTTGTTGTGTTTCCACCCACAAGAGAAAAACATGGATATTCGGTCTAAAATAAACTTATTTTATATTAATAGGAAAAGGCATCGAGAAAGAACAATAGCAAATTTTCTAGGAGAGAGCTAAGTGTGTGGACCTCTTAGCAGAACAGAAGCGACTCTGAGAACAAAATGGCTGCTGAACTCTGCACTCATGTTAAAGATTTACTGCTCAAAAAACAAGAGTGTCATAGCTACATATATGACACACCACAAACCTGAGCCTTCTGAGGTTCACCTGTAATGCATTAAATAGTGTATCCCACTCTTTGCTCCAGGCAACAAGGGATGATTCTCCTCTCACTTTCACAGGTTTAAATCTGCAGGAGCTCACTGAAATCACATGGAAGGTACACCAGCATGACACTCACATGAGCCAAGAATCAGAGGCATTTAGTAAATGATAGGCTTGGTTCTCCACTGCCTTGTACCTTGTGCTATTACTTCTGGACAAAGTGGATATGGTGAGATGCTACCAAATCAGGATTCTCCACTCATACCATAGTAGCACAACGGAGCCCCACTCTTGATTAGCCCCTAGGACCACCAAAATAGATAATAGTGATTATCTAGCTAGCTGGGAACAAAGAATGTATCTAGGAACAAACAATATAGGTCATACTTACAGGATGGGGGACTCTATCCTAGGAATTAATGACTAAAAAGGGTTTGGGGTTTTTTGCTGGATAAACAGCTCCTAGTGTGGTGCTGTGGCCAGAAGAGTTAATGCAGTCCTGGAATGCACAAATGGGAATCTTGAGTCGGAGTAAGGAGGTTACTTTCCCTCTGTATTTGGCACTGGTGCGACCGCTGCAGGAATATTGTGTCCAGTTCTGGTGCCCACAAGTCAAGAACCATTGGAGAGGGTTCAGAGAAGAGCCACGAGAACAATTACAGCATTAGAAAACATGCCTTATAGTACAGTGCTAGACTCAAGGAGCTCAATCTATTTAGCTTAACAAAGGGAAGGTTAAGAGGCGACTTGATTACAATCTATAGGTAACAACACAGGGATCAATTATTTAATAATTGTCTCTTCAAGTTAGCAGAGAAAGGTCTAACACAGTGGTTCCCAAACTTGTTCTGCCGCTTGTGCAGGGAAAGCCCTTGTCAGGCCAGGCCGGTTTGTTTACCTGGCACGTCCGCAGGTTCGGCCAATCGCAGCTCCCAGTGGCCATGGTTCGCTGCTCCAGGCCAATGGGAGCTGCTGGAAGCGGCGGCCAGTACGTACCTCGGCCCGCGCTGCTTCCCGCAGCCCCCATTGGCTTGGAGCAGCGAACCGCGGACGCGGCAGGTAAATAAACCGGCCCGGCCCGCCAGGGGCTTTCCTTGCACAAGCGGTGGAACAAGTTTGGGAGCCACTGATCTAACACAATCCAATGGCTGGAAGTTGAAGCCCGACAAACTGAGACTGGAAATAAGGTGTAGATTTTTAACAGTGAGAGTAAACAACGATTGGAGCAATTTACCAAGGGTCGTGGTGGTGGAATCTCTATCACTGACAATTTTTAACTCAATGTTGTATGTTTCTCTCAAAGATTTGCTCTAGGAATTATTTTGGGAAAGTTCTCTGGCCTGTGCTCTACAGAAGGTCAAACCAGATGACCACAGGGGTCCCTTCTGGCCTTAGAATCTATCTATCTAGCTAGCTAGCTATCTGATGGCATTGGGGAGAAATGAGGTGAATGTGGCACCTGAGTTCTATTGCCAAGCCACAAGAATGGCTCCTGAAGGAAGATTCCTGCAATGTAAGAAGTGATTTAACTTTAAAAAACACACAATCCCCTCGGGTTGTGCTGGCTGCAACGGAGCCGGGTGGCAAGGACTCTTTTTGAATGGCAATGCTGTCATTCTTCCTACACCGGGGGTGTGTGTATGTGTGCTATTTTTTAAAAATGATTCATTACTCCCACTTCTCGCTTCATCTGCCTTTGTTTTCCTCTGCAGTGCAATGTGTCTGATACATGGCAAAACGTGCTGTGCTAATGCCAGCTCTCTGAGCTGTTATACATTAATGTCAAGGTAAAGACGTCTGCAGCTACAGCACAGTGATGTAAACAGGCTTGAGGGAACTCGGATTCAGCTCTACTGGCCTTGTGGAATTATACAAAGGATGGACTCAAGCACCTTCCCATTGAATCCTTTTCTACAGCTGTCTTCAGTGCAGGCTTCTTTTCCTGTGTGTCCTTCCAAACTACCACTTGTCCTTTCTTCTCCCTCAGCAGCTCTCTACCTGCCTTGTCCATTATAATACCTGGCTCTTTTATAGTATTTGACATCAGAAGACCTCAAAGCACTTTACAAACGAAGTCCATATCATTATCATCATTTTACAGATAGGGAAACTGAGGCATAGAGCAGTGACATGACTTGCCTAAGGTCACCCAGACAAGTGGCAGAATTGGCACTAGAACCCAGATATCCTGAATCCCAGTGCTCTATCCACTAGGCCACCCCACCTTCCTTTGAGTTGTTCAACTCCTTGGTGAGTTCTACGTGTATATTTATGATTCATCTTTGGAGTGTTTTCACATCTTTTATTTTCACGTTAATGTTGTTGTGGGGCCCACCCCTTAGTTTCCTTCAGTACATTTGTTCTGTTGCTATTTGTGTGGAAAACAAGCAATTTCTGCTCCACCTGCTCATAAACACAATGAGAGGGAGAGAACACTGTGTTACAGCACAGGCACTGCCTTAGCAACAGATTACAGTCGCCGGGAAAGCAATGGAGAACTTCAGGGTGAGAGGATTGTCCTTCACCTCCTCACAAAGCTCCCGGGGACAAGTTCTGCCTTTAATTACACTTCCTGCAACACGGCTGACTTCAAGAAGTCAGTGGGATTTCAAGGCAGAATGTAATAGCAAAGCACAGAACAAGCCCCTAGCCCTGGAAAAGAAGATGGGATGGGCAACTTAGAGATTGTGAGCTAAGCAGATGGGCACAGGCAACTGTAGAAGATACACAACCCACATTCACGGTATGTCTACACTGCACACTAAGCCGTGTGGACTCACGTTACCAAGCCTGTGCTTGAGCGTCCACCCTGCAGTGTAAACCTGGGTTTACAGTTGCTGAATCCAGATCTCACAGCCCAGCTAACATGTCCATATTGTTCCATGCAGATCTTCTGGCTCGGGTCTGTGGCTTGACCTCCTGTGTCCGTACTGCAAAATTACAGGGTTTGGACCTGGGTCACACTGGGACTCGGGCTCTGACCCACCCCCTTCTCAGGTTCCTAGGACCCAGGTTCTGAGTGCTTGCTGAACTGAGTCACACTGAGTTATGTGTGGATGGAAGAGAGGCTTGGACTCAAACCTGAGTCAGAAGAACCCAGACTGAGTGTCCAGTGTAGACATACTCATGCATGCTCAGCTAGTCATTGGAGTGTGCTCTTAATCAGCCAACTAACAGTGGCTTGAGGGGTTGGTTGGCACTTACATACATAGATTTTTAAATTAAAAGTGTGTACGTGGCTATAGATATTTGATTGTAACCTCCTTCCTCCCAACTCTCTCCCGCAAAGGTCACTTATCTTCACAGACTGTAAGCTCTCCACATCAGGGATTATGTCTTGTGTATGCAGTCCCAAACCTGATTCTTCAATATAAATATTACATAATAACTTTAGTGCTTAGAATGAATCTGTGCCTTGGTGCTACGTTAGCTCATATGTTTTGGGAGTGCCCCTGTATCAAGAATTTCTGGTATGAGGTGGGTCAAAGGATCAATTTGATATTGGATGCTAAATTGGATCCCTCCCCCTTAAGTTTCATTCTTGGATATATTCCTGATACCTGGCAATTACCCTGGTAACAAGGTAGCATGGTTCCAACATGCAGTTTTGGTAGCAAAAAATTAATCCTGCAAAAATGGAAAAGTCCATCCCCTCCAAATATTGATGCCTGGCTCAGTGATATGGCTGACCTCACAGCTAACGAATGACTGGCATTCCACAGAAAGAGAATGCCCAGAAAATTCATAGCAATTTGGGCTGACATTTTAGAGGTCTATGATTAACGTTGACCCCTTCTCTCCCTTTATCCTAGCCCTTTTAATTTACTTTGTGTATTATGATGAATCTGGTATTTTGGTATATTTGTTGTATTTGGAAAAATTAATAAAAAATTATAAATTTTTTAAATAGAATGAATCTGTGGCCAGGTAAATTTCACTTATCACTATGTGCATACCATTCAGCCACTTGGAATATCACTGAGGCAGCTGGGATAGATTCAGATCATCTTGTCTAACATGCAGACCCATGGCTAATAGCAGTGTAGGACCTATGACACACAGTTGAGCAGTTCTAAATCACCCCCCAGCAGAGGTCAACAGAAACATATAAAACCATTATTCTGTTCATGTGTGGGATTTGGATGTCCAATTAAGCTGCCTGCCCATGTTAAAAAAGTAGGTCTACGCTATACCTAAATGAAAGGATTTGTCAGGTAACTGTCACTGTGCAAAGAGTTCAGGCTTACAGCTGTCTAGCTTTTCTACAGCAGAAGTATTAGGCAGGGTAAGAACTCAACATTTGTTTCTGTGCCTCTTAACTTATGTCATGCAGCTAGAGAAAAACTGTTCTGAGTTCAAAAGGGAGTGGAGGAGAGCTAGCCCATTGTAATCCACATTCACTGTCACAGTGCAGCCATCAGGTCCCAACCAGCATCATTATGGTTCGGGTTTGAAAGCTGCTCTGTAGGTTGAAGGTAATGGACACAGGCTGGATGTATACCATCTCATTAGATAGTTTATTCATTCCCACCTGCAACTCCAGCCTTCAGTTAATGCCCTTCCTGACTACAGCTGCAGAGTACTATATTTCTGCTGTAGGAGGTCTCTAGGAGTTCAGCTGCATGGAAAGTGAGGCACTTGGGCCCAGATGCTCAAAGGAACTTAGATACTAACTCCACTGAAGTCAATGGGAGGATCTGACTCTAGGACTCTAGAAGGAGGATGGAGGCATGGGCACCACCTGCTAGACAGTCCATGGAGAGGTGCTTGGGTCAACAATGGAGGTAGTTCCATAGCTGAGGGTAAGAACCACCTAAAGACCCATTAGTCAAAGGAACTGGGGAAAGAGAAGCCCTGTTTGCCTACGTAGGACAAAGAGTCACTAGATAGCATTACAGGTCATATTCTTGAGTAGCGAAAATTGGCACAGCTTGAAGGGTATGCTTGATTTACAGCAGCCGAAGATCTGACCCAACATTCTTTCTTTTCCAGAATTATGTCTGGCCAAATTTTTTCATTGACTTCTGTATTATTGGCGGAATGAAGCGAGGTCGTACATTCAACTTGATTTGAAAGACAGGGCGGGTGAGGTAATATCTTTTATTGGATTGACTTCTGTTGGTGAGAGAGCTGTCTCTTTCACCAATAGAAGTTGGTAGAAAAGAGATATTTCCTAACCTACCTTGTCTCTCTCACGTCCTGGGACAAAAATGGCTACAACACTGTAAACACTCAACTTGACGGCATTTCCCTGTCTGTCTGAATGTGATGCAGTAATGTTTGTATCCAATCAATTCCAAATTTTCAAGGAATATTCTAAACATCAATGGGTTGAGCCCTATCGATTTTGGTGAAAACTGGAAAAGTAGAAGGAAGAAATAGAGGTACACATGGAGCCCCTGGCATCTGTTGCAGATCCAGGAGCTTCAATCAGTTCTGTAATTGTGTATGCATCAAATAATTGGTTGATAGCAGCCATTAATATATTCCAGGATTACAATACCCCGCACCTCAACTGCACCCATTGTCCCAGCAGTTTAAAAATATTGACACTGAATGACATCAACCAAACAAAAAGAAATAAGAATTGGGTGGGGGAGAATGAGAGGGCAGAGACTGACCCTGGTATGGGGGGAAGTATATGGGACAGTGGTCTGGAGGAAGGGAGACATACATGCCTCCCATTCTTTTTGACCAAAAGTCTCCAAATTTAGCATTTATTTTTCTATAATAGCTCCAGTACAGTAAAATGATTCTTCAACTACAGAACTCAAAAGGCTTTACAAAGTCTGGCAAGCTTCATATCCATTAATGCAGATGGGAAACTGAGGCACAGAGCAATGAAGTGACTTGCCCAAGGTCACTCAGCAGATCAGTGGCAAAGTTGGAACAGCCCCTCAGTCACCTAACTCCCAGTCTGCTGCCCAACCCACTGTACACACTGATTCCTAATGTGATATTAGGATGTGGGGCCTCATTTCTAAATCTATTAAATAAAATCTGTTGAAAAAGAAGTGTACTACAGTAGTCTTGGGTTGGGGATGGCATTATGCCTGCTCCCAAGGACACGAGAACTGTCTCACAAGGAGATAGATGTCACACGCTATGGATTTGCATGGGCAGCCTACATAGCTCAGCAAGTGCCATCTTTTTGGAGGAAGTCCCTCCTCTGACGCATTGACACCACCTGTCTCTTTACACTCAGTGGCATCTGTTGGCATTTTTTGTGTGCCAAAGCAAGAATATCAGAACAGAGCAGGAGAGGAAGACACCAAGTTCCTGGGTACTTACAGATGCCAAAGTACCAGGCTGCATTGCGGCGGGGGACTGGAAAATCCATTAGGATCCCTTGGGGAGGCACAACACACACGGACGGGGGACAAGAGGCAAGATACATGCTTGCCTCCACCACCTGTCCAGCAGCCAGAGGTGTTACCTGGAAAGCTTAGAGACCAGGGGGTGAAACGCTTTGCCATGGAGGGCAAAGGCAAAAGGACTGCGCCGGTGGAAGGTGCCAGATGGGCAGTGATGAAATTCTCACTTTGCCCCCAGGAAAGGTACAGCAAACAAGTTTCCTCTTCACTGCTCAGCAAACATACCCTATGACCCAACCACAAGGAGCCACACGGTCATTCCATCTCCAGGAATTTTTGATCCCTGGCCTCTGGTGGGACTGTCTGACGAAGGGGTTTTGTGATGTAGACATCCATCTACTTAGAACTGGGCTGAGACCTAAGAAACTCATTTCACACAGGACACTGAACAGCTGTCAGACAGTAACAACTTTGGGTCAACATTAAAAAAAAACTGTAAAAAACTTGGAAACCCTTTTTAAAAAGAAACAAAACCGAAGTAGAACAAAGTGAACCTACACTGTGGAAAGCGGATTCTAATGAATGCACTGAATGCTTTTATCCTAGTACTTTTTTGTAAAGGATGGGAAGGAGGAGTTCTGAAACCTTAACTGACCCTTCACCCAGAGACTCTAACTTGAACCAAACTTGCCTTGGAGGTTCCAGAATGTTTGGCCAACTTTTGTTCTCATCATTTGTCTCCTGCACTTCCTGGTTTGGCTGTGGTCGGGCTTGCTCCAACACCCACTGAAATCAATAGGAGTTTTTCCACTAACTTCAGCCTTCCTTGCACTAAACCCTAAGCAGTGACATAACCTGAGAAAAGCTCTTCTCCTGCCATTTCCAGCATGGGTTAGGGCTGGAAATTCAGCACCAGGAATCTGAAGAGAACACTGGTTCCCACCAACTTTCCAGGCCAGACCCAGGGGGCTTGGATAATTCATATGAGTTCCTGATCTTTCTCAACTGAATCTGAGCTCTGAACTTTTTGATGTTCTGCCAGTATTAAGGCATTTATTTGTGGTACGCAGAGGTTTATACCCCTCTCCTCTTTGCCCTCATTTCTATGCCTGTCCCAACCCTTGCTTCATAGTGGAGGTAGCTCAGCGCTTGTGTCCCCCAGAATACACGATGAAGGACTGATGCAAATGGGTGAGCTCATGGATGTCTGACCCCCTCCCCCTTCTGCAGTAATTATTTTGCTGGATGAATTGTTTGCAGTGTCGCTTGGTGAGCAACTAGCTTGTGATACTGGAAGGACCTGTGAGTGAGAACTCCACTGTACGATGAACACTTGCTGTGACTCTGCTACTCAGAATGGCCTGATTCTGCTCTCATTTGTATGGGTTTCACACTAGTATAAGACCATTGACTTCAGTGGAGTTACTCCCGCTCTATACCAGCGTAAAGGAGTTCAGAACCAGGCCTATAGATTCATTAGGAATGTTCAGGGTCAGTATAATGGTTTCATCCTCTGCCTTATGATATGGGTGGCAGGTGGACCACCCCTTTGGGGAGGCTAGCCCCGTGCCCCCCCCCCCACGAGGCCCCATCCCCCATTGCTGGAGCCCTGAGCCTTCCCGCCCCCATGGCCAGCCAGAACCCCCAGCCTCTTATACCAGCTGCCCATGCCCTATGAGCCACATTCCCATATCAGGTGATGGCAGTGTCACTCCAGCTAATACTACAGACGTTTTCTTCTCTAGAGTCAATAGCATCAAATCAAAAATTTTTAACGTTTTAAAAGATTTGCTCAAACAGAGAGATGCAGTTTTCCCAAGTATCTGAGAACCTGGTTTGTTCCATTCTGCCTGCTGTCACTTGCAACGGGCAGGGCTGAATTACACAGATCCAAGGGAAGGTCCCAGATCTTGATTTGAGCAATTAGAGGCCTGATAATGTTTTTATTTCCACCACTATTGGGGTAAACTGGTGTCAGAGACATATTTGAACTGTCAGAAACAGCATCAATGTAACGGCTGGAAGCATCTGCTCTACCTATCTGCCAGCACTAGAAGAGCTTTAGGAAAGCAACAGATTAATTGATTAAAATGAATTAAACGAAAAAGTGGCCATGAATCTGGATTTGAACTGGTAAAATCTACCCTCTCTTGTTCATGTTATTTTACAGCTCCAGCCATCGCTGTAGTCCACCACCTTTGGCCTCAGAGCTGCACCTTTCCTTATTCCTTGTTTTTCAGATTGTTTGTTTACAGGAGAGTGGGCTGAGAACTTTTAGCACTGGCATTTTTCAGAGCATAGCAAGGCTTTTAGTACTCAGTGACCAAAAGCAATTAGCACTGGAAAGCTGCGGTCTGCCCAGTGTGAAATGAGCTTGTGGGGGTCTCAGTCCTGTTCTTAGCAGACAAGGACCACATATAACCCCACCACCACCACCACAGCTGGCACTTTCAGTGACTCCTTAGCAGAGCTATCAAAGACTGAGGGTGATATTCACCAATGCAGATGGCCTGTGGTCCATGGAAGCCCACTGCGCTTGAGCAGGGGTGGTTCCTATACCTCATGCACAAGGGTGAACTTTTCAATGAATGGGCTACAGAGAGTGAACTGCCTTCTCATCCTACCCCCTCCCTGCCCCACAGTAGAGGGGAGGGGAAGCATGGGGAAATTTGCACTGTCCTTGTCTGTGCTGGGATTTTTCTGTAGATAAATAGACAGCTTTGGGCTTTAGAAATGTCAATGTAGTTTCTTTCAACAATAAAGTTTGCACAAAAAAGTTAATGGAAGAGTGAAGTGCCACCTGTCAAACCCATCTTTGTGTGCAGCCACATTAAAAACACTGGGGGAGAGGACTGAATGGGGAGTGTGAATACATTAGTGCAGCCATTACACTGAAGGGGAGACCAGTGACGTTGTTGAACCAGCCAACACTCCCCAGTTTTTGCTTTGACTGGTAATCAGCTGATGTGGTAGGAAGCTGTGCTGCTACTTTGTATCTCCTATGCGCCTAAGTTTTAAATTGTAGGTCAAAAATATCCAGAGCTTGATAGAAATGTAAACTAATAGCACATGGCTGTAGCCAAAGAGACATAATCCAACTGGTGATCATGGATGAGGGCTTTTTATGTCACGATAAAGCAGATTATAAACCCAAATGCCTCGCTGAGAAATGTTGTTGCATTGCCTGCTCTTAACAAATACACCTCTACCTCGATATAACGCTGTCCTTGGGAGCCAAAAAATCTCACCGCGTTATAGGCGAAACCACGTTATATCGAACTTGCTTTGATCCACAGGAGTGTGCAGCCTCCTCCCTCCCCCCACGGAGCGCTGCTTTACCGTGTTATAGCCAAATTCATGTTATATCGAGGTAGCGGTGTAGTTGATAACTAACTGAGAATGAAGTGTTCCTGGCAGGGCAGATTGGTGGTGATAGAGGCCAAGGCACCATCAGCTCCTGTGAAGCAGACACATTGGGTGGGATTCGCCTCTCACATAAAGTGGATGTCAGTGAAATGGCAATGATGAGGAACTGGTTCGAGAGGAGAATCATTATCAGAAGTGCAACCAGATTAAAAACAACAGGGGGAGAGGGTTGAACCAGGAGTGAGAATGCATTAGTGCAGGGGGTGGATTGCAGGGTAGACATGAACAGGACAGAAAGAATTGTTTGCCGGGGGTGGTGGGGGGAAATGAGGATCATCTTCCTGCCTCATTCTCCTCACAAACCAGCGCATTCAATGCTTGTTGGCAAGACATCAAAGGCAGTCAAGCTACCAAGAGCACACCCACTCAACTGCCGAAGTTAATTCGGAACAGGCCATTGGAACTTCTGCAAAGGACACAGGGAACATGCTCATGCCTTTAGTCCTCCTATTGATTTCTTGGAGATGCTGAGACAAGTGAGTAAATGGAGGAGCCCTAAGGATGTCACAGTAATTTAAAATACACAAACCTTGGAAGCACTGCCTGTGTTAAAGAGTGAGATGGATTGGTTTAGAGTAAGACAGCACCTTTCATTCTTTAGTGTAAGTTGCACACAATTATGACTCACAGTGAGCAATTCTGCCTGGTCATGTGGTTGAGTGAATAATGTCTTTTCTTGGCTGCATCAGCTCTGTGTGTCCCACCAACCCTACCCCAATCGCCCCATTGCAACAGGCCTCTCACCTGACCAGCTTAATGAGCAAGTATTTGATGTAGGAGTTGCACTAAAGGAGTTTCTACAGAGGTGATTTCATTGGAATTATGCTGTTTTGTAACAGTGGTCTGATCAGGGGCGGCTCTAGACATTTCGCTGCCCCCAGCAGGGCGGCATGCCGCAGGAGGTGCTCTGCCGGTCGCCGGTCCCGCAGCTCTGGTGGACCACCGGAGCCGTGGGACCAGCGGACCCTCCGCAGGCACGCCTGCGGGAGGTCCACCGGAGCTGCCTGCCGCCCTCCCGGCGACCGGCAGAGCGCCCCCCGCGGCATGCCGCCCCAAGCATGCGCTTGGCGTGCTGGGGTGTGGAGCCGCCCCTGGGTCTGATTATGCTTTGCATAATACCCTGAAAGTTAGGTGACTCATAGCAACACTAGCTAGTCACTATTAGTCAATGCAAGTTAAATTCTGAGATTGGCAACACAATTTATTCTTGTTGGGGGCACTGTATGTGACATCCACCAAAGGGGTGAGCTATAAATCCTGGGTTTGGCTACAGCATCTTGTCCCCAAATGGTAGAAATCTCACCTGATCCACTGATTTCAGGCTATTTCTGCCAGTCTCAGAAGATCAGCTCTTCTCACAAGCTTTCCATCGTGTCTAGCATTGTCTGAGCAGGATCTGAAAAATAGCCCCTTTGCTGTTCTGGATTGATACAGAGCTAGTGCAGCAGGGAGTCTGTGGTAGTTGGGAACTGAACTCAGATCTCCTGCGTCCCAGCCCAGTTCCTTTACAGCAAACTCATTTTCTTTCCTCCAAATTATGTGATTGTATAACATGATTTTTTTTTAAAATCAACAAAGGGACCTTATACTCGGTGTCTGTTCTTCAGTCAATAAACTACACCCAAACAGCAGCATACACACACAATACTTGTTTACTCTTACTGGGTAAAAGGTACATTCCAGTCAAGCTTCAGTCTCACAGGTCTTATATTATCATCAGAACTCTCCCTAGATTTACTGCCTGAGAGCATACACTTGGGTGGGGTTTGTTTTCTACTTTTACTGTTGTAAGCAGAAAAGCACAGGCGTTTCTGGCAGACCTCAGACAGCTCACAGTGCAGGAAACAATGTTTTGTGCAATGCAGCTTTCATCTATTCCCTGCAGATTGAGTGAAATCCTGTGAGTCCTTCGCTACATGGAATTCACCTCTCCAACTGTCTCAGGAGAGACTTATCTTCCATAAAATTGGCTGGGTTCCTCCTGATCAAACCTTAAAGAAAAAATCCTTAGCAAGTCAACTTCTACCATTGAAGGAATTACTAGATGAAATTCTATGGCCGGTATTAAGCATGAGGTCTGAGTACATGACCCTAGTAATCCATTCTATGTAGGTATGTGTTTCTTCAGTCCCACAACATGAGGTTCTGGATTGCACGCAGCTCCTCAGAGATAACCATTACGTCTAACAACACCTCAGCGTCCAATTCTAATTCCTAAACTAGTCGAATTCAGGGTAAAATAAGGCATTACAGCATAGACACTACATGTCACATTCTGCAGTCCATACTCCCGTACTCAGGCCAGACTCCCATTCAGTTAGAGGTGTTTCACAAACAGTAGTTGTGTTACAAAGCTCACTGTCCCAGAGCCCCCTCTCACAATGTGGTGGGGCACTGCAGCAGCTTGGTCTCAGTCTCCCCTTCGTCTTTCACAGCTCTACCCAGATGCCAATGCCTTCCACCTGCTTCGGTGACTTCGTCCACGAGCCTTATACTCAGGCCTGTAAATACTTCATCCTCCCCTGTAACAGGGCATGTCACATTCCTTCTTCCCTTGACTACAGAGGTCTTCTACAGCCCTCTCACTAGGGTCTGTGAAAAGTCCTCCTAACTCCCCCATAGGTGCCACTAGTCCCAGCAAACCCTGGCCTCTGGACCTAGGCTCATACAGGCTCAAGCTGTCTCACTATTTTCAGGTCGTGAAATGGCTGGGTGTCGTGGGGTAAGTACACCCCATCACAGTGGGATATAGATTTTCTTATTTCTGGTTTTTGGCTGGGAAGTGCATAAATCCAGGAGAAAGGCGGTTCTCTTGGTATTTCTGTGTAATTCGACAAAAAACTGGGAATCTCTCATGCAAACTGTGTTCTTATGAGATTTCCAGCCTAGTGTCGTACACTCAAAAGATTTAGATAATTCATGTCAAAATCCAAATGTATGGATGACTTGCTGAGCTGAACCTGGATTCTGAGAGCTTAATTCTGTTCTCATCCTGGTGTGAGGCATCATTGACTCACTACTGTATTTCTATGTCAGGCTATCTTCACTGATGTTTAATGGAGTGACTACAAATTTACTACTGTGTTACACCAATTTAAGTCAGTAGGGTTACATGAGTGTGAAACCAGTAGGAGATTAGAATAGGTTCACCAACCACTAGTACACACATACTTACACCTTGCACATCCCCTGGAGATAGGCTCCCATATCCACACACATGCAAGAGGCCCCAACAATACACTACCCCCAAATATGCCCCAGTTTGCACTGCCCCTATACAAGCATGCACCAATATGCACTCCAAATACACAGTGATACCCCATACTACCCTCACCCAGGGGTGCAGGCACACATTTAATTTTAAGGGGGAAAATGCATTGCAGATGGAAAAGAAGAAAAAAAACCACATTCTTTCCGATCAGTCCGATGGGAGATATTTATCTATGGGAAAAGCTTTACAAACTCTAAGTAAGGGGGGGAAGAGTGATATTTTCATAACACTTGAGAGGAAATGCATCTAAATGGAAAATAGCTAAAGAAAAATAATCGCAGCCAGCAAGTTGAAGGAACTGTATTCACAGTGACACAGAGCAACAATAGAAGCTAATGCGAGTCATTTGTAGAAGGAAAAGTGAATAGCTGTGGCATATTTGCAAAGAATATATGGCAGGTTACCAAAGGCAAAGCTCCAAGGAATACCAGCTGGGGCATGAGAAGGGAGCTATCAAAGGAGGAGGGAGGTATAACAGCATCATGCAATGGTTGGCACCATTTCCTTAAAGTGGTTCATGAAATGAGACATAGCTGCTAGGAGACAGTAAATCAAGGTGTTGGCGTCACTAGCTGTAGATCATGGCAGTTGGCCAAGGAGTGTACAAAATAGAAATGCATTAGTAAGTAAGATTTGTGTGTGTGTGTGTGTGTCTGTTATATCATGCCTAAATTGGCAAATCCACCATTTATTAAAACAAAGCAGTGAATTAGGGGGGCATAGCTATTCTCCAATTTTGATCAGGGGAGTTTATTTAAAATTGTGCTTCAGAAAAATGAAAAAAAAAATTCAATCCAACCTCCCTAAGCAGAACACATTCCATTAATGGAAAATTACATCCCATTTGCTTTGCACATTGACCTTATTATTGCAAGTCTAGGACAGCCTATTGTTTTGTGCATCTTAGCAACACACAGGGTCGAAAAGCTTAGTAAATAAGAAGGCATCCAAAATGCCATAGTAACATACCATTTATCCTGACGTTTGCACAAGGTTAATTTCCATATTTGGATCCTTCACTCCTCTGGAAACTGTTTCTGAAATTTAAAAAAAAATGCCCTAAATAAAAAAGGTAATTCGATATTTCTAATGAAATTCAGGATTTAATCAAAGCAAAATGAATTGGATAGATATTTAATGCCCCCAAATGGGATTAAATTTGGATTCTTCACTATCCTGTTTTGCAGTCAGGTGATTTGAATCAAAAGGTATTGTAATTTATGTGATCACTTAGTATCTGAAGGGGAAGGAAATGTCCTGAGTTGCATCATATGGCAGTCAGAACAACCTTGCTACAAGGCAATTTAATATGACAATTGTGATACTATTCCTATTGTTCTGTCTGCACTGTTCTATTCAGGCAGGTCTCTGCTGACCTTTACAATGCCTGCATGAAGCCCCATTGGGAACTGAATTCTTTAATTGCTTGTAAGAGCTTGTGCACACCAAGTCCCCTCTCTGCTCTAGTTTTCCCACCTGAGAAAGGGGGATTCATTGATTCATAGATTCATAGATTCTAGTGCTGGAAGGGACCTGGAGAGGTCATCAAGTCCAGTCCCCTGCCCTCATGGCAGGACCAAATACTGTCTAGACCATTCCTGATAGACATTTATCTAACCTACTCTTAAATATCTCCAGAGATGGAGATTCCACAACCTCCCTAGGCAGTTTATTCCAGTGTTTAACCACCCTGACAGTTAGGAACTTTTTCCTAATGTCCAACCTAAACCTCCCTTGCTGCAGTTTAAGCCCATTGCTTCTTGTTCTATCCTTAGAGGCTAAGGTGAACAAGTTTTCTCCCTCCTCCTTATGACACCCTTTTAGATACCTGAAAACTGCTATCATGTCCCCTCTCAGTCTTCTCTTTTCCAAACTAAACAAACCCAATTCTTTCAGCCTTCCTTCATAGGTCATGTTCTCAAGACCTTTAATCATTCTTGTTGCTCTTCTCTGGACCTTCCCCAATTTCTCCACATCTTTCTTGACATGCGGTTCCCAGAACTGGACACAATATTCCAGTTGAGGCCTAATCAGCACAGAGTAGAGCAGAAGAACGACTTCTCGTGTCTTGCTCACAACACACCTGTTAATGCATCCCAGAATCACGTTAGCTTTTTTTGCAACAGCATCACACTGTTGACTCATATTTAACTTGTGGTCCACTATAACCCCTAGATCCCTTTCTGCCATACTCCTTCCTAGACAGTCTCTTCTCATTCTGTATGCGTGAACTGATTGTTGCTTCCTAAGTGGAGCACTTTGTATTTGTCTTTATTAAACTTCATCCTGTTTACCTCAGACCATTTGTTCAATTTGTCTAGATCGTTTTGAACTATGACCCAGTCCTCCAAAGCAGTTGCAATCCCTCCCAGTTTGCTACTTTATATGCCAATATCTATGTCGTTGATGAAGATATTGAACAGAGCTGGTCCCAAAACAGACTCCTGAGGAACCCCACTTGTTATACCTTTCCAGCAGGATTGGGAAGCATTAATAACTACTCTCTGAGTACGGTTATCCAGCCAGTTATGCACCCACCTTATAGTAGCCCCATCTAAGTTGTATTTGCCTAGTTTATTGATAAGAATATCATGCAAGACCGTATCAAATGCCTTACTAAAGTCTAGGAATACCACATCCACCGCTCCTTTGTGATGTATTGTGATAAAAAGTGCTCAATAAGAGCCAAATATAATTAAGATTATGAACAAGCATTTTACTAGATGGGGGACTCTGTGCGGTAGGAAAGGAACAGCACTGGTCTGCAATGAATATGAAGAAGATTCTTTATTGAGGCTGCTGGACATAGACCCTGTGGTTCTCTCTGGATTTCTAAGGCCTTGTCTACACTCAAATTTGTCCTGTTTAGTTTAACTCCACGGATTTAACTAGTGCAAACCTCTGTGCAGAGCACTCATTTTGGTTTAAGATTGGGTTGTTTCTAATTAGCCTAACCTTGAGCCTAATCATCTTAATGGAAATAAGCCTGGTTAAAATTGAAATAAGGGCATCTACATCATTGTAACTAATAGGGTTGCCAACTTTCTAATCGCACAAAGCTGAACACCCCTGCCCCACACCTTTCCCAAGGCCCCACCCCTGCCCGCCCCTTCCCCGAGGCCCTGCCCCCCACTCCCTACATTCCCCCTCCCTCAGTGACCCACTCTCCCCCACCCTCACTCACTTTCACTGGACTGGTGCAGGAGGCTGGGGTGCAGGGGGGGCGAGGGCTCTAACTGGGGTGGGCCAGAAATGGGGGGTTCAGGGGGTGGGAGGGGGCTCTGGGCTGGGGCAGGGAGTTGGGGTGTGGGAGGGAGTGAGGGCTCTAACTGAGGGTGCAGACTCTGGGATGGGGCCAGGGATGAGCAGTTTGGGGTGCATGAAGGGGCTCTGGGTTTGGGGGGCGACTCCCAGTCAACAGTGCAGCAGGGCTAAGGCAGGATCTCTGCATGTCCTGGTTCCGCACTGTGTCCCAGAAGTGGCCACCAGGTCCGGCTCCCAGGTAGGGGGGGCCCAGGAGGCTCCATGCGCTGCTTTCGCCTGCAGGCAACACCACCCCAGCTCCAGTTGGCCGCGGTTCCTGGCAAATGGGAGTGCAGAGCCAGTGCTCAGGGTGGGGGCAGCTCATGGAGCCCTGTAGCTCCCCCACTAAGGAGCCAGACCTGCTGGCTGCTTCCGGGGCGCAGCCAGAACAGGTAGGGACTAGCCTGCCCTAGCCCTGTAGCACCGCCGACTGAACTTTTAACAGCCCAGTCAGCGGTGCCAACTGGAGCCGCCACAGTCCCTTTTAGACCAGGCATTCTGGTCAAAAACTGGACACCTGGCAACCCTAGTAACTAAATCAGTTTAAAATCCTCCCTTACATTACACAGGAGCAGCTCTGCAGATAGCCTGAGAATTAGGATTTGTCCATCGCAGCCTCTGCTGTCTAGTGTCACCACATGGGTATATCTTCACTGCAGAGTTAGTCCAGGTGGTGGTACCTGAGTCACCCTGGTTTGCCTAGTCTGAGTGTGTGCAACCTCACTGCAAAGCCCTACCTGCGTTGCTGTGTCCTCACAGTTTCTGCACTTCCCTATGTGTGTCCAGGGGCATATCCCATGGTGCTTTGGGATGAGATGCTCTATGATTCTTTCCCAGTCAATTACAGGAGACCCTGTTTGTCCTTCAGGAGGAACTGTGGAAAGGTACTGGAGGATTATAAGCACTCAAAAGATATAGCCGGCATCCTCACTGCAAACTTTGCAGCTTCCAGCCTGAGTTGAAATGGACCCCACCACCAGCTGGGCTATCCTGGATTTAACACACCTCCAAACCCAGTTGAAAAGATTTGTGTGTTGACATTGAGGGTTTGGGCTAAAACCTGGGTATGAACCTGGGTTAACTCTAAAGTGAAGACATATCCACAATGTCACCTTAAATCCGAGCACAGATTAAGCAGTCATGGAAGGCACTGTTAGCTCCACCATAGATTTCAGATCCTCAAGAGGATCCAAAACTGAATTCAGGGATACAGACAGTATAAGATCCTCAGACACTGTAAGTGCACTGATTTCAAAGGAGCCACACCAGCTGACATCAACTGAGGATCTGGATTCAGGTGTGCACAGACTGGGATGAAAGCACTATCAAACTCAGGTAAGAGGGTTGTGTGTATGGATGGGAGGGGCAACCCAAGTTAACTCTGCAGTGAAGACGTACCCTAAGGCAGGGGTTCGTGGCTTGTTCAGGGTAAGCCCCTGCGGGCCGTGAGACGCTTTGTTTGCCTGAGTGTCCACAGGTATGGCCGCTCGCAGATCCCAGTGGCTGCGGTTCACCATTCCTGGCCAATGGGAGTTGCAGGAAGCAGTGGCCCATCCCGCGCCGCATCCTGCAGCTCCCATTGTCCAGGAACGGCGAACTGTGACCATTGGGAGCTGCGAGCGGCCGTTCCTGCGGGCGGTCAGGCAAACAAAGCGTCTCGTGGCCTGCCAGGGGCTTACCCTGAACAAGCCATGAACCAAGTTTGGGAACCCCTGCCCTAAGGTGACTCAGTTTGTTCCCCCATACCCTCCAGGATTTGGCCTTCAGTGTAAGCCAGCACAGCATCTGGCCCAGCGACCACAGTTATCAGAAGTAAGGTAATCCCTTTATCAACCCCCATCCCTCACAAGCAGCAGAGATGCGGAGTTTATACTCCATGACCTCAGCCTTACACAAAGTATTTCTTGCCATCTCTTACAGGGCTTTTGACTGCAGCTCTGGTTTTTTTGTTCTAGTTTCATTAAGGGGCTAAAACGTTGCAACAAATGGTTTAGAAACGATAAAAAAGAATCCTGTCTCCCCATTTGTAGTAATTACGGATGCAGTTCAGCATAATGTGATAATTAGTCTCCTGGAAATCATTCCTCAAGTTCATACTGTGATATAGCGTGAAATAAATCTGAGCCAACCATACAGTTCTAATTTGAGCGTGTGGCAGTCAACTGGTACGTTAATTCAATTACAATGAGTTTGTTGGTAAGAATAGAAGTTTTAATGGTGGGGGGAGGAGGAAGGATAAATTCCATCAATATTAGTGGAATCCACTCCACATTCGTAGCTCTCTAAATTACAGATACAAGATCTTTGTTCAAATTACTGACAAGGTTACCAGCTGGGACTTTACACTCAATTCAATTATTTTATATTGTACCTTCAGGCTCCATTCCAAAGTGACTCTTAAAGAATAATCAGACTTACTCAATAGGCAATCAAAAGGAAATTACTTTATGTAAGTACAACAAGGTTACAGATTTGGTTGCAGTCTATAAGTTAGCTACTTCTGATCTTCAGTGCTTTAAAATTTATACTCTGAGACACTATGATGTACAGGCTAAAGCAGCTGAGATAGGATTTCCTCTCATTTCCAGATTAGCCCTTTTATTGGCACCACAGTCACTCAGAAAGGCAGGTGAAAGGTAGCACTTTAAACTATAAATAAATAAATAAATACATGGTAGTTGGATATCATTACTTGTATCACATATAGTAACACCTAGAAGCCCTCCCTAAGAAAGACACCTCATTGCGCTAGGCAGCATACCAGTGTTGCCAATTCTTGTGATTTTATCTTAAGTCTTATGATCACTGCTATTTTGCTTAAAGCCCCAGCTGCTGGAGTCATGGAAGTACATAAGACTTTCAACTTTCATCAAAAAAAATTTTCAGCCTTAATGGTTCATGGAGAAACCATGCAAATGTGACAAATGTGATCCCAGTGCACAGTAAAGACTCAGACGCCAGAAGGCAAATAGAAACTCCAATTTTTAAAAAGAGCATGATTTTTCAGGGATCTGACATGACTTTTTAAACATTTGGGGTTGGCAATACTGGTACACACACAGATATCAAGAGACAGTTTGTGCTTTTTACCTTTGCAGCCGTCTCTTTATAATTAAGATTTTTGTGAGTACTCCCTCTTTCCTAAGAATGTTTCCAGATTAAGCTATTAGGGTCTCAGTTTTGCCAACTCTCATAATTTAATGAAAAGTCTTGCAATACTTGCTGTTTTAAAGCCCCAGCTGCTGGCATCATGTGATTATGGGAAAATCTCAGCTTTCCTTTGGAAAAAAAAAAGAGTAAATTTCTAACCTTCCAGATTGCAAAACAGTTTGAAACTGTGAGCCCTAAAGTCTCAAAATCAGAAGGCAAATTAAAAGAACCCACTATTTATTATTTTTAAAATCTCATTATTTTAAAGCCAATATTATGATTTTGGGGGCTTGTGTTTTTGAATGTTTGGTGTTAGTAATACTGAGGTCTGATCCTGAGTGCACTGAAGTCTATGGTAAAACTCCCAATGACTTCAGTGTGGCAAGATCAGACCCTTAATGACATGCCCAGAGAAGTCTCCCTGAACAAATCTGTAACTTCTGTCACGGAAAAGGTGCATTATCTGGTTTGCATTATCTGATATTGCGTTATCTGATACATACAGAACATTCCTAATATGATTTTACATATTAGACCAATTGCTCTCCCTTCTGAGACACTGAAGGAGGGGAAGCCTCCAGACCTAAATTCAGTTTGTGAAATTTAGAGGAAATAAAGAAATAGGAGAAGGGAAAAAACAGTGGGAACTAAAGCAATCCAAGAATAACATGTGATACATTGATAGTAACACCACTCGAGTCTGAAATGAATAAAAAATAATACAAGAATCTGTGTCTGAAATTGTTTAACTCTAAACAGAGCTTCACAAATCCTGGTTTCTTTCCTGTTCATTATATTCATTTTTATAAGTCACTCATTGCAAGCAGCAGCATGAGCTCCCTACCCTTTCTGGGTAGCTGTACCTATTTGCTGGGCAGAGGTCAGATGATTTAAATGTAGCTATGCTGATTTACACCAGCTGAGGATCTGGCCCTTATACTGTATCTCTATCAGCTGTGCATGAGTTAAGCTGTCATGCAACTCTGGCTGTTCACAACAATGGGACTGGTGTTGGAACAGCTCTAGCACATGTATGGCTGAATGGGAGGTGGAATACTCAACACAGAGGCCTGATCTACACTGGGCGGGGGTCGATGTAAGATACGCAACTTCAGCTACAGGAATACCGTAGCTGAAGTTGAAGTATCTTATCCCGACTTACCTCCCATCCTCACCGCGCGGGATCAACGTCCGTGGCTGCCCCGCCGACTCCGCTACCGCCGCTCGCTCTGATGGAGTTCCGGAGTCGATGGGGAGCGCGTTCGGGGATCGATATATCGCGTCTAGATGAGACGCGATATATCGATCCCTGATAAATCAATCACTACCCACCGATACGGCGGGTAGTCTGGACATACCCAGAGGCTTAGCATAGCCTAAGGTCAAGTCACTGCTAGAAAAGCCGGATTTCCATACCTATGGTTGGGAAACCATGTGAGCTAAGGGTGTTAAATGAGGAGCACCAGCCACTTTACAGTGAGAAGAGGTGGCATTTAACATGCTGAGAGAATAGAACTTCTATGGTTTTTATCCAAAGCAACACATGTAACTGAACCAGGGCCTATGAGACCCCCTACAAGACACATAGATGATTAAGTGCAGCACAGCAGTGATACCAGCTGGGATAAGAGTTCTCATGAAGTTCCCCATGCTGTATGTTTCATAACCCAAGAAAGTGTCTCTTGGAAACACATCGGTTCCTAACCCTGATCAACATTTCACACATGCTTTCTATGGCTATAATAGACCATACCAAAATTCTGAGTCGGAATAACCCCCAATCCACTATACGGGTGCTGCTCAGACCCTCTCTACATAAAGCCAACCAGGGGATTGCCACCTTTTCTAGCTCAGAGTTCCATGGACATTCCCAAGTAAAGCTCTGCTTGTCTAGTGTGTCTGTGCATATCTACACTGCATCTGGGAGTGAGCCTCCCAGTCTGGGTCCACAGACTTGTGTTAACGGGGCTTCACTAATGCTTTAAAATAGCTGTGTAGATGGTGCTTCGAGATTGCGGCTCAGGCTGGAACTTGGGCTCTCAGGCCCATCCCCACCAGGCTTCAGAGCCCAAGCTCCAGCCTGAGCCACAGTGTCTACACAGCTATTTTCAGAGCACTAGCACAAGCCCTGCAAGCGCAAATCTGTGGCCCTGGGCTGGGAGGCTCGTTCCCAGATGCAGTATAGAAATGTCCTCTGAGTCTTAAGAGGCATGCCTGGCTATGCTGATGACATGGCTCTCCTTACAGCTATCATGGGTACAGGTATAGAGGTGTATGCTGCTGGACAGGGACAGTCAAAACACTTGGTCATTACCTCCTCCAGTGGCTTTTGTCTTAAGAGCAATGTGTATTTCCTTCTAGTTTAGCTGGCTCCATTTCCGGAAGAGACAGGTCCAAGCTGCAAAGTCTGATCTGAGCCCCACCAAACCTTGAGGGTGTTGGGACTTGGAATACTGAGCTAGGTCCCTCTGTACACTTAAGAGAAATGGCCTGAGGTAGGATGTTTGAGCTGAGCGCACACAAACCTCATTTCTAAAGCATACATCGAGTGCATTAACGGAGAGGGGAAAAATCTAAAGCTCACAAGCATCAAGTATCTCATTCACTGGAGCTTGCAGTCCTGGCAGTTTTTGCTGCAGCTCTCTCTACAGGAATGTAAACAGTTCTATTTGCAATGTCTATGTTATGTCTCCAGTTTGGTATAATTTCCTAAACAGTGTTGCTGCCAAGAGCACAAAGTGTGAAGCTATCAGAGAGGAGCAGCACTGTCTGTAGTATCTGAACAGGCTCAGTTGGAGGCCAGGATCACTAAACGTTCACGACTCAAGCCCATAGGTGAAACACAATTGTCTTTACAGGTTTTTATTTCCACTGTAAATTATGCTGAAAGATGTGGTGGTTGTTTTTAGTCTGGTGATTCTTAGATGTATTCTGGGCTACCAGGAACCTCCTCTAACGAGGCAGAGCATCTCTGTGCATGCTGTGCTAGTCATTTACTCATGGGGGAGCATTTGCAGCTACCAGACTTGCTAGGACACACTTCACCGTGCAATCCCCTCCATGGGCTTTGGCTACTGAGTAGAGCTGTACAAATGTGGCAGATTTTCCTTTCAAAGCTTGGCACAAATACTGGGCCCAATTCTCCCTTGCCTGGCATTTTGTGTCCTTATTTACACCTGTGCAAAGGAAATGTCAAATGCCACTCATAGAGAATTTTGCACTCACTTTGCCTAGTGTAAGTGGCTGCACAAGGTGCAGCATACAAATAAGCCCCACCCCTTCCATTTCAGTTCCTGTGGAACCACATCCCTAAATTCTGCAGAGATTTTGGGGTTCAAATCAACTGCACAATTTCAAAGAAACAGTCAAATCCTCCAAGCTTCACTTTGTTTCCCATGGAAACTGGATATGGGTCAGGGAAGCAGAATTCTGATCTGGATCCAGATCTGATTTGCCAAATCCACTGCTGGTTCAGGGCCAGCTAATCTCTTTTAGGAGAAGTTCAGATCCAGACTGCACTGCGATAGGGACCTCTTCTCATCGAAGTTTCAGGGCATTCAAACCCGAAACTTGGATTGTTCATCTCTGAGCCAGAAGAAATTATGAGTTTCACATGATTTTAACATAAGGACATTAATTGGCTCACATGGGTTTGAAAACAGCCCCAGGATCACTTAGAGTGGTTTGCAAAGACATTGCCTCTCTTCTTATCAAGTGCTGTTCGCTTATGGCATGCAAATCGCAGAGACCAGCCCAGGTGCTCTAACAGTTCTGAGATCTGAACTTGAGGGAGTGAAAGCAGGGCATATTCAGTTGTGGAACTCAATCCTCCTGTTGGTCTACAAACACAAGTTTGTTGACAATGCAAGGGCCTGCCTGTTCACCCAGGTGCTTCAAGGAGGATAGGTAGAGGGGCTGTCTTAATAAAAGTCTGACAGCATTCCATATTCATGGTTTCAAAGGCTACGGCGTACAAAACCATACAGCAGTGCTTGGGGTGATTGCCATAGAATACCGTAGGTTGGAATTTTAAATGAAAATGGGAGTGGGATTTGGAATTTCCCTGTCCCAGTGCTAAGAATGACTGACCAAGTGAGTCGCTTTTAGAGTAAATATTTCTTGTTTCCATGGATGTTCCTCTTGAAAAAGGAGGACGTGTTAATTTATAGTGAGAACAGTGGTGGTTGGGAGTCAGGACTTTTGGCTTCCATTCCCAGCTCTAGGAGAGCAGGGAGGTTTTGTGCTTAGAGCATGGGACCAAGACTCAGGATTCCTTGATTCAATTTCCAGCCCTGTTCAGTTTCATTTTTTGACCTTGGCAAAGTCACTTGGTACCTTCCTTTACGCATCCATAAAATCTATCTATTGCCTCACACCATATTTGTATGATAAGGTGGGGATAAACATACTTACCTGCCTCACATGTGTCTTCTGTGGCTCAGTTATTTAAAATGTACAAAGAGATCTAAGATTTAATAATGAAAATGCCATCAAAATGCAAAGTTAGTAATATAGAAATCTTTAAAAAAAAATACTGTGACTTTTCCAAGTATTTGCAAGGATTAAATGGAGGCATAAACAACAGGTATCTGAGCCAAATCACATTATGCATTTGCACAACACTGCTATTCCTGAAGGGAGCAGAGACATCCCCGTTGGTATATGTACCGCATGCCCTGTCTGCTCTGCAACAGGGAAAGCATCAATCCCAGAATACTTTTAACCCCCGCAGCTCTTTGCAGATTGTGGCTCTTGCAGTTGCCAAGTGAGAATGGCGCTTTGCCACAAAACCTGGGAGAGTGTGGCTCTTTATTGTAGGAAAGCAAAGAGTACCTGCCTGAATGCTGGTGGATGCTGATGATGGGGCATGCATGGTGGGGGCACGTGGGGTCTCTGGCAGGCAGAAGGAGAGAACCATCATGCAATGAGCAGGAACATTCTCTCCCTTGTGCCTGCAGAGCACAGCGTGCAGTGTAACTGGAAATCAGAAGAGCAAAAAACATTCCAGAGTGCTCCAACAACAATGCCGCTCCGCAGGCATTTAGCAGCACAACCCACTGCTGCTCATTCAGAGGTGTGTAAATTACACAGCAGTAGGTGAGTGTGGATGGGAGGGCAGATTGAAATGGGGTAGAGAATATAAACAACAGCATCACATCTATAGCCAAGGAGGATAAGGAAAGCAGCTCATTTTTAATGGAGGGGAAAGGGAAGTATATATAGTATTGAGTAGCTTAATAATAATGCCTATTTCTTATATAGTGCTTTTCATCACTAGGTCTTAAAGCGCTTCACCATCTTTTAATGTATTGATCCTCATAACTCCCATGTGAGGTGGAGAAGCATTATTATCCCCATTATGGGGAAGGGAGGCACAGAAAGGGGAAGAAATTGCCCAGGATAGCACGGGGGTCCATAGCAAAGCAGGGAACTTAACCTGAGTTTCCCACATCCTAAACCGACGCCCCAACCACTGGACTATCCTTCCCTTCACAGAAAGCACTCAGGTCCTCATTCTCCTCTCCCTTACATCAGTATAATTCCATGGAATTCAAAGGCTTTATTCCTGATTTACACCACTGAGAGAGAAGACTCAGGCCCCTCTGTGTTTTCAATTCACACATGAGCAAAAATGGTCTCTTTCATCAGGGTTCTCAGAATTCTCTCCTCTGCCACTTTGCCACCTCCACAAAAGAAGAGTTAATGGCACCAAATAAGTAATACAACAGGGATTTATTTTAGACATCCCTAATCGATGCAAGCTGAGCTACAGGAGTAGGGGAACAAATGAGGAATGGTAATTAACACTCACAAAGGAGAGCCTGCTATTTCTCAGAAAGGAGGCAGCTAATTCTATCCTGTGTGCAATTCTGGTCTCCCATGTTTAAGAAAGATGAATTCAAACTGGAACAGGTGCAGAGAAAGGCTACTAGGATGATCCAAGGAATGGAAAATCTACTTTAGGAGAGGAGACTCAAAGAGCTTGGTTTGTTTAGCCTAATCAAAAGAAGGCTCAGGGGAGATACGATTGCTCTCTATAAATACAGCAGAGGGATAAATACCAGAGGGGAGACAGGTCATTTAAGTTAAGCACCAAAATGGACACAGGAACAAATGGATATAAACTGGCCATCAACAAGTTTAGGCTCAAAATTAGGCAAAGGTTTCTAACCATCAGAGGAGTGAAGTTCTGGAACAGCCTTCCAAGGGCAGCAGTGGGGGCAAAAAAACCTAACTGGCTTCAAGAATGAATTTGATAAGTTTATGGATGGGATGGGATGATGGCACAGCCTACAATGGCATGTGGTCCATCGGCAACTGCTAGTAGCAAAAATCTCCAGTGGCCAGAGATGGGACACTAGATGGGGAGGCTCTGAGTTACTACAGAGAATTCTTTCCCAGGTATCTCTGCCTGGTAGGTCTTGCTCACATGTTCTAACTGATGGCCGTATTTGGGACTGAAAAGGCATTTCCCCCCAGGTCAGGTTGCCAGAGCCCCTGGAGGCTTTTTCACCTTCCTCTGCAGCATGGGCCACGGGTCATGTGCAGGTTTGAACTAGTGTAAATGGTGAATGCTCTGTAAGTTGAAGTCCTTAAACCATGATTTGAAGACTTCAGTAACCTAACCAGAGCTTAGGAGTCTATTACAGGAGTAGGTGGGTGATGTTCTGAGGCCTGCAATGTGCAGGAGGTAAATCACGCTGCCCCAAGCTGCGCGCGTGCGCTGCTGCCGCCCCTTCGGTCGGTCGGTCCCGCCGGGTCCTTCCGCCCCGCGACCTGCCTCATGCATGCCCTGCGTCCAGGGAGCCAGCGCCGAGCGCGGCCCGCCTCCGCCGCATGCGCCTGCGCGCGCAGGTCCACTCCGGGCTCGGCCTGACCTGCGCCAGCCATGGCGCAGGTCCCGCCGGCCCAGACTCGCCCCGCCTCCCAGCGGCAGGGGCGCCATTTTTTTGCCGCCCTAGGCACCAGCTTGTTTTGCTGGTGCCTAGAGCCGCCCCTGGCAGGAGGTCAGACTAGATGATCACAATGGTCCCTTCTGATCGTAAAGTCTCCGAGTCTATGAGCAGCCAAGACTAAATTTCACAATTCCCCTCCATTGCTCTTGTGAAAACAAGTAGGAAGCACATTTCAGTGTAACCAATTAGCAGCCTGCACAACCATATCCTCATCATTAATACCAGGGCTTGGTGTGAATGACCATCTCTCCACCCCTCTGCTGGGGGGGTGCGTTCTGGTGCTGCATTCTACCCTTCTTTGCTCCAAGTCCAGACACCGACTTTGCAGTCCTTTAGGAAGGGGTTCCCATGGACTGGAGTCAGGCCTCAATATCTGGGGATCTCTTAGGTGGTTCCATTGGTCTCCCCTGTGTGGCCTGGCACATAGCCAAGCCATAGGACAATGTGTGGGCGGTGAGAAGAATTCCCCCCCCCCCATGTTGTAGAGAAGTAGCAGAGCCAGTGTATACTTCCTGCTATAGCTTCGTCGCCGTGGCTCCTGTACACCCAACTCCGGTGGAATGGCCAGTGTTATCCTACCAGTGCTGCCTCCACATGTTCCTCAGTTTGTCCTTGCCCTACCAAATAACCTTCCTGGGTGCAGGGGGCCAACATGGAGCTACATGGGAATCACGGGGTGTGGACTCCCTGCCTAGGGTCCTGGCATCCTCAGGGCCGCTGAGAGCGGGTTTGGGCCCTGGAGAAAAAAATTTTTCAGGCCCCCCAGCAAAACAAAGCCGACGAAGCTGGGGAAGCTGGGCCCCAGACCCTGGTAATTTGTACCGACTTCCCCCGCCTCGTTGGCCCTGGGCATCCTACCCTCACACATAGGACCAGCAGGGTCCCTGCAGCTGTGGAGCTAGGGTCCTGCTGGGGGGCAGGTATTGGATGGGATTTCAGGTCCTCATTTCAGTGAACGAGCCTGGCCACTAAAGTTTCTCCAAATTCTTTTTGAGGTAGGAAGGGTGCAGGGGGTGCCACATGCCACTTGGGGAAAGGATACCTCTCTGCATGTTTCAGAACAAGCCCTGCAACCTTGGTGAGTGTTGCTGAATTCACAAGTTTCTCCTCGTTGAGAGTAAGGAATCACAAACTGGAGGCAGGCTAGCAAACAAAGTGATAAAACATTTCTCACATCCATTATGTAAATGCATTAAAAATCGCAGATGACACAGCTAGATTTAGATTTACTGATTACTAAATTAGACACAAATCATATGCAATTCACTTGCTTACACACATACACCTGGAACTATGTAAACTTCATTCTTCATGCAGTTTTATTATTGATGTGTGTGTTTTATTCTCCAATATTTGGAATGGGCCTTAAAGCAAATCCATCTTTTATATTCAGGTACTGATTTCAACCTTAACATTGAAGATTGTAAAAAAAACCCTAGCAATTATTTTTCATCGGAAGGGTTGTTTCCTACAATTGTTTTTTCAACAAAAAATGAAACTGAAAAACAAATGACTTTAAATTTTCAAAAAGTGTTTTCAGAAAAAAAATTGTTTTTTACCAAAACCCAAGTTTTTTTACTTAAAAAAAAGTTTTCTTTTCCAAAAGCCCAGAAAATGTCAATCAAAGTGAAGGAAAAAAAAGTGTTTTGATGAAATATTTTTGACTAGCTCCACTGAACATAAAACTGTCTGGGAGCTGAGGTGGTTAAGGCCCTTTGGAAACCATTATGAACCACTGCAAACATAATTAACATAAAAATAAACCTGGAAGCTGCAAAAATCTATGAATCCCTTTTTAATGAGCAGAGAATATGGTTTCTTTCTACCAGCCAAGGCTACATAAATATCCAGCCTGTTTTCCACTCTACTGCCTTCATATAAACAGAATGCTGCAAAATAATGGGCAGCATAATTAGGGGGCAGCTTCCCTTCATTCAATTTATTAATCCACGCAAGTGCCAGTGCTTAAAGGACGACGCCTTCGAGCCTCAATTCAGCTTCCTCAGGTGCAATAGGAGTAACTGTAGCCAGTGAATACTGCTCCCTGACATCTGACAGGTGACTGGTGCCACACCTTGTTAACCCTCCTGTGTGTCACACACTAATGACATTCTTGTCTCTATGCAGTTTGAGTGACATGCAAGGACCCTAGTTATCCCAAAACAGAGAGAGGAGGGATAACATTGCATGCTGCAGCCTGATTTAGGGACTGTCTGGAGCACAGAATCCTCTTGCTTAACTGTTGCTGTAGCAGCGTCACCTGGAAGGTGGGTTTGGATTTGACGGGGGAAGAGCATCTTCGCAGGCAGGCTTGCTAACCTAGTGAGGAGAGCTTGAAACTAGGTTCGCCGGGGAATGGAGACATAAACCCTGAGGTAAGTGGGGAAGTGGGATACTGGGAGGAAACACAGGAAGGAGGGTGCAACAGGGGAGGCCTCCTGATTCATACTGAGAAAGTAGGGCAATCGGCTAGTTATCTTAGGGCCTGTACATGAACACAAGAAGCCTGGAAAACAAGCAGGAAGATTTGGAAGTCCTGGCACAGTCAAGGAACTATGATACGACTGGAATAACAGAGACTTGGTGGGATAACTCACATGACTGGAGCACTATCATGGATGGGTATAAACTGTTCAGGATGGACAGGCCGGGGAGAAAAGGGGAGGAGTTGCACTGTATGTAAGGGAGCAGTATGATTGCTCATAGCTCCAGTATGAAACTGGAGAAAAGCCTGTTGAGAGTCTTTGGATTAAGTTTAGAGGCGAGAGCAACAAGGATGATGTCGTAGTGGGCGTCTGCTATAGACCAACAGACCAGGAGGATGAGGTAGACGAGGCTTTCTTCGGACAACTAACAGAAGTTTCCAGATCACAGGCCCTGGTTCTCATGGGGGACTTCAATCACCCTGACATCTGCTGGGAAAGCAATACAGCAGTGAACAGACAATCCAGGAAGTTTTTGGAGAATGTTGGGGATAACTTCCTAGTGCAAGTGCTGGAGGAACCAACTAGGGACCATGCTCCTCTTGACCTGCTGCTCACAAACAGGGAAGAATTGGTAGGGGAAATAGAAGTGGGTGGCAACCTGGGCAGCAGTGACCATGAGATGGTTGAGTTCAGGATCCTCACAAAAGGAAGAAAAGAGAGCAGCAGAATATGCCATGTACATTGGCCAAACCAGACAGTCTCTACGCAAAAGAATAAATGGACACAAATCTGACATCAGGAATCACAACATTCAAAAACCAGTGGGAGAACACTTCAACCTCTCTAACCACTCAGTGACAGACTTGAAGGTGGCAGTTTTGCAACAAAAAAACTTCAAAAACAGACTCCAAAGAGAGACTGCTGAACTCGAATTAATATGCAAATTAGATACAATTAACTCAGACCTAAACAGAGACTGGGAATGGTTGAGTCATTACACTAATTGAATCTATTTCCCTATGTTAAGTTCTCCTCACACCTTCAATGGGTCATCTTAATTATCACTTCAAAAGTTTTTTTTCTCCTCCTGCTGATAGCTCATCTCAATTGATTAGACCCTTCCTGTTGGTATGCATACTTCCACCTTTTCATGTTCTCTGTCTGTATAAATATCTCCTGTCTGTGTGTTCCATTCTATGCATCCGAAGAAGTGAGCTGTAGCTCACGAAAGCTCATGCTGAAATAAATTTGTTAGTCTCTAATGCCACAAGCAATAAATGAGTACATGTTAGTCAGCATCTGGCAAAAGCTGAGTGTGCAAGCTTCGTTATAGGCTGCTACTTTCTATGCCTCCTCCAAAATGAAATCAGCAGATACCTCTGCTAGTTATAAATGAGGTACGCCATAATGGCTCCCCTACTGAGTTACAGTGCACTTGGCTTTGTTGGAACGTTATTAGATAAAATAGAATGGCAAGGTGAGGTAATTTCTTTTATTGGCCCAACTTCTGTTGGTGAGAGAGACAAGCTTTCGAGCTACACAGAGCTCTTCCTCAGGTCTAGGACACTAACTTGGGGTGTCACTGCTAAATTCAATGTGGAACAGATTCTTTAGCGTAAGTAGTTAACACATATTTCAAGGGACCATTCAAGGTGTAGTTGGTCCAATAAAAGATATTAACTCACCCCCCCTTGTCCCTTTAGTATCCTGGGACCAACATGGTTACAACAATACTATATATATTAGATATAATACACATTCTGGTATAAAACAGTAATGAAAGCACCAGGGATGAAGCAGACGAGGATGTGTTGAATCTCTGACTCCAAGCAACTCTGAATTTTGCAGCTCAGTGTTAAGCTATGGGTTCAAAGGAGCTTCCTTAATTCTATATGTAAGATCTGAAGCAAACGTGCATCTGCATAAACAGGTCACACTGTGGGTGAGGGCCCATTGTGTGTGCAAAATGCAGGGTTTTGTGTTTGCAAATGTGGGAGCAATTTAGGGGCCTACTTTTTTAGAGGTACAACTCCTTTGCAAATCTGGATTATTTATGTACATGGAAAGCACATCACATATAGTTCTGAGCAAATATATAACAATCTTTAAAGATAAGGACAGCTGATCCCCCCCCCCCCCCTAGATATCATCATGGAGCCAAACTGAATCTCAGAACTGAACACCTCACCCTAATGTTCATAACTGAGTCACTTTCCCTCCACATACCAACAGGGGAGCTTGCCTTCCCTCTACTGGACTGGGGTGGCATTGCATCTGGGTAGACAATCTCACATGAGGGCAACGTGCTTGATGAACCAACCTCCTTCTGATCCTAGGGAGCTGATTTAAAAAAATATCCAAGTTGGGTCCCACAAATGAAAAGGGGCCTGCTGGTGTCTCATTACCAACTGTCTGCCTCACAGAGCCGTCCCCTCCAGTGTGACTGCTAGGCTCTGCTCCAATGGAGCCCAGGATGTGAACCACAGGAAGCCAAAGACCACTGTGCCCTGCAGGAGTATGGACACTGATCTGAACTTCACATCTCAGGCACATCTCTAGGGTGCCATCTCATTCACAGCACCTGCCTGGTTCCGTACATCTGGTCCTAGGGATCCTTCTCTTTAAGGAGCCTTTGAAACAGGCTAAAATGTTGTTATCCCCATTTGACAGATGGAGGAACTGATACACAAAGTGGTGAAATGACTCACCTTAGACCACATAGTGAGTCATTGGCAGAGTTGAAGATGGAACTAGCCCCTTGCTCTAACAGTGCTTCCTCACCGGGATGTGGGAAGTGCACCATTCAATTGTTCATGGGCTTGCTCAGATTAACAGACAGCTGTCCACTGATCCCATGCTGAAGCATTCTACCAGGCTAGGTGTTGGTTCTGGAGCCGCTCCTCGTGATGCCTTTCCTTGTTCCAAAGACATGTATTGTGTTCTCCACCTGTCTCCTCCCAAAGCAGGTGGCAGATTGTTTCAGCTAGAATTGCAGACAAACACGTGGCTCTTGAAAGGTCTGTATTTAACTTTTGTGAGTGTTAGACACGGAAATAGCAGGGAGCCAAATAAAATAAAATAAAATAAAAAATAAAAACTCCAAAAGCAAAAATCCCAAGCAAAGCATATGTTCTCTTTCCAATTAAAGACATGGTGAGTAAGTACTGATCCATTTTCCCTGTCCTTCTGCTATTGGAGGATGGGATGTGGAGAATTCCCTGAAGCCTTCACTGATTTTCTGTATTTTCACCCGTTGCTTCAATTTGTCTTTATTTTGTTTCTCCAACTGAAAATAAACAAATAAAAATAAAAAAGGAAAGTGACCTAGCAGACTTTTCCTCAAGAGCAGAGCTCACAGATTCTATGATTCTGTGATTTGCTTTAATTTCCCAGTGCTGCTAAAGTTAACTTACATGTTGCAGTGACTCAAAGGGTCCACGTGACCCTAATGCATCTTTAGCAACCCTTTTGCAGGGCTTCACTAATTCCAGAAACAAAGCTCCTGCTGAGCTCCCCCGGGAGCAGAGATGCAGAGAAGTACAGAATTGATGAGCTCCCCAGAAGTTCATGTTCAATGCTGTACGGCTTAAGACTCTGCAAAGAGTGAAACTTGCGACCGTGCCATATAACGTACAAGTGGCTGCACACTAGCGGAGCAGACACTGAGCTGGGAGTCATGAGATGTGGGTGCTAGTCCTTGTTTAGGCACTGCCTTGTTCTCTAACCTTGGAAAAGTAACTTCACCTTTCCATGTGTATGTTTCCCCCCCACCACTCATTTGCTTTGTCTATTTAGACTGCAAGCTCTCCAGGGCAGGGACTGTTTCTGTGTATGTGTTCAGTACCCAGCACAATGGGGCTCTGTTCTTTGCTGGGGTATTTAGTGCTATGTATGCTGCTGAATAATAAGTGTGTTTTTGCAGAGCATTTTACAAAGGTAAGTGCTATCATGGGATTGCAGAGGTTGGAAAACTGAGACCCAGAGAAGTGAGTGACTTCCTAAGGTTACACAACTGATTCAAAGACAGAGTCTGGACTAGATACCAGATCTGCTGATTGGACATTGCAGCCTCTTCACTACATCAACAAAAGAACCTGCCCTGACCCTGCATCCAGAGCTCAAACTGTGCATGTTCCTAGGTGCAAAAACACTGCATGCTTTGTCCTTGAATGATGATGATTATTTTCCTGTATTAAGCACCCAGAGGCCCTTAGAATCATCACCTTTTTGCTGAAACCCTTTCTTGCTGTATTTCCTGAAACAAGAAGGACCAAAAGTCTCCCAAGAGAGCCCATTCTCATGAGATTTTCAGTCTCATTATGCAGGTCAGGCCAGGGATTAAAGTAAGGTGGGATGGGGCCCAGCTCTCTCTCCTGCTCTTAAACAGAGGGGAAGCTCCTCTTCCTCTCCTTGGACCGGGTTAGTAGAGCCACTCCTGCTGAAGCTCCCCTTCTTGGATAAAGAACAGGAGTACTTGTGGCCCTTCTCCTTGGCTGGCATGTTAACTTTCTGTCCACTTTCCATCTCCTTTAGGCCCTGGTACAGATCCACTAGGAACAGAAAGTTCTGATAAGATCTGGAGAAGCTCCCACATTTTGGGCATTTCTCCAAATCAAACCCAATCTCCCAAACCTTTTGAAGCTTACCTAGCACTAATCTTCACTGAGGTAATGTGGGATGGAATACGCTATGCTGAACCTGCATCAAGCCGACAGCGGACACAGCTGGGACTATGTGTTAGTGATCTCTGTTAATTGCTGCCGTGAACTGCACCACAACGGCACTTGGATAGGAGAGGAAAAGCGCTTAGATTAAAATAAAATCCTTAGTGCAATGGATCACAGTCAATTGTGGAGCCCTGGTGCCATTGCTGTCTGCTTTCCGGCAAACCAAAGATTAATTTTGGTGTGGTGTTTGCCCTCAGGACTATGAACAGGGCAGCTACCAGCTGCTCAGAAATACCCAGGCCTCTCCAAATTTCAAGACCAATACATTCACTGGCCAACCTCCCCTTTGGCTGTTGCAGGTAATGGGTTCTATTATCAAATTGCTCTGGGGAATATGCTACCCACAATTTGAGGGTGTTTTAAACATTTTGTTCTGATCTCAAGCTGAGCCTATTTTGTAAAAAAATAAAATTACCATGATCTTAAACCTTTTTGCTTGTAATGTGTGGATTTTGGAGCAAAAATGGGTTGATTCCAAGTGAAAGATGATTTTGAAATCTGAAATTCAAAATCTGGCATGTTTTCCCTTCCAACAGAGCCGGACAGGAAACAGAAATGCCTCTGTCATTTCTTCATCCCTTTCTCTATGAACTGGGGTGAAGGAAGGGGTTATAGAGCTCACCCCAGGCTGGTAACATCTGAAAGTGCAGGCTCACAGCCAATTTACAGCAGTGGGCAAAGATCATAACATTGTTCTAATGCAACACAGTGTGATTCAATGGAAATGAGCTGAAACTGGCAGTCAAGAGACCTACGTTGTGTTACTGACTTGTTCAGTGACCTTGGGGAAGCCACTTAGGGCAAAGCAGCCACTCAGTTTGGATGCCTTCATTTTTCAGTGCTCAGAATGAGACTCTTGGGGACTATTTTGAAGAGGAGCCGAGCACCCACAGACTGAGTGGGGGCTATGGATGTGCAGCACTTCTGAAAATCAGGACCAAAGAATCTCAAGCAGGATGCTCAATATACCAGGCAGGCTAATAGGCTTCAGTGTTGCTGTGGGTAGCACATGGACAGTGATACGTGCTTACTTTGATGTGATCCAACTCAGATTTTTGCAAAAATGTTATTTCAGTGCTGTTATTACAATTATTAATTGGACAGGCCAGGGGATCGGTTCTTGGCCTGGGGAGCTCTTCCCTGGGACTCCAGGCATGGTTCCTAATTATCCCGTTCTCCTGTTGTGGTTTGCTGTGACTGTGGCTGTGTTCATGTTGCTAGCTTCTGTTGAACCAGGCCAGATTAAGTAAAGGCTCTGTCAGGCTGGCAGTGCTACAGATGCCTGCCAAAAGCCATGGAATCCTCCCTCACTCCTGGAAGAAAAATCCATTTTTCAGGTTTTTGCTTTGCCTGCAAACCAGGCTGATGTATCATAGCCCTCCTTCCATTCGAAGGACCCGTGCAAAAGCACACCACTTGGGGAGATGCCACTGGACCTTCCACGGGCAAGAGAACAAGTCTGCCCCAGGTCCAGATTTTGATGCAGTGGATGCCAAAAGGGTTCCTGCAAAGTGCAAACCCGGAAGCCTCAGGGGTTTCTCTCTGTGGCAGGGCAGCCTGGCTCCCAATGAGTAACCATAATGTGATCTCCTCTGAGGACAGAGCCCTCTTTTTTATATTTATATATATACTTTTGTGCTTTTTAATGAATCAGGCCCTGTGTTTCATGCCAGGCGTTTGGCCATCTGCCTTGCTTGGCTTTTACGAATTATTAGAGCTGGCTTTATTCTACTTTCCTACAGTCTCTGCACTGGAAAATGTGTATATTGAAAAAGGGTGAGGGAAGGGAAAGGAGAAAAGAAAATAAAGCAAAGAGTGAATTCACTTCCCCAAGTCTTGTCTTACAGTAATATCAGGGAGAGTTTTGCAAACCTAACCCCTTGACCTCAGGTGCTGGGATCAGAGTGGGGAGGAGGGGAGTTTTCCTCCTTTTGATTGCGTAAAGGAGGAAGCTGTTGATTCGCAGGGTACTGGAAAGACATATGTGCTTCATTATCTTGATTCCTTGTATTGTTTCAGCTTGTCATTGCTGGCTGGGAACATACAGCCTTGAGCTGTTCCCATTTTTAAAATGCACTTTTTCTGCCCTGGATTATTGCCAAGTGGAGATTTAAGAACACTATTACTTTTACGAAGGGCTATTAAGGGTTATTAGATCCCATTAGAGCAAACTATGCTCTTTTGTAACAAGGAAAAAAACCCTTTTTCTATATTTTTGAACAATCATATACATACATTTAAACACGATGGAATATTCCTAGCTACCCAAACACAGTTGCATTATATCTTAGACCAAGGGGGGCATTCTTTGGTTGTTGTGTTTTAAATGTCCTAATCGACTCCCTTAAAGATCATATTCCACTTACATAACTTTAAAGCCAGTCTGAACTGTCCTTGAAAGCCAGGTGTGTTGGCTGTTACAGCATGATGGCCTAACTAGGGATGGGGGGGAAGGGATCAGAAATCTAATCCCATCATAATCCATATAAAGCAATCCATTTTTTATTAGATTCAGATGAGGTCCCTTAACCCAAGACATTATGAGCCCAAAGAAATCCCCTACAGAGTCAATGGGAGTCTTTATATGGGAGTTGGATCAGGCCCTGTATTACAGTAGGAGGATTGCTTCATACTATTGGCAGAAGTTGACAGATGCAAACAGTACCAGTTCCTGGTGGGCTTGGACTTTTTAAAGATAGGATGAACCAGTTTGGATGGAAGTAGAAACCTGACTCACCCCCAGACCTTTGCCCCAGTTCAGATCTAAACTTCCAGCTTTCTCTATAACAAGCTGATCCAAAAACCCACACCTGGAGATACCCCAAATTTTGCAGGAATGCAGATCCATGCCACTCTGTGCTTTGCAGCTCAGACCCAGCTCTTCTTCAAACATTTTGCCCATCATGTTTTCCTTAAGTCAAATTTAAAAGAAAAGAAAAAAAGAGAAAAGTAAAGACGTGTCTCAAAGTAGCAAAGAATTCTCCATTCTCCACTCTCAGAGCAGTTTTGATGAATATCCTCTGGGAGAGGGCAGCCTCTCCATCACACCTTGTCAGCACCATGCTCTGCAACCAGCAATGCCAATGGCCCAGCCCCAAGATGGGTCCTAGGTGTACTGAGCTGTAACTTCTATGTTCTGTTTTGGGAACAATGGCATAGATCATCCTGGAAAACGTTGTGGGCTTTTTGGGCTCCAGCACAGGGATATGACTAAAGGCTGCCACAGGAGGGAGAAAAACAAACAGGAAAGTATTAAAGGGGCCTAGGATGCAGCTCTAAAGCAAAAGGTATAAATCAGTCAGCCCTTCCCCTCCCTGGACTGTCTTGCCGCCAGCACATGCACTACATTCCCTTTCAGAATGAGGCTTTGGCATGGAAGGCAGAATGCACTAATGCTCCATCATGTTACCACAGCAGAGCATTGCTTGGCAAGAGGATGCAGCCTCAGGAAAACCTTGAAGGAAGGGAGCTGCACGCCTGTGCTGGGTAGCAGGGTGGGAGGTGTCCTGGCCTGGGGAAGTTGTTCTGTGGGGAAGCGTGCTCAAAATGGAGGGATTAATGAGTTCCCAGAGCATAAAACAAACCCAGAATTAGAGGTAATTGTTTAAAAAATATATATACCTCGAGCAAGCTACCTGTAGGGGGTTTGTGTAGGAAGGAATCCAGTTCCTTTATTTCCCTTCCCTTTGAAAGGCTGGCTTAATAAAGCAATTAGCAACATGAAAAGGCAAAGAGCAGAATTCTCATGTATGTTGTTTGCTTTTCTTTTCTTGGAGACGTGTGCCAAGAAAGGCAGTTGGAAGAGCAGGGTGGCTTTGCCTAACTTAACTCAGTCTTTTTTTATTTGAGCTCTGAAATCTTTGGGCCTTGGCTAGGGGAAATAGTGCTTTTTTCAATGGAGTTAGCTCAGTCAAGCCAGCTTAACTCAATTGAAAAACCCTCTTAACAGCACTGTGGACACAGCCGAACACCTTTAGCTCAGTTTTAGCAGGTGGAGTTAGAGCCAGGGGTAGATGGATTGAGCTAACCTGATTGAATAAAGCAAGACTGAAGTGCTCTCTGACCAGAGAACAGGCACACACGAGTAAGCTTCTTCCATTCTCTCCAGCCCTGACATCGAGAAACCACTGAGAGAGAAGTCCAGTCTATCAGAGTATCCAAGCATCTCCACACTGAGAAGCCACTGAGGGACTGATTATATTAGTATTTTTGTAAGTGGTCAGCAATCCACTTGTGTCTGGACTGACATGCATTCTGACTTCAATTCTGCTTGAATCCCAGTTCAATGCCTATGCTTCCCCATAGTGGGTTAATGCAGTGGCATAAGCCTTCAGTCCATTGCTCATTTTAATTGTGAAGTTATCTTATGAAAACTGACAAAATGGCTCTTGAAAACTCCAGTTTTTTGCAGATTGTTGGGGGGTTTAATGCGTGTCATTAAACTGTTTAATGCTATATTTAAAAAGAACAAAAAAACCTGGCTTCTTGGACGGTAGTTCTTTGCTTTCCTTTGGAACAGAAACATTTGGTTTTGAAGGAGCTTCTTTATTTCTGGTGAAGCTCCCAAATATTTGCTGTCTCGAGAATGTCACTTTCTTTGATGTTCTCTCACTGACTGCCTAGAGAGTATCTATCTATCTTCACCTTCCAACTCTACAAACACCTGTCAGGGATGGTCTAGATAATGCTTAGTCCTGCCTTGAGTGCAGGGGCCTGGACTAGATGACCTCTCGAGGTCCCTTCGAACTTTATGATTCTATGATTACATAAAGTCTCTCAGTTTCCAGTGAGACTGTTATGCAAACCTGATTGCTATAGCTGGGTTGGCTTTATATCTGTATTATTGGAGCACTGGCAGTTGCGTCTACCTAAAGAAATAATTGCTCTTATTAAACTGGCTGAGTTCTGATCTGAAATAAGTGTAACCCACCAGTCTTTGAGTGTTGTGTGTCTCCTTCTGCACCCTGATCCACAGAGGATAGAAGTCAGGTACAGCTTTTTGCTTGACAGCTTTACTCTTTAGCTCAAACTAGAGAGACTTGTGCTTTCAGCTTTGGAGGTAGGAGTGTGGCATGGAAGTATCAGAAGAGAGCAGGACTCAGAACAGCAAAGGCAATAGGAAACAGCAAGCAGAGATGTGGGCATGGGCAGAGCTGTGCAGGGTATTGAATATGACGAGGTGAAACTTGAACTTGATGTTGGATAGCAAGGGGAAGCCAGCTAAGAGAGACAAATAGGGGAGTGACATGATCCGGAGTTGTGGGGAGGAAAGTAGAGAAGGACCTACCGGTGGGACATGACAAAAGAGGTTGAGGAGGGTCATGAGGCTTGGGAAAGGGTAAGGCAGAGGGAGGCAAAGAATAACTTCTTTATTTGCATTGTGGTAATACCTAGAGGCCAGGACCCCATTGTCCAGGGCACTTAGGATGACCAGATAGCAAGTGTGAAAAATTGGGAGAGGGAGAGGGGTAATAGTTGCCTATATAAGACAAAGCTCCTAATATTGGGACAATCCCGATAATATTAGGACCTCTGGTCACCCTAAGGGCACCGTACATGCTTCTGTTGTCTCTTGTTTTATATTTATAAACTCCTTGGGGGCAGAGGCCATATTTTTATTCTGTATTTGTACAGCACCTAGCACAGTGGGGTCTTGGTCTATGTCTAGGGTTCCTAGGCCCATGGTAATACAAATAAATAATAATAATAATGATAGTAATTAAATAATATAGAAGAGGGGTTCTCAAACTGGGGATCAGGACCCCTCAGGGGGTCACAAGGTTATTACATGGGGGGGTCACGCGCTGTCAACTTTCACCCCAAATCCCGCTTTGCCTCCAGCGTTTATAATGGTGCTAAATATATAAAAAAGTGTTTTTAATTTATAAGGGGGGGTCACACTCAGAGGCTTGCTATGTGAAAGGGGCACCAGTAAAAAAGTTTGAGAGACACTGATATAGAGACAATCCAACCCCCAAAAGCTTACAATCTAAGACTATAGATGAGTACAATAAACTGATGGTGGGAGCCCAGAGAGACACTGAGATGTCTCTGAAGCAACTGACACCACTAATGAAAACTGCTCAGCAAGTTCCCAAAATTATGCTTACAAAAGGTTTAAAATCTCCAGTTCTACATTTTGAAAAAATCCCCACTCCTGGCCAGGGTGTGAGCTGAGAGGAATAACAGCTGGGCAAGTCAGTGGAACCAGGAGCTGTAGCCACTTTCACCCTGGAATGGAGCAAACCCAGGAACCTCTCCCAATGTTAATTGTGGTGGATTTTTTTCCAGGGATGGGAGGGGAATGGAAAACTGCAGCGAGAAAAACCAACAAGGGCCCGAAATTCAAAGCCGAGGAAATTCGCAATGGGAAATCTAGTTGAGACAGCTGTGCTGAGGGTGAGCTAATTCAGGGCTGACCGAGCAACTTCCATTATGTAATATTTTGCTTTGATGGGCCATAAAAATGAGTTTGTTGGTCCAGTCTTTGCTCCTGACACCTGCTAAATCTGTGACTTTCAAGGTGGAGCTGTCAAGGGCAGCACTGCGTCAGATACTGTACAAACACATGTGGATTTAATTGTTGAGAAGCAAGCAGAGCCTGCACAGAAGCTGTATTTGCTGAGCTCCTGCCTGTTTTTTCAGGATGTGTTTCTATGCATATTCTAGGACAGTGTTAGAAAACCCAGAAGAATCATAAATTATCACTCAGGTAGCATCTATCAATTAAGGTCAATTATGCCTAGAGCAGTGGCTCTCAACCTTTCCAGACTACTGTACTCCTTTCAGGAATCTGATTTGTCTTGCGTACCCCCAGTTACACCTCACTTAAAAACTACTTGCTTACAAAATCAGACATAAAAATACAAGTGACACAGCACACTCTTACTGAAAAATTGCTTACATTCTCATTTTTACCATATAATTGTAAAATAAATCAATTGGAATATAAATATTGTACTTACATTTCAGTTTATAGTATACAGAGCAGTATAAACACATCATTTTCTGTACGAAATTTTAGTTTGTACTGACTTAGCTAGTGCTTTTTATAGAGCCTATTGTAAAACTAGGCAAATATCTAGGTGAGTTGATGTACCCGCTGGAAGACTGAGAATCACTGGCCTAAAGCACCATAAAGGTTCACTTCTGACTCTGGCTGTATCCTTCCCCTCCCCAGATACATAGGAAATGCCCCCTTATTTTAGATCAGAAGAAGAGGAGAGAAAAGGTTTAAATCACAAACCCTTTATTTTATTAAGAAGCCCCTAGGACAGCAGCTTTGGAAGTTCCATGAAATGCACGTACTGCCCCCCGCACTCTCACACCAACCTGACTGACTGGGAGCTGGACAGTTCAGCTGCAAGAACCACAGAACAATGCATGTATATAAAAAGAAACCAGTGACAACCACTGGCGAGTATTTAGTGCCTTTCATCACAAAGGATCCCAGCATCATGTGGAGTCTATGGGCAGACTCTGTGCCACACCTCCTTTGAGCTGCCTGGATTCTGGGCCAGCTGGGGGCTGATGTGATCCCTAGTGTAATTTAGAGCAGCCCCAAGGGCCACTTTAATTTATGACAGCATTTCCCAGTTCCCTGCGGACTGTGCCAGGCCTTGGATCAACTGAGAATCCCTATAGCACTCAGTGCTATGGAGACATCGTTCTTACCCCTGACATGGCCTTTCCCAGGATCACCCTGGCACAATTGCTATGCCAGGGGCTCCAAGAGGGGCAGCACAAAGCCATATATAGCAACTTTACAGCACTCCAGCACTGGGGAAATTCTCCTCTTGGCCCCTGAACGTCTCTGAAGCAATGCATAGGGGCTGGTCTGGAAACCAGAATTTGCTCCTCTACGTCGGGGGGAACAAAGCAGCCTGCCTGAAACCTCAACACTACAGAGCAAATTTGAGGAAGAGACTTCTCCAGCTTACACTCCAGTGAGGATCTGCAGGAGAAGCGCCGCAGTATGTTTTTAAGGAAGGAGTAAGGTGGTGCAGCAGCCATATGGGCATGATGCCAGGGTAACTCCCAGCACTCCAGGAAGCAGCCTTGCTACATCTCACAGGGAAACATCACACCAGGATCCCCAGTAGGTCTAACAGCTGAATTCTAAAAGACAATGCAGGCTAATGGCAGTCAAGTGGGCTAATACATTCGACCACCTGTGTCCGTGTGTCTGAACTAGCTGGTCAGAGGCAGCCCTGACTTTAGGATTTTTTGCCTTGGGGGATCCAAACCCCTTAATACTTGATACCCACCCATCCAATCCCTTTAAATCCAGCTAATACCCTCAAATTCACCTTCCCCTCACACCAAGTCCTTCAGCTTCCTCCCCCTCATCCTCTCATTTCCAGACCCTGAGAGAACAGCTAGACTCCACCCATTTATCCTCTTTCCCCACAACCCCACAGTAAAGGTGGGAGCATCCCAGGGATATGTAGTCCACCCACCCCCTCCAAACTGGGTTTCAAGGTCCCATACCTGTTTCTAGTGGTCTGTCCAGACCACACTACCTGCTGCTTTGTGTGGTCTGACTGTCAGTGGTACATTCTTGTATTATCCATTGTCTTCTCCCTTTCCTGACAAAGGTCAGTTGTTTTGTACTTTAGCCTTTTAATGAAATGAAAAACAACTGGTAGTGAGGAGACCAGCCGGCTGCTACCAGTTTCCAGGAGGGGCCTGGAAGAGCAGGGCAAAACGGCAAAGATTTTTGGAAAGGAAAGAGAGAGCACATAAAGTCATTCGGCCTGGGCAAGTAAATATGCTGTCACTAATGCCCAGAAGGGATCAGCTTGTTTTAAATAAACTCACAAAGCCCCCTGAAATAAAACACAATGTTTTAAAATGGCAGAGATTCATTTTCTGACTTCAAAGTGCTATTAATGCAGGGCTTGACTAAGGTTTCCTGTGCGAGTAGTTTCCCCCCCGAGCAATGATTTCAAGAATCCGCCTTGTTTTAAAGCTGGCATTTGCTGCAGCTGCAGACCTGGAGTATTTTCGATCCCCTCTGAGTGCTGGAACGCTATCCAACAATTAAACCGCAACCCTGAAACAATCAAACATCTGTTTGGAGACAGGCTGCTCAGTGACTGACATCCTCCTGCCAGTGATTCCTGTCCTGTGTGTGTGTGTATATGTGTGCACATGCACACACATATGCTGGGTGCATGTTTGTTGATCTGTGGGTATATACTGTCTATGCAAGTATGTTTTTTGATGTGTGTTTCTGGGTGTGTATACTTGTGAGCATGTTTGTTGATACGTGTATCTGGATTGTATGTGTGTGTACAGATTCATTTATGGAAGTCTGTCTGCTGATGCATGTGCAAGTATCCGGTCACTGTGTGTGTGTGTGTGTGTGTGTAGGATTAGACTTGTTTGGGGAAGAGTGTGTGTGTTTATGAATGTGTATGTGTCTGGGTGTCATGCTGTATATCTCATGACGGGTTGGTTTGTCACTATGTCTGTATAGTTTGTTTGTGGCAGGGTATGTGTGTTTATTGAAGTGTGTGGCATCAGGTTATATGTTTCTGGAAGACTGTGTAATGGTGTGTTGGGGAGATGTAGTTTTGTTTATAGATGGGCATGTGGTTTTTGTTTACAACTCAGGTTGCATGTATTTTTGGAGGATTGTGTGTGTGTTGATGTTTCTGAGTGCATGTGCCTGTACCTTTGTCTGTGGATGGCTGTGTGTATTTATTGATATGTGTATCAGACAATGTGGGTGTGTGCAGGTGTGTTTGTGGAGAGTTGTGTGTTGAAGTGTATTTGCTGTTTTAATTCTGTGATGGACATTGTATTTTGCATTCATCATCCAGTTCTGCTTTTGATCCAGTTTGTTCCCAGGACCATGGGCCTTGCTCATTGTGGGTTTCAGGAACAGAGATAACATACTGCTGGCAGCTAAAGCTAAGAACAAGGGCCAGGTTTGTCCCTGGTGTAACCCCAGTCTCTCTAAATCTCATGTAGAAACTCTGTTTTGGAGAAGCCGCTTAGGGCTGCATAAATGTAAGTGAGGGCAGGGATTTGGGGGAGGCGAGGTGAGCCAGGCAGTGAGCTCTGCCCACAGCAGGATAGAACCTCTGATCTGCTCCAGTGTCGGGAACTAGGTCTGTCTTTGCAGCAGTTGGCCTACAGAGCTTAAAGTCCAGTACAGCTGTAGCCAGTGGCGGTTCTCCTCTCTCCCAATGGAGAGTGGTTTGGATGTTAGCTCTGGAGCGGTATTCCTATTTAGACCAAGACATCCTGCATGGCCAAAGAACCATGACAGCTCCTGCAAACAATTACCTATCAATCTCTTTGAGTTTTCTGAGCCGCAAAGCAGTGCTTTTCAGCTGGGATTTTCAAACGAGCCTATGGGAATTAGGCATCCAACTCCCAGTCAAGAGGATCTAGGCACATTGTTTTCCCCCTTAGGCTCTTTTCGAAATGCCAGTATTAAGCATTTCTTCCTTGGCTCAGAGGAGGAAAATGGGTTATGCTTTGGCAGTGTTTGAGAGTCTTTGACTATCTGGAGGCGGCAGAGTTGTAAGCTTTGTGGGTTAGACCACACCCCTCCCCTCCCCCAGTACCTCCGGGGAGGTGACTGCAGGACTCATGCATTCGCACATGCAATCCCTCCCACATTTTTGTTGTGTGTGCACTGGGAAGCAGAAGCCTTCTCCCCTGGCTGTGAGGCTCTGCTCAGAGATTCACACCTTCCTGACCTGTAGGCAGTGATGAGCTGAATTCAGAGCGACCCTTGAGAAGCACTTCTACATGTAGCTCTCCCCAGTGTGGCTGTCCATGGGCCTCACCAGTTAGGGGTGCTTGTGACTTGCACAGTCTGCCAGGTACCGCGTGAGGGCACTTTATGACATATGTGACAATCAGCTGAACACCACCCGATGGGCTACACGCCACTCCAAAAGCGACACTTTTGATTGGCTGGCTTAGAACTGCTGCCAGTCCTGAAGTCCAACCCAAAGGGCAGAAGATAGGACTTTTCCGATCAAGGGTCCACAGCTCTAGAATTCTCTTTCCCCGGCCGCACACACACAGACTGATCACACCCTTGGCATCCTTCAGGGCATGTTTTGTGCAGTAGGTTGCATGTGCGTGGTGGGGCGTGTAGGATAATGAAAGGCATATTGTTTCTTTTGCTCAGCTCCTGTTTGGGTTAGATACCATGGCACACTGCCTTGTATTTATAATTGTGCTTTATGTACATTTCGTTAAGGCACTGAGAGGCCCGTGGGTGCCAATCAATTAAAAACCACCACTGCTGCTAATAACATTAATTAAGCTCACCCTGGGCTCATAATAACCCTGGCAGATTTGTAGAACCTTTTGAAGGAACCAGAAAGTCTCCTCACTCAGCAGGTTTATTCCAGCTCTGCTCATCCTATTTGCTCCTCTCCAGCCTCCCACTCTGCCCTGCAGGAACTGGTGAAAACAGCTCCCAAACCTGTTCTGGTTCCCATTTCCACTTTCCTGAGCACCCTGGGACGTGCTCCCTGTTATTTGGAACTATAGTGAGTTCACCCTAGTCGTAGTATGTGAGCCTCTCACAATCACTATCGGGTTTTATCCTCACAACACCACTGTGAGGTAGGGAATGATTATCCCCACTTTACTGGTAGGGAATTGAGGCACAGAGAAGAAGTGATATGCCCAATTTCACAGACGGCATCTGTGGCAGAGACACATATCTCCAGAATCACAGTCCACTGTCCTGTCTGCTAAACCAGTGTTTCTCAACCTTTTTGATACTAAGGACCAGCTTGCTGCCTTCCTAAAATGTGTCAGGGAGATCTCAGGGACTGGCGCCAGTCCACAGACTGTCCGTTGAGAAACACTGTGTTAGAGCATCCTTCTTATCCTGCATCCCTTTTTCATCTACAAGTAGGCCTTTACACCACAGCCACATCATGATCTATGCATATCCATCAGCTACATGCTACTGCTATGTAAGAAAACCTGCACAGGAGGCATCTGAGTTTCCACTCCTGGAATTCCTTCTGAATTGTTTTGTTGGGGGTAGAGGTACTTGTTTCCTTACAGAACTGGAAAGCTAATTCACTTCCTAACCTGTGCATGGCCTGAGATGTGCTCAGAGGTTGGGGGGGATAATGGAACACAGAAGCTGCTTGCTCCTTCTCCCACACACTGCAGGTTTGACCCACAATGTGCTCCAATGTGTTGCCCCCAATTCTCCATAGCAGAGGGGTGCAGGTGGCCCCTTGTCAATATTATGAGCTGCTCTTTTGCTAACCAATGTTCTCCTGCACCCTCTATCTCCAGAAATACCTGAGGCACAGTTTAGGGAAGCCCTGAACTGTCCATCGCTTTGTTCATTTGCAAAGACAGATGTGAAATAAGTTTTAATCTCTCTGCTGTTCTCATCTTATCTGTCTCTAATTCCCTGACTGTCAGACCAAGAAGCATTGAACTGTTTCTTCAGAATTTGTTAATTATTGTTGCATGACCTCTGAATTTTTATTCAGGGTAATTTACTTTGCAGTTTAGCACATTCCTCCACTTCACAACTAGTACAAACCTCAGAAAGTCCCCGATATTTACCCTTGAGACACTTTTGGCTCATTATTCATCCAAATGACGAGTAAGTTGGGAGAAGTGTGATCACAATTTGCAAGTATCTGAAGAGGGCAAAGACCAAAGAAGGACAGGAATTGCTTATGAAGGTACATGAGGATGCAACTGGGAGGAATGGGATGAAACAGAGCAATAGGAAAACTTCTGCTGAATACTGGGCAAAGTGGTGTAGAAATGAGATCTCCAGGACACTGGAATAATTTCCCAAGAGACATAGTGGAAGAATTGCCAAAGGGTAAAAAACCCATGTCTATGCACATGAGTTGCCCTTGCAAAAATGGACTCAGAATTCCGAATGCAGCTCCTGGGATCTAGGAAAGTACCTAAAAAGGCAAGGTATATGCCCAACCAGCCCTTTACACATGCATATTCCCCAAGCTGTGCACACAACCCCAGACATTATTTCTTGCTGTTATTGTTTGGAATATATTGCATAGGAACCTTTCTCCTCAGTCAATAGGGTCCTTCATAATCTAAGTCTGGTATGGAGATTTTGCTGGGGGAAGGGCCTCTGTGATAGAGCAGCTGGTGGCACCATATTCTTTACATGGAGAGGGAGATGCAGAAAGTGGCTGATCAGACCTGCATTTGGAAGGGGATTTGCCATGCAGGGTCCCGTCTAAGCTGACAGGAGCAGAGCCTTGACTCCTGCTTGCTCTCCTCCGGGGGGCCCATCAAATCCTGACATCTGCTGTTCCAGTGTGCAGCTGTGCGGGGGTCCAGGCGAGAACCATCCCGCTTGTCCAGCTGCTCTTCCATTCACTGTCACTCAGCAAGTAGCTATTTCACAGTCCTTACTGGAGACAATGGGATCTTTCAGGGATGAAATCAGATCCTTGACTCTGATAGTGAGGCAGCTGTGAGACACATGAAGGCTTTTCCTTGCTGACTCTTCCTTGTCTCACAAGGCTCAGATTCAAAGGGTTGCACTGAAACATCCTCAGCCCTCTTCTCCCTCCCCCCCACAAAGGCCAGCGCTGCAGGGTTCATTCTAGGAAAGAGGGGAATATTTGGTACCCTTTGGATGGATGGATAGATAGATAGATAGATAGATAGATAGATAATGAGTGTGGATGGCAATAGATTAGATTAGATATTTTGAAGGAGGAATCAAATGAAAGAGATTTGCAAAGAACAAATTACACCAAAATAATATCTTCCATTTTTTTTGTGCTCTTCTAATCCCAAAGGAAGGCAAAGTGCTCTCCAAGCTATATATAGAGGACTTCTCTCATCACTGAAGTGCAGCCACCTCTGGCATGGAAGGCAGCAGCTGCTTAATAGCACTCAATAACACTACACAGAAGTTTGGCACAAGCTCCCTAGCAGCATGCTAGGACATTGGGTTCATTACTGTCTGAAAAGGCAGAGTACCACCTACTGAATCACTACCATTTTCCATAGCATCCTTAGCTTCCCTCTGAGGCTCAGGTTTCCCACCCAAGTACTGATCAAGCCCAATCCTGCGTAGCTTCCTAACTATCCAAACCTCAGGACATTTGCAGTGCTGATGAGGAAAAATGCAGATATGGCACAGAAAGCACTGATGGCTGCAGGGCTTGTTTCTGAGCATAGAGCAGAGGAAAGGAGGCACCTACGGGTCAGTCAGGACTGTGGGTTAGTCAAGAGCCCTTTCTTTTCTGTATCACCAAGACTCCATAGAATAGTCTTCAGAATGGAACAAACATACATGCTGGTACACATAATTCTACAGCTGGAATCATGCTTTAACTAGAGAGAGACCAACAGCGACACAAGGTCTGAATTCCTTCCAACTTGGGGCTGAGTCCCCATCTCTATCATGGGGCCAAACCAAACCCCAATGTTCATGACCAGTGGGGAAGTTTGGACCTGGAGGAGAATCTGGAACAGCTAGGGGACACTTTTCCAAGCCTTTAATCTGTTCTGCATTCCTGCAAAGCACAGGGCGAGTATGGTGCCTATGCAGCATCATACTACAAGTGCTTTCAATGAACATTCTCTCCCATCTGCTGACTTGTGGTGTGTTCCAACCCCCTGGCATCTCTTCACCTTAGCCTAATTCCTACTGACCCTCCATGTTACACTCTCTCCTTCTTTTCTCTTCTCCACTTACTATCCTCCCCTCAGCATGCTTCTTCCTCTGTTTGGCCCTCTGCTCAGCTGATCCCTGCCTAACTAGACCCCACTCAAAACAAAACAGAAAGCCGGCCAAAATGAGGGTTTATGTTCATGGCACCAACATGTTCTTTGCAAACCATCCCATTGGCCATTCTCCTTGTATGTTATATCTCACTTCCTTTATTCTCCAGAGCAGGGATTGTCTTTGACTCTGTGTTTGTACAGGGCCTAGCACAATGGGGCCCCAATGTTGGTTGGGGTTATTAGGTGCTACCATAAACAAATAAACAATAATAATAATTAATAAAAATAATAATATTGTAAATAGCAGGGAGATCAGGCCTGAGAGCTGGGAAAAAGGCATCTTGCAGGCTGCAAATGGGATTTCTGAAGTTTATGTGGGTACAGAGGGAGGCAGGGGTACAAACAGGAAACCCCTCCTCAATCTACCCCATGCAAAGATAACAGCCCCCCCCAAAAATCATGACAGTAATTAATCCATACAAGCAGCACCACCCCTTTCACTCATAATAATTCCATACACAAAAAGCAAAATATGCACTTTCAGTGGGAAATGTCCTTTTTTTTTAAGACTAAGGGAAATGATGATAAGAAAGGACGAACAAACAAAGTTTCCAGGGAAGAACATGCTGTTTGCATCTCCTCTGTCTATAGCAACTCTCATAACATAACAAATTGCTAAGCTCTACCCAGAATTTTAAAGAGGTGGTATGCAGAAAACAAAAGGCATGACAACTCCACAGCTACATGCTAACACCTCTTCAAGGCTGCTGTTCCACCTTTAATTTTGGCTTTATTCTGCTTATATATTTAAGAGGACAGAAAGTCTTCAGTTAATGCTGGTGGCACGTTTATGAGCTGCTTGGTAAGTAGCATGCATCTCACAGTATAGTGATGAACAAATAACAGGAATTTCAAACATGCGACATATGACAGATGCTTTCCTTATATGACACTTTTAAAGGTCTTGGATGCACTTCAGAGCAGCCGTAGATATGTTCTCCTTGTTTAGAATATTATCCTGTCCATAACTAGTAGGTCATATTTCAAAGTTTATCCAGTGTAATGACAACCCTGAGCTGCGTTTACTCATACTGGCTTCCTGTCTTTTACCACATCAAGTCCCAGCTCCTCACCCTCATCTTCAAGGCCTCACATCTTCGCTATATCCCACCCCTGCCTCCTAACTACTCTCTTTGGGCCTGATACTGAGTAACTCCACTCATGGGAACATTTCTATTAACATCAACATAACTGCTCACTTGAGTAAAGTGACTCACAATTGTAAGTACATGGAGGTTTTGGCCTTTTGTTTCCCCCCAAGCCTCCATTTCATGTCTCCCTTTTGCTCTGCTTTTATGCTTACAACAGATTCCCATTTCCAGCCCTCCTTTAAATCCCTCCTGAAAACCTCTCTCTTATGTTGTGTCATCCACCCTAGTAAAATGTGTGTCATTGTCTACTTGTTGTGGCTACTCCACGTAAGAGTCTACAACTGCTACTGGTTGGGGGAGTTATTTCTTTAGCTCATGAGGGAGGTTCATGCTTTTAGCACTGAACCTTCAGGTTTCAAACTCCTTTGATGACTCAAGTGAGGGACTCTTATGCTGGTTCCCATCACTGATTTCCATCATGCTTGTGTTGTCCTCTTACTATTACATATTTGAACTGTTATCCCGCATATCATATTTCCACTGCAGAATTAGATTACAGATGGAAGGGGTGGTGTCTCTGGAGGGTTTGCAAAGTGCCATAAAGACACCTATGGGGCCCCATAAATATTCATCAGTGTTCAACAATTAATAATAATAATTAAGGGATTTATAATAATACATTCACACAAGTATTTTGACATCCTCTCGTCTCCTTAAGAACTTGATTAGCAATTTAATGTCTGGCAATTATTTTTTTATTTATTGATGAGCAAAGAGTAGTAGATGGAGTTACTATAAGGTGGGTGCAAAACTGGTTGGAAAACTGTTCCCAGAGAATAGTTATCAGTGGTTCACAGTCCTGCTGGAAGGGCATAACGAATGGGGTCCCGCAGGGATCAGTTCTGGGTCTGGTTCTGTTCAATGTCTTCATCAGTGATTTAGATAATTGCATACAGAGTATAGTACACTTTTAAAGTTTGCAGATGATACCAAGCTGGGAGGGGTTGCAAGTGCTCTGGAAGATGGGATTAAAATTCAAAATGCTCTGGACATACTGGAGAAATCGTCTGACGTAAATAGTATTAAATTCAATAAGGACAAATGCAGAGTGCTCCATGTAGGAAGGAACAATCAGTTGCACGCATACAAATAGCGAAATGACTGCCTAGAAAAGAGTATGGAAAGGGATCTGGGTGTCATAGTGGACCACAAGCTAAATATGAGTCAACAGTGTACCGCTGTTGCAAAAAAAGCGAACATCATTCTGGGCTGTATTAACAGCAGTGTTGTAAGCAAGACACAGAAGTAATTCTTCTGCTCTACTCTGCTCTGATTAGGCCTCAGCTGGAGTATTGTGTCCAGTTCTGGGCACCACCTTTCAAGAAGGATGTGGACAAATTGGAGAGAGTCCAGAGAAGATCAGCAAAAATGATTAAAGGTCTAGAACATATGACCTATGAGGGAAGATTGAAAAAAATGGGTTTGTTTAGTCTGGAAAAGAGAAGACCAAGAGGGGATGTGATAACAGTTTTCAAGTATGTAAAAGGTTGTTACAAGGAGGAGGAAGAAAAATTGTTTTTCTTAACCTCTGAGGATAGGACAAGAAGCAATGGGCTTAAACTGCAGCAAGGGAGGTTTAGGTTGGACATTAGGAAAAACTTCCTAACTGTCAGGGTGGTTAAGCACTGGAATAAATTGCCTAGGGAGGTTGTAGAATCTCCATAATTGGAGATTTTTAAGAGTAGGTTAGACAAATACCTGTCAGGGATAATCTAGATAATTAGCCCTGCCACAAGTGTAGGGGACTGGACTAGATGACCTCTCAAGGTCCCTTCCAGTTCTATGATTCTATGCTCACAGACAGTTATTAAGTAGGTGAACCCCTTCCATAGCTGAGATATTATTATCTAGGGAGAATGTAATTACGATCAGGTTAGCTTTAATCCGTGGGTTTCCCATTAATCCCCGGCCCTGTAACAGGAAGGTGTTTAAGCACATGCTTAAGTTCCTTCTGGTTCAGGATAGCATTTAAACACATGCTTAATGTTCAGCACACACAAAGCACATGCTTAAAGTTAATCACATGCTTAAATGTTGTACTAAAGAAGGGATGCTTTACTGAATCGTAGCTGCTGTCCTGTGTGTCACAAGCTTTAAATGTTTTTTTATTCTGTCACAGGGCAACTGCTCTGTTCTAACCCTCTCTGCAACCTTTGCGCTTCATGTCTATGTTCATCTGCCTCCCAGTTAACTCGTCCCTTGCTGAGGCACACAAAGCTGATGGTCACCCAGTGGCAACAGTGCTCAAGTCCTGGCTACACTAGCGCTGACTAGTGCTGTTACTAACACAGGTGCAGTTTCATCATTGCTGGAAAACTGAACCAACGTTTTCTGGGGCAGATGCATCCCAACAGTATGGCACATCTGGGGCTCAGTTCAAGGCTCAAGAAACAAAAACCCAAGCCCATTTGGTGGACCTGAGGAGATGTGGGCCCCCTTTAGCATATTCATCAGACCTGTAACTCAGAAGTCCCCATTCAAAACCACTGAAGTCAATGGAAGGACTCTCATGGATTTCAGTGGACTTTGGATCAGGGCTAAAGTGCCTCAGGATCCCTTGGGCATGAGAGCTGCTGTATAAAGCCAACTTCCAGCCCTAGCAAATTGTTTAAAAGTGCGTTTGGAAACAGAGGAAACAGCTCAGATTGTGCCTGATAAGAGACGACACATATCTAAGAAAGAAACTTTCTGGAAATCCAAAGCCAATGCATGAGTGTGTAATAAATTGGGACCCTCGGGGAGGCAGGGTTCAGCCAATAGGATTCTCTTTTATTATCATTGTTAAATAAATCATTGTTTGAAGGCAGTGTTGCTGGGGAGCACAGCGACTGAAGCTGCAGCTCATTTTTTTCATCCGGGCTCTGAGCTGGCGAATGGACTGGGCTCTGTCCATCCAGAGGCCCCACTCCCAATGCTCTCATTTTGCAGGAATCCGTTGGTGCATCTTCTGTTGCTAGAAGAATTGGCTGACATCTTCAAACATCTCTAGCGACGTGCTGGGGAGATGATGCTGAAGTCTGAATGCCGTCTGCAGGCCTTCTCACCGTCCCACGCCTGCTCCCCCCTCCCAGTACCTCCCTAGCAATTGTCTGGAGACTGGGAGGGGGCAACATTTATCTATAGATAAGGAAATATCATTTAGCAATCCCCTGCATTTCAGTTTTCTGAGGTTTGGGGTTTTCCTCTTGCCTTGGTTTGTAGAAGGGGTCAGCTGTTTAGGCTGCATCTCGGTCTGAGTTCTATGCTGGGTGCCTAAAGCACATACCACAGTGGTGTTGTACTCTCTGCACAGGGATTTTCATTCCATTGTTAGTGCATCATTGACGGGACGTGGCGATTCCAGGTCACATATGCTGCTCGTCTGGCCCTCCTTGTCATAGGCGCAGAATTTGTAACAAGGGGGTGGGTGGGTTAGGGAGGGTGTATGGAGGCTATTGCAGAACTGGTGACTGGATTTTACAGCCATCCTGCTGCATGTACCTCTCTCCTGAAATTCATCCCACTCTTCCTCATGCCGAGTCTTAAGCCCAAATGTATGCACTCTTTGCCCTTGTCTCTTCTTTTTAACCCTGAACGATTCTGAGTAAGGAACGGGAGTTCATCCCTAAACCAGTCAAAATCAAGACGGGCCAAGTCTGCAGCCAAGCTGCCTCGGAGGATGTGGACACCACCCCGTCAGATGGAAGGGAAATGGGGAATAGGGAAGAAAAGTGGGAAGCAAATACTGAGAACAAGAGAGCCACAGCCCAACTGGTTAGGGATAAGCATGCCAGACTGAAAGGAACTGGTTCTAGTGGGTCATTTCCATCAATGGGATCCATCTGAGAAGTTTCTAGTCCTCAGTGAACGTAGGGATGCAGAGCAGACCTCTCCCCCAGCCAGTTGTCACTGCCAGATAGGGGCATACAGTCAAAGATTACTGCTCTCCCCTGCTCTTATTCGCAGTTGGATATGCTGGAATGTGAGCTGGTCCTATATTTCTCCGAGAGCCCTGATCTCCTAAATCGGCAAGATGAAGCCCAGCTTTCTCATGAAACTTCCAACACCTCCTGCTCTCTATCACATCAGAATGGACTTGAATGCAGTAGTTTGGCATCACAACTGATGCGCTGTGGCAGAACCCAGAAGCAGAAAGGGGCATGGAAATATAAAAAAGCAGGAGCTCTCAAGTTTTTTTATGACCTCAAAAAAGTTGCACTTGAGAGTCATTTTGAAGGAAAGGTTGGCCCAATTTTTATTTTATTTGAACCACTTCACCCATCTTCAGTACAGATAAGACCACACCATGATCACAGGGCATGCGTCTTCCTCCTAATTTGATGGAAGGGTTGTGTATGTAGCACCCAGTGATGCTAACAAGAGTGTTCTACCTGTGGGAATTCCCTGCACCTTGAGATGAGAGAAGACCATCAGCTGAGCAAGAACTTAGCAACTAAAATTAAATATATTTTCTTTCTTTCTTTCTTTCTTACTAATACCAACATTGTAATAGCAGTTAGGCCCAATACTCTTGCTTCATTTATGCTAAGCTCCATGTGTTGCATTAAGAATGCAACATGCTGTAGTAAAACCTCTAATAATTAAAAACTTTCTGCATACTCCCTGGCTTCACTGCTGTGGACAGCAGCAGCATGAAGGCCTCAGAAACAGGCTTAATTGTAAGATAATAACTGTGTTTGTATTTTATGCCTTTGTCTTCAGTTCCTGGTGTGGAACTAGTCCACAATGGTAATTTATCTCTGCTCTCATTGTATTCTGTTTCTTAAGCATCAGTGAGAGTGAAGCTGATGGAAAGATGGTTGCTTGATTCATAAGTGGAAGAAGAATTTGAGAGAGAGATGTAGGCAACTGGCAGGGCCCAAATCCTGATGTGGTATATACTCCAGACACACTGATTGCCACAGATCTTTAGCTAATGTAAATGGTTACAGCTACATTGACTTGGAACTGGCTTAATTTAGTCACAGATTTTAAGGCCAGAAAAGATTATCTTGTCTCCTGCAAAATATAGGCAAGTTACACCAGTTGAAGAACTGGTCCATTGACTTGAATCAGGTTGCAAAGGATGTACCTTAGGATGGGATCTGGCCATCTCTGAAAAGATGAGAAAGACCAGATCAAAGTATTTTTCTAAAGATTCCAGCAGATTGGGAGGTTCTGAAACTGAGATTCTTTCAACTCTGTAGCATGGAAACCAATCTCTTTATATAAGAAAACTGGTTCTGTTGCATTCTGAGTCATTTTCCATTGGAGAGAAAATTGGTTTCTTTAATCAGCTTCTAAAACGTTTTGCTAAACTCCAAACTTCCCCAGGTTCAATCACCCCAACTCCCAAAATACTGTTTTGGGGGCCAATGATCAGAGAAAAGAGATACTTCCATGGAGCAGGTGAGCATCCTTTGCTTCCAGTTTGTCCCCTTCATGCCTGACTGCTGTACTAATTAAACAAGACATTGGACAGGTTTAATACCTCATATTATTCCCCCCCCACTCTCAGCTTTTTGAAAAGTTTCCAAGAATATCAGGCAAGGAAATGAAATCTGCATCCCAAGGAAAAGATCCATTTCCAAACCATTAATCTTTCCTTATGACATGTTTTGGAATACAAATGTATCCAGAGGGGGGTTATTCAGCAATATGTTGTGTTCATGTAACTGATCAGATCGGGGTTTTATTATAGTGGTACATGTGTTAACAATAATTCAAACGTTTATTCACTCTGTTTCACCACCACAGCTGCTCTTGGTTTTCCTTATGGCCCCACCCAGTGACACTTGGAATGCAAACAGATACATGTACATATTACAAAGAGCTGATGTGTTTTACATTGTTATCCGAGAATTGGGCTTCCTTTTGCATGCTACAGTACTGTAACAAATTCATGATCATGTAGGAACTGCCTGACTGTCACAATGCTGCACACCATAGCTACTCAGAACATCAGGGCTAGAATGCAGATCTAGGTCTCTGTCACTTCCCACAGAGAATCTCTGTTAACTCTTAGCAGTATAGCATCTATGAGACAAAGTTGAACTATTCACATTCCATCCAGCAGAGGATCTGCCCCACAAGCACAATAAAAAATGGGCCCTTAAACAACCCATATTACTAAATGCACAAGGAAACACAGCAGGAAAATATATAGCCCAATAGTAAGTAAGGGTGGTTGAAAAAATTCAAAATTTTTCAGTGAAACTAATTGAATTGAAAATTTCCATTTCAGTTCATTTTTTGGTTTCGTCACCCTCCCTTTTTTACCATGGCAATGGGGGAGGAAGGAGAAGAGAGAGCAGGAAAACACAAACCAACCTGAAACACAATGAAAATGTTTTATTTGTTTCAATAAATGAGGACAGGGCTGTCATACCAAGTGATCTGGATTGCTTGATAAACTGGGCCCAGTCAAACAAAATGCATTTTAGTACAGCATTTAGTTATACATCTAGGAACAAGGAATGCAGGCCATACCTACAGATAGGGGATTGTATCCTGGAAAACAGTGACTCTGAAAAGGATTTAGGTGTCACAGTGGACAAACAATTGCCACTGTGATGCTGTGGCAAAAAGGGCTAAACTGATCCTGGGATGGATAAACAGGGGAATTGTGAGTAGGAAGAGTGAGATGATTTTACCTCTGTAGATGGCTTTGGTGATACAACACTGGAATATTGTGTATACATTTTAAAAAGGATGCTGAAAAATTGGAAAAGGTGCAGAAAAGAGCCACAACAATTATTCAAGGACTGGGGAAAATGACTGTTTAGCTTATCTAAAAGAAGATGGAGAGTTGACTTGATTACAACATATAGTATCTTCGTGGGGAGAAAATATTGCATACTAAAGGGTTCTTTTACCTAGTAGAGAAGGGCAGAACAAGAATAAATGGCTGGAAGCTGAAGCCAAACAACTTCAAGTTAGAAATAAGGTGCAAATTTTTTACAGTGAGGGTGATTAATCCCTGGAACAAACTACCAAGGGAAGTGGAGGGTTCTCTATCACAGGATGTCTTCAGATCAAGACAGGGTGCCTTTTTGGAAGATACGCTTTAGTCAAACAGAAGTTATTAGACTCCGTACTGGAGTAAGTGGGTGAAATGTAATGTCCACTGGGATACAGGAGGTCACACTAGATGATCTAATGGTCCTGGATTTAACCATTATAATCTACATTTTTGTTTCCTTCCAAAGGCCATATTTTATTTGAAAAAAAGTTTCAATTACATATTTTACCCAGTACTGTTCAATACAGACAGTTAGAATTACCCAAACATGGTCTAAAAGTGACACCCAAGAAGGAGAATGCTGAGAGCCAAAACAGAAATACAATGGCCAGAGTTAGAATAGCAAGGGCTTCAATAGATATAATATAAAAAGCGTAAGCCCTCTTCCTTCCCCGTATTAGCCAGTCTCTAAGTAATGGGAGTAGGAAGGAACTTTCCTTGGAGATAGGTATTCCTCTAATTTCCAACTGCAGGGTTCTTTTTGTCCCTTCTTTGGAAGCAGCTGGTGCTGGCCACAGTTGGAGACAGGAGAGTGGACTAGATGCTGGTTTGATCTGATCTGTATGGCGATCCTTATGTTCCTCTATTGGAATAATCCCTCTGGGTGAAATTCAGCCCTGGAGTAAGTGGGGTGAACTCCCATTGACTTCATTGGGATTGCTGCTGCTCGTGCCAGAGCTGGATCTAAACCTTTATCTCTAGGTATTAGGGATGCACATGGCTTACTTGTATGGTCCTGAATTTTTCAGCCATTCATGAGTTATGTGCTCGTTGCTAGCTGTGGACAATAGCTGCCTTCCCCTCCAATAGCAGCAAAGAGTCCTGTGGTACCTTATAGACTAACAGATGTATTGGAGCATGAGCTTTCATGGGTGAATACCCACTTCGTCGGATGCATGTCCCCTCCAATCTGTATCTAAACAAGCGGGACACTAATGTTCTGATGATCACCTTTTACAGAGTCCTCTACCTGCTTTATTTGAGAACCTACAGCTTAGATTCTATTGCTGGCTGAGGACTTGGCTTTGGCAAACCCCTTGGGATTCAACAGTTGGCTGTTCTCTCACCCTCACTTGTGTGTACAGGCTCAAGTTCAAACATCCTCCTGCTGCCATTTCCTCAACTGGCAACCGGGCTTTCCAAAGAGACATCAAAGGCAGAGCGCTCTTTCCCCTGATCAACCGGAGGGAGAGCCTCAAAGGGCGCTTGCTCTTTGATTTAGAAAGAAAAAACAAAGTCTGTTTAAACATTGCTACGTGTCTCCTGTTGGCTCCCATCCTTTCTGCATCCCCCAACCAACCCCACCATCTCCTCCTGGCTGGACACACTTCTCAGAATGACTGCAATTCGTTTGCTTTGCATCCACCTAATACTGCCCCATCCATAATGTTAATGGCTCAGACGCTGGAATTCGGAAACCAGGCGGCATGCCAGCTGCTGGATTGTCTTTAGTGCTGTTCATGAGATAAGGAGGCTGTGCGGAGCAACGCATATGTGATGGTGTCAGCTCTCGTGGAGAGCAAGCTTTTGTGCATGGGCCAGGGAATGTATCTTACTATGGCCTCAATCCCACAAGTCCCTGTGCAAGGCACAGCGGAGAACATGTAGCTGCTGTGCTCCAGCAAAAGTGCAAGTGGAGAGGCTAGGCACGGGTGGAAGTAATGTTAGACTTAGTTCTGCATATTTGGTCTCAAACTCCCCTGTCGCTGCACTGCCATGCGCCTGTGTCCTCAATCACAAGAGCACAGGATGAAACAGGAGTGGGGTATGGATGGAGACATGGGGGTCTCTGCATTGGCAAAGCCTTAAACAATCTTCAGCATGCAAATGAGACTTGTTCCATGGTTCGGCCTCACTCCTGCCTCCTGGTGGCCCTGCAGCAAGGCAGGATCAGACTCTACCCGCTGGATTATCTTGCAAAAACCCCTTGGTTTGCTTCTCTTGCACTGCTGAGCAAATGAGAATTATTGACCCTCTTATGCCAAATCCGCAGACAGGCAGCTATTCTTGCTTTTCATGTCCCACGTTCTCAAAGGTGTTCTAACAGCATTGCTTGGCTAACTGTTGTGGTGCCTCCATCCGCTACCTTTCCAGGTTGCTTTGGCACTGGGTCTTTTGGGATGAGGAAAGCCCTTGCACCTTTGCTCAGCTGGCTCCCTGTTTCCTATGGCAGAAGTCAATTCTTTTGGGCTAACACCAGTGATATGAAAGGGCCCATTAGTGATGCTTCCGTCTCCTTTGTTCCTTGTGTCAACTTATGGTGTATCCCTTCAGGTGAAGGTATGTAGGGTCCCGGGGGCTGCAGGAAGAAAACTCTTTTTCCTAACCACCTGGGACTGAGTAATTAAACAAAGACAAGTGAAAAAGCTATAGAAATGGACTAGAGTTTTCTGGGGCCTGTTTTTCCTTGACCGTGGTTTTGACTTGTGGGTGTGGTGGTCTCCTCTGGCAGACCCTGTCTGTGAGCTCACCAAGGGTGTTTATAGTACATACCAAAGCACAGACTAGTCTCTGGGCAGCCCTTTCTATTTTCATTTCTGTAGTCACTTTAAGCAGCAGTAATATTTGATGTCATATCTCCTTGGTCCACACTCCCACTTATTGGACTTTGCTCTCCTCTGCCATTGATTTCCATGAGGTTAACTCCTGATTTGCACAAGTGTTAGCAAGAGAAAACCCAGGCCTGTTCATTATGGTTGCAGATCTTAGGGGGCACACAGGGAAAGCATAAGCTTGGATGGTTGAGAACATGGCTGTGGACAGCGGGTGTGATATTCATGCCTCTGCCTTTTCCGGGCATGGATATCATTTCACTAGCGTGCAGGATAAGCTATCAACATTACCTCATCATTGCGATTGGTCACACATTTTTTGGGGAGGGTTTTATATCTCGCACACTGAAATCTCATCTCCTCTTTTCCCCTGGGAGGTTTTCTCTGTGACAGACACAATGAGAACAGGACGGGGCAAAAGAGAGGAAGCAAACACCTGGCCACCTTTTAAAGGCCCATTCCCACCAACTCTGCGATGTTGCAACAGACACTCCAGCTGAGCTAGGACCTCTCGGTGCCTGCTTCTGCAAATAGCATTTAGATCATGTGTACCGGCTGGCTAAAGTGAGTGGAGTCAGGGATGTTCAGAACCTTAGACAACACTTTGCAGAATCAAGACTATCAAAGCACTTGACAAACAGTTTGTTAAGACTTTTAGGTGAGAGTTCTTGAACCGGGCCAAGTTGTTGCTGAAATCAGTGGACAAACTGTTGTTGACTTCAACAGTAGCTGGACCAGGATCGTTATCTCCATTTTACAGAGGGGAAACTGGTGCACAGAAAGTGAAATGACTTGCCCAGGGTCACGGAGTGAGTCAGCAGCAGAGCCAGGAATAGCACCCATGTCTCCTAACACCCATTCCTCTGCTTTGGCCACAGGGCCATCCCATATTTCCCATCCATTCATTTCTCTGTACTTTAGAGATGTATGACTAAAGCTCTGCGTGTCCCCCTCACACTTTGAAGCACAGCGGACAAACAGGGATCATTTAAACAGTAAACTTTACATTTTCAGTCTTGGGTTGGGCTTGAAGGTGCTTCACTCCAGGAGACTCCTTAGAACCATTTCCGCATGTCAGTTATTTCCCCCTCTATGTCCTACTGCACGGCCAGGAAGTTATTTTTTATTTATGTTCCTTGACATGCTCCTCAAAGAATTGTGGTGATATAAAACTTGGAAGGGGAGATGGGGCTTATTTTTAATTGTCTTTGAGGGACCCCAATCAGATTTCCAAAGTGATGTCAGTACAGTGTTGTCGAAATGTTATTCGATGGTGTTTATATTACACAGAAGTAAATCATGCTCTTGCGTTTGTATTGGATCTATATCCCGAGTGCTCACAAATGTAAGGGAGGCTTGGGCCAGACGCTGCATTCCCAGAATTACCAAGATTAGATTGTGCAATGCTCTTTTTTTTCCTGGTTGCCTGACACAGATCTCTTGTCATATTTTTCCTAGCTACAGAATGCACAGCTTTTCTAAACAGCTCTCTCCCCAGGTTGACAGAGTGGTGCACTGGTTCTCTGATTTTAGTTCATGGCTTCAAAATGCTCCAATCTCCCATTCTTAATTGTGATTTCATTACAGACACTGAAGCTGGGGCATATCAGCAGAAATATCTCAAATATGCATCTACCCAGCTACCTTACATTGGTTTGTCATTCATTTCCCTCATCACTTTCAAGAATAAGATTATATTATTATTCTTTGTATTATGGTAGCATGTAAATATCTCAGGACGCAGGCTACAACAATGCCATGCAAACGCCTGTTCTCACTTTCAGGTGACTTTGTAAACAAGAAGTGGGCAGCATTATCTCTTGCAAATGTACAAAAACTGTTTGTCTGAGCGATTGGCTGAACAAGAAGTAGAACTGAGTGGACTTGTGACCTTAAAGTATTACATTGATTTTTTTTGAATGCAGTTATGTTTTGTACATAAGTCTACATTTGTAAGTTCAACTTTCATGATAAAGAGATTGTACTACAGTACTTGTACTAGGTGAATTGAAAAATACAATTTCTTTTGTTTTTTACAGTGCAAATATTTGTAATAAAAAATAAATATAAAGTGAGCACTATAACTTTGTATTCTGTGTTGTAATTGAAATCAATATATTTGAAAGTGTAGAAAAATCCACAAATATTTAAATAAATGGTATTCTATCATTAACAGCCCGATTAATCATGATTCATTATTTTAATCGCTTGACAGCCCTATTTTTTTTTAAAGAGACAGCGAGATTGTGAGGGCTCAGATATCGCAGTGCCAGGGACTGTATAAATACCTATGGTAGACAGATAGCAGAATGGATGTAGAGTCTGATGAAGAGAAACAGAGATCAACAGCTCATCCCCAAATGTAAGCTATTGGAAGCAAGTAAAAAGGGGAAATTGAGAGACTGCTGGGTCAAATACACAGGATTTTGTATAAATAGTCTCTTCCTTCTCATCTGCTTTCCTGTCAAAGACCCGCTTTAAAGCTCCTCCAAGTAGCTGGGATATGCTGCCTCCTCAACTAGAGCCAAAACATGCCATTTACAGCGTGATGGGAATATAAAAATAAAAAGCACCAACGCAAATATAAATGAACATTTCCACTCACAGCCCACTCTGCAGCTACGTGTGGGGCTAGCCTCTATTTCGCTTGATTTCTTGTGGTCTGAGATTTTCTTTTAAATAGTTCTAATTTCAGGGATGATTTTGGTTGGGGGATTTGTTTAGCTTGCAGTGGCTCCCTTTGTCAGTGGAGCTGCCTTGTAAGTAATTAAGCTGTTGTTCAGCCTCAGTGTAATTGCTGCTGTCTGCTGACAGGGCACTTCTGCCAACCAGATGTTTTTTATCGTGAGGAGCCTATCTGGTGTAACTATTTTTAATTGGTAAATACAGAAGAAAAGGAAATACAGTTGCATTTTTTCCCTAGCAGTATCTCAGAGCATCATTCATATATTTGCTGCCAAACTGGGTCCTAGATTACTGGTTCTAAAGCTAAGCACAGTGATTGAAATTCACCCTTGCATGAAAGACCTATGCACCACTTTCAAGTCCCTTCTGTACTGGGGTGAATTTCACCATTTGTGAATATGGGTTGCCTTGATGGCAACTGTTCCTATTTAGGAAGAAAAACCGACATACCTGGTGGGTGAAATGGTTTGATTGAAAGAGATTTGTCGGTGGTGGCAGTTATTTTTGGAAACCGTGAACATGCAGTATAATTAGAGCTGATTAAACTTCAAATGGTTCAGAGGTGCAGTTGCTGATAAATACCCAGAGACCTGGATGTTTCTCAAACCATCTTTGAACATCTTTCTTCTGGACATCTCAAGTGAGATTTTATGTACATCTTGCTTTCAGCTTGAGCTATAAATGCCGAGGAATTATCCTCTTCCATGTTGTTGTAGTATTTCTGCTTCTGGTCCCAGACAGTTCCAAGAAGTACAGACATCACACAGAATGTTAACTGAAACATTTTAAACCTTAAAGGAATGACTATCAGCTTGACATTTAGTGAGTGTCAAAATAAGAGGTAAAACTATGTCCTAGTTTGAAACAAGCTGCTGAAACCCGCTGAGAATGTATGTTATTTTACATACACATTTTCCTATTTAAAATATGATTTTATCACCCCTGTTGCTTTATGAAAGACCCACATGAACAAGAGGGGAAACTGATGAACTATATAGGGGCAACGATGAAGTCAATTGTAACTGAAGTTCCATTAGATGCACAGAGTAAATACTGAAAAAGGAGACAAAGAACTTTTTCTGTCTATCTGAGATCTTTCTGTAGAGCCCATCATCATAGCACCAATGGACTTTTCCCACTAAGCTCTCAGTTTTAGCCTCAAAGGCACAGCACAGTTCTTTTAAAAGGCACCAGAGTTACAGTCTTTTAATCTATTCTTTCCTTTGTGCTCCATCAAAGAAAGCCCAAATGGATGAGCCATTCTGCAGCGTGATGCTGTCATTGAACATTCAACCGAGCCTTGCCACCAGCAGTATCACAAGCCATGGTGCAGAGTGGAAGAACCTTAGGTACACCTTGCAAACAACAACAGTAATGATAGCACTGAGAGCTTCTGTGGCGTTTTATATTCCAAAGTGCAGCACAAACATTATCTCGCAAAGCAGAACAAATGGAGCTGAGATAAAGTTGAAATGCTCACCTGAAATTGAACATGGCCCAGGCAGAGATTTTCCAGTCAGATAGGAGAGAAGGGAACAAGCTTTCGGACTGTAACTGGGGTGCTAGCAGATCATGCGGTTTGGGGATGATACTTTATGTTGTTTGCTAAGCACTGCAGACTGGTGTCAGCATTAGCCCACCATCAGCCCATTAGAGAATTAACGACAGTTCATGTACCATATCTAAAGGATGACAGGCTGATTTTTATGCTAATTCCCACATCAGAACAGTTGCTGTTGCTGTGGACCTCATGCTAGTGAGTAATATGCCAAGATTAGCAAAGCAAAGTGAATGCAAGGTAGGGCATGTTTCAGTTGGCCCTTCTCCTTCTCTCTGGGCTTCGAAAGGTCTTGCACAACATCTCAGGTTAGATTTTCACGTACCCCAGCTCCAAAGAGTTTGAACTTTAATATCCTCTGTTCATTAGTTACTACCAAACACACTAGATCCAGGAACTGGACATGCCGCTTCATTCAATACCACCAGCATTTTAAAAACAGGGAGATTTATAAAGAACCAAACATCTGCTTTGTTTGGGAGTAGGTCACAAGACGGCAGAAGAGAATGGGGAAGTGCAACATGTCAATGGTCCATGGACTCAGGCTAGTGGCTATGCAAATTTTAAAAGGTTCAGAGGTCTGGATTGGAAAAGCATCTACAAGTTCAGGTACTTCCCTGAACCTCTTGGATTTGCAGTTTGGGTTGGAAATCTCACTGGAGCAGTTTTCTTGTGGTATTTAGGCACTTCTGCTTCTTGTTCTAGGAGATGCATGAAAATGAAAACCAGTCAAAACATCCAAACTTTTACAAAGCTCAAATCAGGTTCAGTTAGGCTTTAGTTTGAGTTTTGAAGGAAGATTCAGGCTGATTATTTTACTAAAACCTCCGTGATAGGGGGAATGATGTGAGCAAGTTGTGATTTCTTGTAATTCAAAGCTGAGTGGCAGGTTTCCTCCTGACCTGGAGCCCTGAATTGCCGTTGCATTGTTGCCATGATTGCCTAGATCTTGTGGCTGCAACTGTTCCACATAAAAGCCATTGATGCTGAGCATGGGTGGGCATCAGAACTGAGAAATTCCCAATTCCCCAGACTAACAGAACTTGGGCAGCCATTTTCTTAAGGGAGTCACTCCGGGCGCTGTAGAAGAGAACAATGAAGAAGAGTTTAGCCTATATTTTCAAAAACAACTAGTGATTTTCAGTGCCCAATTAAAGACAGCATTCACCTGCTGAAATATCATGCACCTGAAAGTGTCTCAAGTTGGGAACCCAAAAATGAAGGCACCCAAAATCACTAGTCACTTCCAAAAATGGAGGCCCTTATTATGGAGTTTGAAAGAGGGTATGAAGGGGCGAAATTATTTTACCAGATCTAAACACTGCTTGGAAACCATGAGTTCTAGATTAACAACCAAACTTGGAACCGTTGAAGTTTGATCACCATTTGGCTCTGGCAGAAAGAATTCTGGGAACAATATCAAGTTTTCTTTTATTCCCTCATACAGCCTAGAAGGAGGGCAAAAGTCATTTCAAACTAAAATCTTTCTTCTTTGCAGAGTGCAGGCTCCCATTTAGTTAGCAAGAAACTTTTTAATTTTAAATGTTCCTGGGAATACGATGGTTTAAATGAAGCGGTGAGCAGGGTGAATGTTCCATGGAAGGCAAAAAAGGTTTAGTGAAACCCACAATTTGCAAAAAAGACTCTAGAATTTGCATTAAATCCAAACTCCCAGTGAGATCGCCTGTTCCTCTTTTGTGGTAAAGAACAGCAATGGACTGAATAAAAGTTGCAGAGAGACCTTTAAAAATAAACAACAATCCAGGACATTTAAAAACCTTAGAAACAATGGTTGGTAAGTAAATAGGCTGCTAATGAAAACCAGAGCAAGTATCGTCAGAGTTGTGCATGGGAACAATCCGAGGATGTTTTAAACATGATGGAACTTGTCCTCCCTCCTGAGAATGAAAGGTTAAAGATGTCGGCTACAGAGCAAGCAATGGCAGCAGAAGCATTTTTCCATGTTTGAGCTCGTACAACATCAGGACAAGCAGGAGGAAGCAAGCCCCAGGCTGAGTGTGTGGCAGATACTTTCTCAGCCTCTCCAAGTGCACAGGAAATGCTGGAAGGAGCTGGGGTTAGGCTGTGTGAGAAGGAATTATGGCAAGAGTCAGTGCTACTGTAGATTGTTAGGTTTTTTTTAATGCATCCACACACAAGAAAAACATTAATATCCATGGCAGCTGAAGATGTGGATGTGAGGTTTTCATCCTGAAATAGCAAGGAAAAGGCTTACAGATCTTTTCTGCCTTGTCTCTTTAGTCTGTAAGCTCTTTGGGATATGGACTACCTCTTACTATGTGTCTGTTTATGCCTAGGAAATGGGGCCCTGATCTCATTTAGAGTTGTTTAGGTGCTACTGTGATACAGTACAAATAATTATTAATAATGACCAACTGTCTCCAACAATCCCCATGCTGGGGGTTTGCTTTTCAGCTCTTGTTCTCAGAGTGGGCAGTGATGCCAGTGGAGCACTGAGGGATGTTTAACCTGCTGGTTCTGTCTGTGCATATTTCCTTGACTCTATTCTCCAAATGAAAATGGACTGAGCATTTGATTAGTGACCGCACAGCTCTTTAAATCATCCTGAAGACAATAATCCTATGAAGTGAGTAAATGAGAACTGATTTGACTCGAGCATTCCCATTTCTCCTGTGGTGGCAGGCTGTTTATACTGCCCAAGCCACAGGTCGGGAAAGACTTTTGATTTATTTACAATTGCAGTATTATCTGCAGCTGCAGCTTCTAACCACAGGAGGGTATCACCCCTATCAGTATTTCTACCTTTTGTAATGATTTCTATAGGCTCCCTTTGGCTGCTAGTAAGCCCCGACCTGCACGCCCAGATTCCCGCTGAAAACAGTGTGTCTCCTTGCATGAGTAAAAATTGCTTATGGGAGGGAAGGCAGATTGGTCCCTAATGAGCCTCAGTTCTCGGCCTGCCTCCCTTCAACTCATAATGGATACGTCTAAACTGAAATAAAAACCCATGGCACCAAGTCTCAAAGCCCGGGTCTATCGACTTGGGCTCGCAGGGCTAAACATTGCAGTGTACGCATTCAGGCTTGGGCTGGAGCCCTGGCTATGAGCAGGGGTGTCTCCAGGCACCAGCGCACAAAGCGCGTGCCTGGGGCGGCAAGCTGTGGGGAGCGGTATGCCGGTCGCTGTGCGGGCGGCAGTCGCAGCCTTTGGCGGCATGCCTGCAGGAGGTCCGCCGGTCCCGCAGCTTCAGCGGCAATTCAGCGGTGGGTGCCGAAGGCATGGGACAGGCAGATCACTCACAGAAATGACACGAAATCCATGTGACCGGCAGACCTCCCGCAGAAACGCCGCCAAAGGCCGCCTGACTGCCATGCTTGAGGCAGCAAAAAACATAGAGCCACCTCTGGCTGTGAGACCCACTCCCATCATGGGGTTTCAGAGCCTGTGTGCCAGCCTAAGCCCGAATGTCTACACTGCACTTTTTAACCCTGTGAGCCTGAGCCCCATGAGCCTGAGTCAGCTGCCCTGGGCCAAGTGCATCTGTGCCAAGGGTCTTTTATTACATGTAGACAAACACAATAAGGGTCCAAACCCCAGTCTCATTCGACTTGATGGCAGAGCCCAACTGCCAATTGTGTGCACACAATCTTGGTGAATACATGTGCTTTAGTGCACTAGCACCCTCCATTGAGGTAAAATAAATGATAAAGGTTAAAGGTGTCAGCCAGAGAGCAAGCACCTGGCCTGTTATGCAGCACATCAGATTAGATGATCATAGAGGTGCCTTCTGGCCTTAAAAGCTACAAATCTAAACACAGAGAGATTTAAAGGAGCATCTGAGTGGATTTGCAGCAGCAGAAAACTGGACTGGTGTGTCGCTTACCTAACGTATAGTGGGTGAAACTATGTCTGCCCATAGTATCAGCTAATGGTACTGTGACTGCATACAATAAATATCAAAGGCTTAAGTTCTATATGGACTACTGCAGATCCTTCCCGTAAGACGGGGTGACAAGACAGCAAATGTGAAAAATCGAGGGGGGGGGGAAGGGAGAGGTAATAGGGCCTATATAAGAAAAAGACTCAAAAATTGGGACTGTCCCTATAAAATCAGGACATCTGGTCACCCTACCATAAGAAGGTGAACATGCGCTAAAGAATCTCAGTCTAAACATATGAATTGAGTTTGCTGACTAAGATATGAAGCAAACTCATTCAAAGCAATTGCACAATGACCTACATAAAGCATGTAGTCTGTCTAGTAACATTTGATGAGCTAAGATATCAAAAGCAGCCAATAGCTGCGAAAGCACAGAGATGAGAATCCCACTGAGTGTGGGCGAGATCATTAGAAACACTGAGGAGAGCAATGTCTGTGCTCCAAGAAAGAAGGGCTGAATCCATTATAAAGCTGATGGTAGTTTTGGTTCTGAGAATAATGCCCACCAGCTTCTTCTTTTTTAGGGAGTTCTTATAGCAAAGTAAAAAAGAATGGAAATTGAGAACTAATTTGCAATGACCACCTCTGATAAATTCAGTCTCTTTTACATGGGAGTTATCAAGGCTGATTTTAAGCTCCCTGGCAGTTTATCAGAAGTCAAAGAAAGATTAACTGAGTGAGTGAAAAACCAGGCCAAGAAACTGAACACAGCTTTTCACAATTGAGGAAGGCCCAGGAGGGATTGAGTCTTAAAAACATTTGGCAAGAAGTGTTAAGATAATTTCACTTTAGCTCCCAACAAAAGGTTCATTGAATCAAGAGGATTCAAAATTCCTTTAAACAAGGCACAGGTATTTATTAAGTTACTTGCTACATATAGAGAGAGTGTGAAAATACGAGTGGTACCCAAGAATAGTGCCAGAGGAGTGCTACTTGGGAAGACTGCCACATGTACTAGTACTACCAATGGATAGTACAAAAGTGCTAATGTTAGCAAAAAATAGAGGGATGGTCTTATGGAAGAGACACTGAACTAGAACTCAGGAGATCTGATTTCCATTCCTAGTTCTGCCACAGACCTTGGGCAAGTCACTTAACTCTCTGTGCCTCAGTTCCACATCTGTAAAATGAGGATAATAATACATCCTTTCTCCACAAACTCTAATTCCAGCCCTGCTACTGACTTCCTCTGTGGCCTTGGACATGTCACTTATCCATTCTGCTTCCCCATCTGCAATAGTCAAATAATAACGGAACTTCACTGGAGTATGGTGAGGATTAATTGCTTAATGTGTGCAAAGCACACTGAAGACAAAAAGTGCCACTTCAGAACTAAGTATTATTCTTGCTTTGGGTGGGATACCAGTGGTTTCCTATTGGGATACAACAAACACCTGCATGTGCCCTGGTTTAGGATCTCACTGAATACACCTGACTTTCTGCAGGTCGCTGCCATCATATGTACTACATTTAAAAGAGGGAATAACATAATGGATTTTCCAAAGGGCTAGTGATAAAATTAGACAGAAACCAAGTAATGACTTGGAGAAAAAGCTCAGATAAGGAAAGAGACCCTATAAAAGATTGGTTGTGTGCCTTAGCACCTTCCACACGACAACCAATTCATGGGCAAATATTTACACAGCAGGCTGTCAGCCAATCAAAATGCAGAACTACTGTCAGATGGTTCCTCAGTGCAAAGGCTCAAGAGATTCTGATGGGGATATTCTCACAGGTCACCCTCCACTCTGCTGGGTAATGGGGCAGAGGGACTATCCATCTCTAGTGGTGCTGGGGTGACCTTGGAGATGGTAAGTGCTGAAGAAGACAACTGAGCCCCGCCTGAGCCAGGAAGCAGCTGGAAAACAGCAGAAAGGGAAGTTGCCTTTGTAGTTTATTCTTATGTCTGTTTTGATGGATTTTTATGAAACAAGCAAGGAGAGAGGTGCCGCTCATCCCCCATTCCTGGGAAGAGGGTGATGGGAGTGGAACATCAGCACCTCGCAGCATCAAGCCCCTAAATAGCCTAATTACAGAGCAAACTCATAGCTGGAGTGGGAGAGGGGAATTAGGGCAAGGGAGAAAAGGGATGTTTGTTAACGGAGTTTGGAAACAGATGGGCAACTGACGGGGTTTCTCCTCCATTTAAGACAGCTCAAGTGTGCACTTCAAATATGGCCACATTTTCTAGACAAATGACACCCATTCTTCACCTGTCTCAACACTGGACATGCTCTCGCTCACCCAAGTCATATCAAAGGAACAGTTGAGATCTCAAAATGATATTTCCAGACACACTCAGTGTTCTTCCTAATCTATACTCCACCAGCTTCATCTGTTATCCCAGCCTTCCAATCAGGGAACAACGTTGGAACAATATCACATCCTGGCAGCAAAGGTCTCCATGTGTGGCAACGAGAACACAACTGTTGATTACACCACAAAGCTATGTCACTGAGAGTTGCTAGAGCAGCTTCCGCTTTGGAGCTGAGGGCTGTCAATCACTTGGCACTGTATAAATGTCATGCCACAAAGTTTGCTACAGGTTACTAATCTGAACAATACCATACAGTTATCATCTCTCGCTATTTTTAAGGCTTCTATAAAGGTAAGATTAGTAGGCAAAGTTTTTTTTCAAAATGCAGCTGGCAGTGCAATTGTGGTAGGCTATTCTTTCCCACTATTCCATTACTGCCAGCCATTCTACTTCTAACTGATCATCCCACATCAGCCTATTGCGAGGTTCTTACACCTTCCTCTGAAGCATCAGGTACTAGTCAAAAAGAAGTCGCTAGATCAGATGGTCCTTAGGTCTGATCCAGACTGGTCATTCCTATGTCCTAATTAAAGAGCAGTCATCCATTACTGCCAGTCCACTGAACTTCAGCACCACCCTGTTTGGTAGGAAGTACCTGGGGAGTTGTACAGGTCCAACCTCATCCCCAAGCCCCACAGTATTAGACCAGGCAGGCCAGTGTGTATGGTCCTTTTTGTAAAGGCAACAGTTCAGAATGAGCCCAGATATTATTAGATTTTAGTTAAATCTGTAAGTATGTGCATTCAACAAGCTTTTCTTTGCAAAATAGCTAATGTTAATTACATTACCATTAGCCAGGCCACCTTGTACTGTACAGGGTTGATGTGGGTCAGTTCTTGAACGGGAGGCCACCAGGGAATACTCGTACACTCAGTGGGATATGAGACTCTTCACTTCCTCTGCTAAACTGTTATGTGCAATTCAAAAGCTGCTGCCTCTCCTCCCATTGGTGGCTGATCCCTCTGCAACTCTTGTATACTTCCCAAGGGGGGTTGTGAGCCTTAAACAAAGTTCATAAAATGCTTCAGATTAAAACTGTGACAGCCTTGCTAAATATCATTACTATATCCCCAGGACTGCCTATCAGGAGCCCATGAATCTCAAACCAAAACTCCGCATCCCAACATATCCCTGACCTCTGGGGACATTCAGATCTGAGCTTGGCACCTTGGGCCCATCTCTCTGGATAAAATTTTTCTCTGGAGAGAGGGTGGGTGTAATCCAAATTTCCAGAGAAACTTTGTCCTGCTTTTGAAAGAAGAGGGGGTTGGGGGAAGTGAAGCTAAAACCCCTTTGACTCTTTTTTTGGCTGGTTTCAAACTGCAGGAATTCCCCAGTCATGAAAATGTTCTGCTTCAGCTAAGGAAACAATGTTGATTTTTTTTTAGCTCCAGATGTTAACAATGTGGCGCTGAAAGCAGTTTGGGGAAGAGGGGAAGAAGGCATGGGAGGTGACCCCACCCTCGGCAGGAAGCACACAGAGAGCCCTGCACCCTCTCTGGGTTGGGATGCAGCCAAATGCTGAATTGCTCTCTCACACACTCACACTCCTTTTCCCTCCGGGCAGTCATTAGAACTTTTGCAGTTTAACCCCATAAATCCTTCATGTCCTTTCTCATTTGCGCTCTTAGGTAAATGTGTGAGGGAGGTGGAATTAAAGTCATGGAGGAGGAAGTGAGAAATGCTTTTCTAGCCAGAGCAAGAACACCCCCTCCCACTCTCTTGAAATGCAAAGGGCTCTCCTGCCTCTCACTTTGGGTAATTCTGGGCAAATCCAAGGCAGATGGACTGGCACAGACAGGGTTAAAATAAAGACATTCCTACAACAGAGCAATGTTGGATTTGGTGAAGATAAATGTCTAAGTTATTTACACATCTGGTTAATGAGGGTTAACCCTTTGTGGCAGTCACAGACAGCACGAAGGGCCAGGCCCAGGCAGCCCTGCAGGGCAGGAGGAGCTGCCAATGCTGACTGCCGAGAGCCCTTGGAGCTGAGGTTAGGTCTGGAAGAACCCTGAAAGAAGACAAGGCTCCATCAATCCGGTGTTTGATCTTTGCTGCCTGTCAGACTCACACTCCCCTTGCTTGGGTGTTCTGGGAAGAAAGGAAGGGGAAGGGAAAGACATGAAAGGGCTGCAGCCCAAAGGGACTTGCTCTGTACCCCAGAACTAGGAAACCTCCCTGTGTGGAAGGAGAGCAGTAGCCAGGGCTGAGAGGCCTCACCATCAATGCCTGGAAAGTGGAGTGCTCTAGACTGGGGTGGGAGAGGAGAAGGGTGAGGCTAGGCTACCTGCCAGGATCATTGTCCAGCCTTGAGCATGGCTTGATTGTGGTTGTGGTTGATGTGGGTATGATGTGGTGTGGCCTGTTGCTGTGGGTGAGGCCAAGCTCTGTTATAACCAGGGTAAGAAAAATATGTTGTAGCCTTGGCTTCTTCCTGTCTGGCCAATGGGAGCTGGAGGGGCGGTGCCTATGGGCAAGAGCAGCGCATGGAGCCTCCTGGTCATCCCCCGCCCCAGGAGCTGGACCTGCTGGTCACTTCTGGGGTGCAGTGCAGTGCCAGGACAGGCAGGCAGTGTGCCTTAGCGCCACTGTGCCGCTGACTGGGAGCCACCCGAGGTAAGCCTGTACCCCAACCCCAAGCCCGAGCCTTGAGAACCCCTTAAACCCGGAGCCCCCTCCTGCACTCCAAATCCCTCATCCCTGGCCCCAGCCCAGAGCCTGCACCCCCAGCCCAGAGCCCTCACCCCCTCCCACACCCCAACTCCCTGCCCCAGTCCGGAGGCCCCTCCCGCACCCTGAACCCCTCATTTCTCGCCCCACCTCAGAGCCTGCACCCGCAGTTAGAGCCCTCACCCCTTCCCGCACCTCAACTCCCTGCCCCAGCCCAGTGAAAGTGGGGGAGGGAGGGGGAGAGCAAGCCAGCGAGGGAGGGGGAATGTAGTGAGTGGGGGTGGGGCCTCAGGGAAGGGGAAGGGAAGGGATGGGGCTAGGGTGTTTGGTTTTGTGCGATTAGAAAGTTGGAAACTCTAGCAGAGTGTGAGTGAGCCACCATGTGGTTTCAGATCAAAATAATGAGATTTATAGGCTCATTTAGGCTAAGACACAAACCCAGCCCTTCCATGTGCTATAGAGACCTACCACCTCTGAGCCTTCTCACACCACCTGTTAACTGCTAATGTCTGGTCACATAGGTGCTGCATTTATGGGGTTTTAGCTCTTAGCTCCTGACTGAGCACTCAGTTCCCCAACTGTTGGCACCTGTGTGGGTGTGGGAATGAGACCTGATCTGGCAATTAACTCCCTCTCTGCCAGGGACCCTGCACCTAGTCATGTTCCTCATGGTCTGAGGTAAGGGCATTGCCTATATTTTTGTGTTGATGTCTTGTTTATGGGGTTTCTTATGCTCTCTGTAAACTACACAGGACCTGCTAACACCTGCCTTTGAAAAGTCATGTTCTTCTGACAGTAAAACAGGGTCTGTCTATGCTGCAATGTAAGCCAGGGTTAATAGAACCCGAGTGAGCGGACCCTGAGTTTATTAACCTAGGGCTTGAGCATCTACACTCACTTGTAACCCCAGGTTAGGAATAGTTGTACCCTGAGCTCAACCTGGGGCTCCAAGTCTGCACACATTATGTGGGCCCAAGTCCAACCACCCATGTCCCAGACTTCCTACCACCCTCCCTAAGAGTAGCTACTCTAGCCCTTTGTTCATGGTGCAGTGTGAAAAAAACTTGATTGTAGAGAGGCCAAAGAAAGTCAGCCCATGGGATTGTGGAATATTTCTGATGGATTCCCAGGGGATGAGTCCAGTGGGGCTGCATCTATACTGCAAAGCTATAGGGTTGAATCCTGGGTCCCAGCTCAGGCTTGGATCCTCCACCCCTGTGGGGCCTTTGGACCCTGAGTCCAAGCCCTGGGTTAGCATGATTTTTATGTAGATAGAAGAGGGTTAGGCTTGAACCTGAGTGTGAACCCCGGGTTTACACTGCAGTGTAGACACACCCTCAGTCTCCTAAATAAAAGAAGCCCACTTCTTAAAAAAAAAATGTAGCTAAATAGCTGTTCTGAACACCACTCTGCTCCTGTCCTTGCAGAAGGGAGGACGATTCATTTGGCGCTGTGTCTGTTTCACATCCTCTTTCCCACACAGACAACAACAGTTGACCTTTTCAGCACTTGCTGCAGCTCCCTCTATCCTGCAAGTCACTTTACAAACTATGGCACCCATCCTGCTCCCCCTGAAGTCATAGGCACAAGCTACTATTTACTTTAATGAGAGCAGGATAAGGTCAATCATACCCCAAGATCTCTGGGGTAGAGGCAGATGCCAGGCAGACCAACATCACACAGAACTCAAGTGGGGGGCTGGTTTTTGCCAAGGATGTATTGACAAATCTCTTGCTCTTACAAAAGAAGGCCCAGAGGATCTTTAATGTCTGCATAGAGAGTCAGGACCTGAGGCTAAAATTTTCAAAAGGTGCCAGTGATTTTGGATGCCCAACCTGAGACACTGTTAAGGGACTTGCGTTCCAGAGGGGGAGCACTGTCTACCAAGCAGCCCCTTGCAGGTGTCTCAGGTTGGACATTCCAAGAACTGAGGCACCCAAAACCATCACTCCATTTTGAAGATGTCATCTGTCAGATCCCAACCTGGTAAACTGCAAGTGCCTGGACAGGCTGAGCTAAACCCTTGGGATTTGATTCTGTGGCTCTTCAGTTCCTATTCTTAGACCATACTTAGTCTCCTCCAGACTTGCTCTGTAGCACACACACCCTTTCACCAGTACTTACTCATTAGCATGGTTATCCTCCACGACCCTGCAGACACCTGAACCACAGGGCCCCAGAATTCTGCCTAAACACCATACTTTCCCTTTCACATGTCTAAGAGCATCTTCTTCACTCATCCACCTGTGAAATAGGACTTTTTAATTAGCAGCTATGGGAGGGAATTAGCAACTGGCCTTTCAGAGCTACCTGCAGAAAACAGCCCCTCTCACCCAGTGGGTGGCAAGGACTGAGCATTTCTGCAGTCTGCTATCCTATTACATGCAGACTTCTAGGAATCAGCAGTGTGCAATAATATAAATGTGCGGCTCAATGCCAGGGGAAAGACAGAGGATTCAGTGAAACGGAGCACTTGAACAAAGAGTGGGTGTGATATTATTGACATGAGCTGTGACTGTATAGATCATTGTTGCAACCAAGGTCCTATAGTTGCACCAAATCTTGTACAAAGGAGGACAAGAAGGTGTCTATAGAAAGACTGTAATTTGCTGGTTATGATTATGCTGTCTGTATGTGTGTATCATTTTTGTATTTGAATTTATGAATATTGGCTATGTCCTTGTATCTCAATGTGTTTGATTCTAAGTAGCCTCAATGAAGCATTTGGTCAGCTTCTTGAGAATGGGTGCTTACTGAGAATTGTCCTATCAAGAAACACTTAACTGACAATGGATTTTGGGAGACGTCAATCCACGTCTGAGCTTTCCTGGGAATGCTCAAACTAACATGTAAACAATGGCGTCAGCTTGTAAAAAGCTGAATCATTTGTGGACATTTGACTTGCCCAAGAGGCTACAAACTCCATCTTGTTGCTGTGACTTTGCACAGAAGAACAAAGGGGTTTCCTCCCATAAGAGAGAGAATATAAAAGGCCCTGGAAGCCTCTCCATTTGGCCTTCAGCTGGCTCAAGAGATGGCCTTTCCACCCCAAAGAGATGCCTGAAAGAAACTGGAACAAAGGACAGTAACTATGGGGGTGTGAGTGATTGCTGGACCCAGACTAGGAAGGAGACTAGTCTGTGAAAGAAGCTTATTGGAACATCTCTGGGGGTGAGATTTCACTGTAATCAGTTTCTTAATGTATTAGGCTTAGACTTGCGTGTTTTGTTTTAATTTGTTTGGTAACTTACTTTGCTCTGTCTGTTATTACTTGGAACCACTTAAATCCTACTTTTTATACTTAATAAAATCACTTTTGCTTATTAATTAACCCAGAGTAAGTAATTAATACCTGAGGGAGCAAACAGCTCTGCATATCTCTTTATCGTGTTACAGAGGGTGGACAATTTATGAGTTTACCCTGTATAAGCTTTATACAGAGTAAAATGGATTTATTTGGGGTTTGGATCCCATTGGGAGCTGGGTGTCTGGGTGCTGGAGATAGGAGTACCTACTAAGTGATTTTCAGTTAAAGCCTGCAGCTTTGGGTATGTGGTTCAGACCCTGGGTCTGTGTTGGAGTGGAGTAGTGTGTCTGGCTCAACAAGACAGGGTTCTGGAGTCGCAAGCTGGAAGGGAAAACAGGCTCAGAGGTAATCTCAGCACATCTGGTGACAGTCCCAATGGAGTCTCTGTGACCCAACCCGTCACAGTGGGTATTGACTGAAATACTTGCTACTCCAGAGAGCAGAAATATTCAGGCAATCCCTGTCTGAGGTGTGACATCATAAAGCATTAAGCCTTTTCTCTGGCACCTACACAGCACCCTGTAATGTTTGACGGAGGTAGATTTCTCCAAATCCCTGGGTTTGGTAAGTCATGGAACAGGGTGAGGTAGTTAGCATCAGTGTCATTCAACACCGCTGACAGCAGGTAAGGTTTGTAAACTGAGGCACAGGGAGGTTAAATAACCTGCTTAAAGTCCCACAGCAGCAGAACCAGGGTGAGAACTTAAGTCTCCTGGTCTAGATGCTGGGCACACTCCCTCCCCACTGCAGTGCCTGCTGCTCACACTGCCCCAAATTGACACTCATCCAATCAGGGCACAGAAAATACCATGTGACCTAGGCATCCAATCAAATGATTTTGTATTTCACATCTGGAACACTCCCAAAGAACTGCTTACAAATGAACCACACATTAAGAATTTTTCCTAGAAAGGATTCAGCAAATTGCCAGTAAATCTGAGCTGTTTGCAAGCAATTTGCAGATGGGAGAAATATATTGAATAAACTGTTAGCTGACAATTATTCACTCAGCTTTAGTTACCACAAACAGTAGATATATGGCAGGTTTGGTCCTAATGACAAAGGTAATTTTCCTAACGACATCTACTGTTGTTGTTATTAATATTTGCATTAGAGGAACATCAGTGGCTCAGTTAGGCCCTGTTGTGCTATGCCTCCTGGGGAAAGACTTGAAGTCCTTTCACTACAGTTATTCCGAACTAAGCTAGACAAACCACTGGAGAACATACTGCAGAGTGCAACTGTGAACTGGCAGGGGACATGGACAAGATCACTTAATGATCTTTTCCATGCCTAATTTCTGTGATTCCATAACTCTGAATTGGAGAAAAGTTAATAGTTCCATCTGTAGACTTTCTTGTAGAGATGTTCACTCTGTTCCATCAGGGTTATTTTGTTCCTTTTGGATTTCTTTGCTCTGGGGAGAATGTTCTCCACCCATGTAATGGAATGAAAAATCCAACAGGCATAAGTGTATGTGTTGCGAGTTTGGTTTGGTGTTAAAACTTGGGATGATAACATTTTTAAAAGGCTTCAAGTGTGAATGAAGTAACAATGAAAAGGAAGATCTTGCTTGGTCTTGCAAAGACAAAAGCTAGAGGGTGTAAAGAGAAAGGATGGCTTATTAAATGGAATTTATGGCTCCTATGAAGCCACAACTAAAGTTTTTTTTCCTCATATTTTTTTTAGCATTAAAAAAAAATCCTTTCCAAGGTAGAGTTAGTTTCCAAAGATTTTTCAGGATTATTCAGCTCCTGCAGGTGTCCCTCTGTAATATATTTTTAAAAGTGTTTTTAATATTAAAAATAATAAAAACTCTAACAGTGCTTTCTTGGCTATGGGAATCAGAACAGTTATGAAAGCGCAATAAAGCAGAATTTCTCTCTGTGCTGCCAACAACTCCAGGAACATGTTTGCTAGAACTTTGACCCTTACGTACAAAACATTAAAACAACTGTAACCTGAAACTATTAACTGGTATTAGATTCAAAGTTTGGGAAGCCAAATGGCTTTTTTTTTTATTATGTATTTCTTGGTAATTACACACTAATGGGAACACTCTGAAGTTTTGAAATAATATATTTCAGCTAGGCTCACTGTTACCTCATTTTTCAGAACAGTTTCTCTAGCAACTGCTCTTGCCCTTAACTCTCTGCAGACAATGAAATGTAATAAGGGATGTAAGGTAGACATAATAATTCTCGTGGTGTTCACCTAGCAGGAAATCTTTTCAATCTGCCCACAGCTCTTCTTTGGAGTAAATGTATTAGCAGTGGTAGCATTTGAGATGCTACAGAGAAGGCTGCATTGTGCTTCTCAGGAATATCTGTAACGCAGACATAACATTCCCCTCCCCGCAGTTTACTACTAGGAAAGGGATGGTGGGCTCAATCTTGACATAGGGGAATCCTCGAGCTACACTATCTGCTTTCCCCTCACTGGTGTAGGCTTGTTGGGGGCAGAGGGCAGTGGGCCAGGGGAATGGCTTGGGACAGGGCCAGAGTACATGAAATTCTATCCAATCCTTAGCCAGCAGAGCATTCCTCACTCCACCTGGCACAACTAAGAGCAGCCTTTAGGCTGTTGATAGCCCTAGAACTGGGGAGGTAGAAAGGTGACTTAGGTCCCACTATTTGAGGAGCTTGGATAATAGATCTCCAGAGCTTTCCACCTCTAGTTTGCCTGTTTAAAAGGAGCCAAATGACAGCCAAGACTGACTGGACCACTGATGAATGTTCTGTGGCTCATCGACTGTGACTTGGTGGACTGAACCCATTTCCCAGTTGAGAGATGTTCATGTCACAGTTGGCACTGACAGGGACTAGCAATCTTAGCAGTGAAGATAAGGACCGAATGAGCTCTGGAGACTTTCCCTTGGGGCACATTGGTAAGCAAGATGGGGAGGCTTGCCCTGCTACTGCCCATGATGAACTTATCTAATGGATGAATGCAGATCAGCAATCTCCAGGGCTGTCATTCCAGCTCTAAACTGACAAAACTTGGTGGCCAGTCCAACACTAGTGAGCAACCCTACAACCCCACAATAACTCACATGCATGCAGGCTGGTGTTTGTGGAGACATCTAAGGATTTATATTTCATTTGTTTCATGTGTTATCAGCTGATTTCTGGGCTCAGTTCATGTACTCGGGTAGCATTGGTCAACTTGATTGTTATTTTGCTGAAGATCTGAACATGCACCCAAAGTTGGGTACATCTGAAAAAAAATGGAAAGAAGCAAACAAAAACAATCGCTAAAAGAACATTCTGAGCACGATGGAAACAGAGCCCAGTCTTTCAGCATCCAAGGGAACAGCTGATTATCCTATTGACTTACACAGAGCCTTTCCTGTTGCACCGAAGGGCACCATTGCAGAAAATGGTGAGTAAAACTGGTTTGACAAACACTTTGGTCCCCATTCTGCTCTGAGGTACACCAGTGCCACAGCATACAGTTGCAGAGCTGTTACTGGTCAGAATTTAGCCTCGTCACACTATTCTCATAAGGGTTTAATCTGTCTGTCTCATCTATCCCACTTGACTGCACTCATCACCCCATTGCCCTCAGTCAGAGCAGGTTCATGGATACATTTCAGGATGTATGTCTGAATTAGAAGCCCCCTTTATTAAAGGCTTGGGAAACAATGGTCCTAGAGAATGGCCCTTCTCTGATCTCTAGAAACTGAGTCACGATGGGCTGTTTCATGTCAGGGCTGTGTCCCCTGTGCCACTCTGGTCCCAATGGGATATTTTGGTTTGGCTGCTAATGACCTCACTTGCCTACCTGCAGCAGGGTCCCTTGTAATTGCACAGCTTTGCTTTCCTTGCTTTTATATATAATTTCCATTTCATAAGAGCAATGAGGTGGCCAAGGAAGCATGAGGTTACTACCCCTCTGGTGACACAAAACTCTCTTCAGCCTTCTTGCACCACCCACAGTCTGCTATAATCACCCCAAAAGGGCTTTTTGTTTGTATTCATGATTATGCTGAGCTACAGGAAATCTTTATGTACATAACCCTCTCCTCTAGCAGCGTGGGTAAGGATTTCTTACAACTATGGGCCAAATTCTGCTCAGTTACACCAGTCAATGGACTTACTTTGGATTTACACTGGTGTAAATGGGAAGAGAACCTGGGGCTGAGTACCTAGAAAATGCCACTAGCCTTTATGTCAGACCCAGAATTTGTTCCACCAACCAGCCCAAAAGGGTTAATTTAGAAAGTCCAGCTCTTGGACCAAAGGTGAGAACCCTGCCATCTGTGCTTCCTAGCGAGCATGTGTTTCATAGCAGGAATACAAGTAATATCGAGCACTGTATATCACTCCTGTTGTGGCTGCTTGTATTGCAATGTCCTGCATTAAGTGGCAGGCTGTCTTCTTAATTTCTCTCAAATGTACAAGACAATGATTAGGCAAATGTTTCCGTAACAAATAGTTTGTAAAACTCTCTGCAGATGTTGTGGTTCAGGCATCATTTGCAGAGAGGCAAATCTGAAATGCTCATGAGTGACACAGGAAGATTTAGGTCCCAAAATCATTGCCTGGCGAGCAGTGTATTCATGTCTGGAATGTTCATTTTTTAGGATGCCATGTGGTTACAATGCAGGGGACCTCTAACAACTCTGTTGTGTGGATGCTCTCTTGTTTGGACTTGCAAAGGAACATGCATTGCATGCAAAGTAAATCCTGCATTTCTGCTCATTCCATCAATCTATTTCTTTTTAAGTGTGAACTTAATGTGGATGCAAAGTACTGGATTGATAGCCCTAGAAAAAGAAGTCCTCTGCTTAGATCCTACACATTTTGGAGCAGGGAATGTACAGGAACCCACAGGCCTTATCCTGGCAACCTTTACTCACAAGAATAGAGACATTGAAGTCAGCGGAATAACTCATAGAGACTGCAGGATCAGGTCCAATACATATCAAACATCCTAAACATATCAAACATCGCCAATACATATCAAACCCCACTAAAGATATACTTTATTCCTGTCAGCAAATGGTGGATTCCACAGAACACAGAGGCATTCCATGATACAACAAATTCATAATAATAACTTCATATCATAACCAGAATTTGTAAGTTGTACACAGCTAGATTCCCCAAATTGTCACAGCTGTCCTGACTCCCCATTCTGCTCATCAAACACACTCCATTCCCTCTTGGCTTCGATCACAGTGAGGGAGTTGCGGGAGAAGGGAGGCAAAAGGGCATAATTCAGGTTCATACTCCAGTAAAAGGGACTTAAGGTTAGAGGACTCACAGAGGTACCTGGTGGCAGCATTAACCTGAGAATGGCCACCGAGACAAATGCTTCCATAATCATCCAGAGACAGGCTTCCTGGGCCTATTTAACTTGCCATGTAAACAATCATATAACCCATCGTGGCCATGACCAGAGCCCACGTGAAGTCTGACCAGAACATCTCTCACTTATGTTCTTGGCCAATGACATGACTATTTATAGTATTCATAACAAAACATGTACCTTACCATGGCAACCACAGCACCCGTGTGCTACCACGGAGACAAAAAGCTTTGCCTTATAGAAAAACACTAACCAATGTCAACTCGTGCTTTTGGAACAATTTGTTTTCCAGTTTCCAAGAACATTTTCCTCCTGATTGATCATTATGGTGTATTATTTATCCATTTTCTCTACATTGCCCATTTGTCTCTTGTTTTTATTTTCCTTATAATAATAAATAGGATTAGAGAAGCAGGGACATGGTTTCCAGACAGTGGATCCAACCTTTTACACCATTTCTAGATATGATTTAGGAAGAGATCAGTATGAGGAAACTTACCGAGCAAGAGAGTTCCATTTTTTCCATCTTTGGATCAGAACCTCAGCTGGTTCAGCTGGTGTAGCTATCTCTACAGAAATCAGTAGAGCTATTATTGAATCCTTTAATTATTTTTTCACTTTGTGCTTTCTTTTGTTGTTTGTTTCCATGTCCTAGAATTTAAAAGTCAAACCTGAGATAATGTTTCTTGCTTTTTAGTTACCATACAGCTCCATATTATTATGTCATTTTATTAGTCAAAGTTTGATGACTGATAAGATTTTGCTCTTTCTTTCCCTAATAGAATTTAAATATTAGGTCAAAAGAAGTCAAACTCGCAGCATTTCTTTAGCAACTGTAATAGTTCTAACTAAACTGTGGAACAAACAGTCCTGCTGAAACATGTTTAATTAATTTCATGGCTAGCACAGAAGACACAGACACATGATCACTCTGAAATGCAGCGCCACTGCATATTAGTTAACAAGCAGTATTGTACAATGAATATCAGAAATCACTATGAAGAGATAAATGCTACAAGATTCCCAAGGGGAAGTAGAGTTCTTTCAAGAAAAGTGTACAGTGTAAACTATGTGTTGGCGTGTGGGAATGATCTCTGATTAAGTATTATTTAGATGTGTATTTAAAAATGGTGGTGTGTTTAACACCCCCCCCCCACACACACCTTTTCATTCTCTTCAAGAAGCTGCCAGTTTCCTTCAATAGGATTTGCTTTGCAAGCTGAATAAGTAATTTGCGCAGACAAAAGTTATACAGGGACACATTCTACCCTCAAATAGTATTCTACAGGTCACTGCGGAATCTGGCCCACTGTTTACAGTCCTAGCACAGACTAAGCTTGAAAGGTTCTAGGGAGAAAACTAATTAAAACAACTCCTGGCAAATGCAGTGTTCAAATATTCTGCAGAAACTCCTCTTTGATGATGGAGTTGAGGCACAATTTAACCTCTGATAAGGCACTATCTGCCCTTTGTTAATAACTATCTTGTCGGTGCACCTTTTCCCTCCGTCCCTCACCCGTTGCTGTGATCCAAACGCTGACCTGTGGTGAGAAATCTAGGTGAATAAAGACCTCTAGTAGTATAACACGGTGACTGAGGACAAACCCATGCGAGGAGAGTGGTAACAGTCTTAACACTATTTTACAGAACACAGACATGTTAAGAACTAACTATCTAGGTTTTATTTATAGTTCCCCTATGCTTGGTGACCCACTGCCTAATCATAATAATGTTTACTTTTAGACAGCACTGCCCATTCCAAATCTCTTTACTACCACTGGGCCTGATCAGCACCAACTCTCCATTGTCCCACAGGGTCTAAGTCAGTGCTGGGTCTGGCCCCATCTGCAAGCACAGAGATGGATTTGGATTTGGATCCAAACTTTCCCAGAGTTTGTGATGTTTTAGTTCAGGCCCATCACTATGGAAATGAAGATAACAATATTTACCTACCCAAAAGTGGGCATCTTGTTCCTTCATTAGACAATGTCTGCAAAGTGCTTTGATGCTTAAAGATAAATATGAAATATCATTGGTGAACAGACTAGTTTCTGGACCATGAGGAATAATCATGTGATCTGTACTTGGGTGCCAAGGCACCCACAAAAATCATGCATTTACCTTCTAGGAAAAATACATCAGCTCAGTAATTCTTAGCAAAATATTTCCTACTAACCATTCCATTTCTTCACTTATCTCTTCAAAGTCCAATGCATTTCAATGGGGTTAAAGCGGCAACTCCTATGCCTGTCCTCCCCCACTACCCTTATGGTCGCACACACACAACAACTGACATGGTTAAAAGGCCCTGAGGAGCTAGGCACCCAAATGTAATGGGAGTCAGGAAACAAGCTCCTTTTGGCCTCTTTGAAAACTGCAGCCTATTATTATAATACATCATAATCCACCTAGAATGTAAACTGTTTGGAGCAGGGACCATCTCTTTCTTATATGTTTGTACCGGGTTTGGCATAATGGGGACCTGGCCTCTAGGTACTAACATAATACCTAGAAATAATAATAATGGCTCATAAAGCACAAAAGAAAATTGATTTTCACTAGATTTAAGAGACTGTGAGGAAACCTAGGAACAGTTAAGTTTTGCTCTATACATTTTAAGTAGATTTACAGATTTGTGTGAAAAAAAACAATCCCAGCAACAGCACAGAGAAGATGCTGTAATTTCCTGGCTTGGGCTCCACTCCTGTCTGCTCAGAGATTGTGCTGAAAGGTTTTTTGGGTCCTACATTCCTCTTGTTCGAAAGGGAGAATTGGGGTTGACACTATGTGATGATGACTTGTAGAAAATGTTCTGACACAATATTAAGGGAATCCCCTTCAAAGACTTTTAAAATTTAGGTTTCATCCCCAGACCAGTGCCCAAATATCAGGCAAGTTGCTTGGTGGCACCATGTTCTCAGTAACCTGGGGCTGCCAAGTGAAGAGGGGAGTCGAAAGGTATCTGAGGAAATGATTATGCTTAAGAAAGTGAGGCTTTCTCTGGTTATGGAACCATTGAAGGAAAATCTTGGATTACCTGGTAAATACCAGAGCTGCTCAAAAGCAAGGAAGAACTTTGTTGGTCGGGTTTGGCTTAGCAGAAGTCAAGCTAGGTTTAGTTCCTTGAATTAACTGGCATGTGACTCCCTGGTCAGTCTCTTTCAGACCAAGTGGCTCACTCCCTCTCCTCCAGTGCTCTTCAGGGGCACTGGTTAGCCATTCCTCCTCTTATCCTGCAGCTTTTGGTACCACACAGAGTGGCTGCTGTGCCCTCCCCCCACTTTCTGGAAAGGTCTTTTGGGTGGCAGGAAGATAGCCACACTCCATCCTGCAGTAGCTGAGCAGGTAAACTCCTACTTCCACTGCTGCTATTAGCAAACTGGACTCTGGGGCTGAGAAACTACCCAGAACCCCCTGTGCTAGCACTAGTTAAACTCCAGGCCATTCATCTGCCAGGGGCCTGATCCTGCAAGTTGATAAGTGCCCTCACCTCCCACTGCGTTCAATAGGATTTGAGGGTGCTATGTACTTGAAGGACTGAACCCCAAATGATTCCTCGTTCTTGTGTGAGGGGACAGCAAATGAGAAGCTGAGAATTTTGCTCTATAATTTATTTAATCTTAACCTCCCAGTTTAATCCTTAACACTTTACCGCTCTCTTCCTTTCAAGACTAAATAATTTGAGTTTTGTGATCTCCAATTTTATTGCTATTGCCTGAATCCCCACGGGGTTAGCCCAAAATTAGGCCAGTGTAATTCCATGGACTGTGATGGGCTAACATCGTGCCATAAAACTAGGTTACCCTGGGGTGAATCCAGCCTCTTGCCTTTAGAATTTTTCCTATTTATACACTGTCGTTTGTCCCACATGACAGAGCACGGCTATGTGTCATGCGTTCCTGGTCTCCCCTAGTAAAACTTATGAAGTAGAACGGGAAACCACAATTGATGTGTCTGATAATGTAAGTGAGCAGGAATGGCCATTAACTACAGGAAACATTCATATTTGGGAAGAAAGAAAATCACATATTTTATATGACATAAGTAGAAAACTTTAAATCAGTCTCCCATCAAAGAAAACTGAGTGCCGTCACATGCTGACCTTTACAAAGACAACAAGGGAGCTGGACATGCTCACGCAGCTCAGAGCCACTGGAAGTCAATACACATGGCCTTTCATTGTATGCTTTATAGGAGAATATTTCAGCCATTTCATTACACTAGTTTCTGCAGTTACTAATTCAGTGGTATGGGATTTTTAGAATTGATGCAAAATGCCTGTTTGTGGATTTGCTTAGATAATAGACATTATCTGCCGCAGAACATGTTAAGTCTGATGGGATTTTTCATGGAATTTAGTAGAGGTGTGAGAAATACTCCTAACAAATGCTCACCTTGCTAGCTGGGGTGTGACTTTGATGGGTCCTGAGGCCATGGAAACACCCTCCTTTCCTCCTTCAGTTGGAGAGGGGCAGATCACCAAACAGGAGTGGCTGGGGGTGGGGCAGTGCTACATGCACTCTTCCTGGTCTCCCCACCATCCCCACAGTGTGTGTGTATGGCGGAGGTGGAAGATACTGCTCCTTTCTTGTTCTTTCACCCCTTATGCCCCATCCCAGGCTTACTAGAGGTATGGGAAATATTCATTAAAATACAAAACTACTCAAAATTCAAGGGCATCTTTATCACTGTTTGCCTGTTAGGACCTTCTCCTCTTACTCTGAATCCATATCTACTGCAAATAAAGAAAACATAGCCCAATGAAACACTACGAAGGTGTAATTGTGATTTCTCAAGCCAGTATTTCAAAATACTGGGCAGAACAGTTACTTACTTACTTTATTCAAAACTAAAGACAGACTGTTGCATCTCCCACAGCAGATTTCTATTAGTGCAGAGGTACTAGCTCTGTTGGAAATGAGCAACCATCCAGTATCTGGGATGTATTAGGCTGGACACCATCCAATTCAGTGCCAGACCTCTTTGCCATTTTGCTGGTTAACAGAGCACTCTTTGTGCTGAGAACATAAAGTCAAGCCAACTTTTGCACTACTATTGAGGAAAAATGGAGTCCAAAAAAAAAAGGGGGGGGGGAAGAAGAAAGGAATGGTGAAGGATAACACTTAAACAGCATGATAGTATGGAAGTTTTTATAGACATCTGTTTCATTTTTATGTGATCATGTTCATATTTTTCACTACTTGAATCATCCAAATATGATCACACTTCTCTCTCCTGGGTTTATCACCTGAAATAATAATAATACTAAAAAAATTAACAAATGTAGGTTATGTGTATGCATGTAAAATATATGTCAGATCCTCAGTTGCTGTAAATCAGTGTAGCTCGATTGTCTTCATATACTAGTAGCTTGTTAATGTGTACCAGGACCAAATCCTGGTTCCACTGAAATCAGTATGAGTTTTGCCATTGACTTCAACAGAGCTATGCCAATTTACACCAGTTGGGAATGTGGCCCTACATATATTTTACATTCTGGGCCCATAAAATCCTGAGGCTAGTTCTCTACTAGAAGAATTTGGAATGTACATTTCATTGGGAGACAACAAGAGAAAGCAAATCACAGTAGTGGTTGTGGGCATGGAAACGGCACCTTCTCTCCAAAACTTCCCAGAAGCCACTAAAAAAGATCTAATTTTTAGTGAATATATTTTGTAGTTAATTTTAGTAATATAAAAACATTCTTCAGATTGAATACGTGGTACATACGTGTAGCAAACAGAACATTTTAAAAAATCATTTGTATTACTGCTTAGATGCCTCAGTTGATTATTGGAGCATCATTCTGCTGGACATTGTACAAACATACAGAAAATGACATTCTCTGTCCCAAAGAAGCAAACTAAATAGATAAGATGGACAAAGGAAGAATTACCCCCTTTATAGAAGAGAGAAGATGGAGGATGGCTGCAATATAAATATTAAATAATAGTAATGAGTCATGAGGCCAACTTTTAAAGTGCCTCCAAAATGTGCTCTGAGTTCTTCTTGGCAGACCTGTCTGTGTATTCAAAACCTCCCATTTGTTTGCACAAAACTGGTTGATATTTTTAATGACAAATCTATGGCCTGGAAAGCAATAGTTTTACCTTATATATGGAATTAATACAAATATCTGGGACAACTTTAACATTGATTTCAATAGGATCTGGATTTGGCCCCAATATACATTAATAAGGCAAAGACACAGATACACAGTACAATTCATAACCTTTGTGGCAGGAGGATCTACGTAACCTATACCTGACAAGGTAATACATTTGCCTTTTCTTTCAGAGAGAAAAATGCAGCTACTATAACCTGCAATTTGTGAGGCAGCACCACACACAAGTGCTTTACAGGAATAAATTCCCATCTCACCAATTGTGGTCTGCTATTTTGCCAGCACTCTGGGGGGAGGAGGGGCTTTAATCCTCTAAAAGCACTGTAATATAGGAAGGTCGTTTATCGTAAAAACTTGCTGGAGATCATCTGTAGTACAACCCATCTATTCTCATCACTGCCTTCCATAATGACAGAGTTGAACAAAGGAGGAAGAGAAGAAGAATACATATATCTACATAAATAAACTGTATCTATTTTGATGCAAGTAGCTCCATTGAGTGAATAACTGTATGATCACACCTTAAGACTGATCACCTACACCCACATCCTCAAAGGTATTTAAGTCAAATGGCAATTAAGTACCTAAATACCTCTGCAGATCTGGGCCCTAGAGCCTACACCAAAGTCATTTAAAAACTGTCATTCTGATGCATCTTTACCAGCAGCTTTCAACTTGTCAGAACCCCCAGTGTTTTCTACTCCTGTTTCACACTAAAACTATATGGTAATATTCGATCCCGCTTTTCAGATGGCTTAAGGATCAGAAGAACTTGCTGTTTGTAAACGCTTTGCATTTATTTTAAACTTCAAAGTAAAAATTCTTCTTCTGATGTTAAAACCTGCAAAAATACCACACAAAAATAAATTCCCAGGCAAGATCAAATCTTTTTTATGATCTCTGGCTTCTGCTGGTGCCATAAACAATGTCAAATTCACAATAATATGGCAGCCAGCAGGAGATTCAGAAATGCCACTTTTAATTAAAACTTTTATTTTCAGGTACTGTTGACAGTTAGTGAGTGCTTCTCGCCAGGTAATCTCCCAGGATATTACTCTGAACAAAGTGAGGGCAGCTTTTCAAGGAAACAAAACCAAAACTTGCTGCTAGAGTTGTCTATATTTTAGCAATTTTCCAAAAATGAGTCACCCAGGGGACCATATGCCTCGAAAATTGCATACAGCAAGGGCCATTGAAGAGCCTTCTCTGGCCTACCCCACATGCTACACGTTGATGTTTATTTAATGTATGACAGCATGCACCGCTTTCATAGCAAGGAACCCCCTCTCCTGGGAAACTGTACAGAATCTCACTACAGGGGATTTATATTTACATTTGTACAATTTATCTGAGAGCAAAGCCATTCTACCCACTTAGATGTACATGTTCATTTCCTGTAATGATAACAGGCAACCCAACAAGTCTTATTAGGAAAAGAAAAAGAGGTGTAGTTTATAATCTCAAGGACTCCTGGTCCCCTTGCTTCACTGTAATGGGGATTGCAATGCAGTAGAGGGTGGGATAATAGTTTATCCGGGCAAGAGTGTTTGGAAATTAGACTTTTAAACTGATTACTTCAGAAAGACAGAGTCCTGATCTTCTAAAAGGCTTATACTGTATAACTCACACTTTGACAGGGAACATGATCTCAAAGCTTGTAGATCTTTAGAGTTAGCTAACCCTGAATGAACCTATTGTTAAATTTGCTTTAGTGCACAGAAAGCATAAGATCGATTCCTAGTAGCGAGAGATGTCGTTAAATCAATAGCACATGTAGCTCATTATTCTGACGTCTGACAAGAACTGCAAGTGGCCGGTTAACAAGGTCTACTGACATGGAGACCTAGCACACCAGGAGTTTGTCCACCACAGAAACATTCTTCAGAGAGGGGGTGAGAGAGAAAAATCTGGTAATTTTAGAGAAGAAGAAAGACTTATGATTGCAATGTTTGATTTATCTTCTGGTTGGGCTGTGATAGTAGATCATGTATTTGATAAGGGATATTCCATGATTCCTTTTTGGTTAATGGTAAAGAACTTGTCAGCCAGTAAGCTGCGTATGTATTCATATATAACAAAACAACAAAAGAGAGATGGTATGTAAATGCTCTAGCTTTCTATGCTAGGCTATGGCCTGGTCTACACTGGGTGGGGGGGTCGAACTAAGGTATGCAAGTTCAGCTACGCGAATAGCGTAGCTGAACTCGAACTACCTTAGTTCGAACTACTCACCCGTCCAGACGCCGCGGGATTGAAGTCTGCCTCTGCCACCGCCGTTCGCGGTGGTGGAGTTCCGGAGTCGACGGGAGCGCGTTCGGAGTTCGATATATCACGTCTAGATGAGATGCGATATATTGAACTCCAAGAAGTCGAACGCTACCCATCGACCCGGGCAGGTAGTATAGACGTAGCCTTAAGATAGCCCTGAGAAAGGAGGTTGAATGATTTAAGAGTCTTTTCTCATGAATTAAAAAAGGAGACCGGTAAGAGCACTTAGCACCATATTACCACAAAGGTAAAGTACAAAGTCCTGAGTCCCGGTTTCTATTCCCAAGCCACCACTGACCCACTGTGTGGCTGTGGCCCAGTTACTGCTCCATGCCTCAGTTTCTTCATTTGTAAAATGGGAATAACAACACTTCCCTACTTTACAGGGTTGTTTAGATGCTTAGTTCATTAATGCTGTAAGATTCATAGATTTTAAAGGCCAGAAAGGACCGTAATGATCACATAATCTGACCTCCTGCATAAACACAGGTGAGAACATTTCCCCCAGTGATTCCTGCATCACTCCCAGTGACTTCTGGCTAAACTAGTGCATCTCTCTTAGAATGACATCCAATCTTGATTTAAAGACTTGATGGATATGACTTCAAGGAACATGTTGACTGAGATTCTTGGATGAAAAGTGCGAGAAAGGGGTGAACTACTGTTATCTGTAATAATTAGTAATACTACTCCAGAAAAATTATAGTGGTTATAACAAAGCAAGGAACAGAAAAGAATGGTGGTCTCATAAAGTAAAAGGGAATGAAGGATTTGAGTCATGCGGCTCTGAACAAGCTATTAGAGGTTACAGAAAGTTGTAGTGACCCCTTGCAGCCTTACCTGTGTTCCCAAGGTGATCATAGAAATGTCTATCCAGCAAAGACTCCTCAGGGTGAGCACTGCCTACCTGGTTTTGAATGCCTCATATGGCTCAGTTTGAAGTTAATAGAAGTTTTACTGTTGACTTCAGTGGAGGCGATAAAGATAATGCCCAAATAAATCTGTCAGTCTTTAAGGTGCCACCAGACTCCTTATTGTTAATGTCCACAGTATGATCTTGACTCAGTGCTGTGAGCAGATGCTGAACCTATTCTTATGGATTAATTTTGTCTGCCTAGCTTCAGATGTCATCAATCTCCACTGTGCACAGGAGCTCATTAGACTTAACAGAGATCTACAGGATCCCTGGTTTATTTGTGATGTGAAATAATGAAAGTCTTTTGGTCAGGAGATATATAAACCTTCAAGTATGTGAGAGACAAGGTAAGTGAGGTAATATCTTTTATTGGACCAGCTTCAGCTGGTGCAAGACAAAGTGTTGGAGCTTACACAGAGCTCAGCTCTGAGCAGTTTATGGAGTTCAGTACATAGTTTTCCTTTTCAATGCTCTTTGTACTCTGCAGTCAGTCAATGCACTTAATACAATGCTAAAAATCAGGTAAGGTTTTAATCTCAAAAAATAATTTTTAAAAAACTAAGATGATTGAAAATGGGGAATTCTGAATCAACAAGCAGACACATCAAAGAACATTTCCCATTTTCAGTTTTAACATATTTTCCCCCTGCTCTACTTTTTCCCTTAAGTTTTAATTTTAGACGTTGGCATTTGGTAGTAAATCACACTGATAAACCTTTGCCAGATAGTAATGATTTTGTTTTTCCAGAAGATGCTCTTGTTAAATTTTTTTAAATCCCTTATTTTTCTCGGATCCCTTTTTACACTAAGAACTCCATTCTTTTCTTGTTGCACGGCTAACTTTCATGTGTTTTATGACTACTTCTTGAACCTTTCATCCAGTATGGCATTCTATATTGCATTTCCAAGAGTAGCTGCCACTACACACAAATATGTTACAATTGGTTCAACTCAATACTTCACCACCACCACCATCACCAGTCAGCTTCATTTCTGGACTAGCCAACAAAGACATTTTTGGAATAATTAACACAGCTTTTATCCTCCTTAGGTGATGACCGGAACCAGTTTCAAGAGAGAAGAGAGCAGCCTCGTTGTCATCCTGTAGTGGGCAGGTGTTTTTAATATGTAGGTAATGAACAAGACTTTATGCCCAGAACAATATATTAGTAAACATGTTATTACAGAGGTGTTCATAGTAACCATAAAAGTTAATTTGCTACGTACATTTTCATCCATTAGTTTCCCAGCTGGTTCAACAGGTTTTATAGCATCATCATTATCTGATCAAACTGTTGCATAAACTCCACTTCATTTGAATTCAATTATGTTAAAATACACACAATTTATATACAATAGAACCTCAGAGTTACGAACACCAGAATAATAATCTGATCAGTCAACCACACACCTCATTTGGAACCAGAAACACACAATCAGAGAGCAGCAGAGACAAAAAAAAATAAAAAATTCCAGTGCTGTGTTAAATGTAAACTACTAAAAAAATAAATAAAGGGAAAGCAGTATTTTCTTCTGCACAGTAAAGTTTCAAAGCTGCATTAAGTCAATGTTCCATTGTAAACTTTTGAAAGAACAACCGTAACGTTTTGTTCAGAGTTATGAACATTTCAGAGTTACGAACAACCTCCATTCCTGAGGTGTTCATAAGTTTGAGGTTCTACTGTAGTGATGAAAAATAGATTTCATTAAAGTCTTTTACCTATTTCTCAGAATACAATCTGAAATATCTATTTGTCTTCTAAAATGTTACCAGACAGGACCAGTGTGAAATGGATCTCTGGTGGTCAGTTATTTCTTTGCTTTGATTAGTCCACAATATTTAAACTTAAACCCCAACTGCATGGGCAGATCAAGGCTCAAGAACTCAATCCAACTCCCATTGTACTCAATGGTAAAACTTCCACTGACTTCAGTGGGTGCTGGATAAAGGTCCTGACTCTTTACACATTTATGTTCCTTCTTTATGTGCTGATGGCTTTCACAGCTTCCATTTTAATATTCTTGACTTTGGTTTTCTCTGGCAAAACCCTCAAGAGTTTGAAAGCAGGTGGGAGAGTCTGGCCCAAGAATGGGGGCATGGTCACTTCATGGACCATAATCACATACTGGCCTGGAAAAGATAAGGGAAAGTTGGGAATTAAACATTTTAAATGAAGAAGAAGAAGAAGAAAAAGCACAGGGAACAATGATAGAATTGTCCTTGTATCTACATTCCTCCATTATCACATTAATTCTCACATATGAAAAGTAGTGTACAATGTCCATGAAAAACAGAAAGCAAAAATGAATATTTTTGATTGTTTTCTATTCTTGTTAAAGCATAAATATATAAAAAAGATTTCATCATTTACTGGCAAGTATGACAATCTGTGCTGCCATTTCACAGTACTGCAGATTAGCATATACAATAATCTCCCAAAACAATACACAGTTAAAATAGCAAAAAAAACCCAAAACACTACCACAACAAATGTAATTTAGATGACGATTTATGATCATATATAATTTATAATAATAATATGATTTACAATAATACTTTATATTTTTATAGGATCTCAAAGAGTATAACAGACTATGACTCTGGTCCTGCAAGCACTTGTGCACATGCTGTCTTTGTGCACATGACTAGTGTCATTGGTTTCAATGGTTTCACATGTGTAAAGCTGAAACAGGACCTAAATACATCTAGCCCAACTGAAAAGCAGCCACCTCTGGGCAAGAGTGTGCCAGAAACATGGAGAACCTACCCACAGCACAAAGCAAATGGGAGAGGAAGAGGGGAAATTTTGACCCAGGACACAGGGGCAGACCTTGCCTCTTATGAAAAGCTCCTTAGGCTCTCTAATGTCTACAAAGAGTGAACAAAACCTATGGCTGAAAGTTTCCTTAAAGAGACTAACACAAAGTAACTGCATGGAAGTCAATTTATCCACCTCCGAAGAATGAAAGGTTGAGTTGACCCTGTAATCAACAAGTATGATGTCTTTTGTGAACTATGAAAAGCAGTACCTGGAAATCCATGAAAATCAAATTAGAGGTTATGTACTGAAAATAATTTAAAATGAGTATTGCTTTCTACAGACTGTGGGACTATAATGGTGACACATTTGGGAGACAATTTTTTTCAGCTACTATACATGTTGCTTGGCAGCTGGGAAGGCAAGGGACTCTCTATATACAGATTAATCAGGGTCTGACCTTACAGTCCTTTCACATGCAAATCTCCCACTGACTTCAATGGAGATCCACATATGGAGCAAAACAATACAGAATTTTCAGGGCCAGTTATAAGCAGCAACTTCTGTGATGTGGAAACTGGATTATGGCCACCAAACTCATTTCACACAGGCCACTATCAACCTGGGCTGGATTCCAAGTGACAATTTATAGGTGGCAGGTGCTATATCCTGTTACTAAGCCTCTGGGCCATGAAGTTGTGGTAAGTGAAAGTTTTTAAAGCACTGTATTTGCACAAGCAAACACACCCAGGATATCCAGGTTACGGCCTAAAGAATGTCATATTCTGACTGACACTAAAGGCCCTCTTCTCTTTTCTCATCTGCAATGTGGATCTTCACTTCTAAAGGCACTAGATAGCAGGATCCAAGTAAAGTGTATTTGTCCTGTGTCTTGTTGAAAGTATCTGCTATCTGGTCTATTTCTATTTAAGGGGCCCTGTTACATTCCTATGCCCAACTAGAGGTTTGATTTTAAACATTTCTGTGCTACTTATAGTATGTGCCTGGAACTAGACTAACAAAGCTGGCAGTTGTTGCTAGTGGTGGCCATGTATTCCAGTGAGGTAGACAGTAGTGCAGTCTGATTGTCTAGCTTTTTCACTTTAAATGCAGTATTTTGGAACTGTAAATAAAAAAGATGAAGTCTTATATTAAATCATTTCTCTAAAACATTAAGAAGGGGATCCATGACTACTTGGGTTCTTAAGAAGTCAAACAATTATTTTTGGATGTTGTAATCTAATATGTCATAGAGTCACTTAGTTAAAAATGAATTTCTTTACCCAGTTACCATGAAGTTTGCCTATAGCTAGGAGAATCAGGGGATGTTGGTACTGCTATCCTTCTCATTTTCTTTACTTCAAGTCCAAAATATAGACTAACAACACTAGAGGGCCTAGGATGAACTGTTAATAGCTCAGCTCTCTCCACCTCTTCCTGCTGCCTCTACAACTACCAGATTCTCAGACACACAAGTCTGATGAGGCTGTACAAGCCACTAAGGACTGTCAGTGTTTGCAAATTACAGTAACAGAATTATCCAGGATTAGTCAATATAATTTAAAATGCACTAAAGGAGGCTTGCCTTTGCTGATACTTTACTGCACAAAAATAAACTTTTAGAATGAAATCATGGAAGTGTGGAAAAAAATATACTGATGATAGGAGAAAGGAAGAAGAAATATGATTGAGAGTTCAGAACATAATAATATTGAAGACCTCATTTATAGTTGCAATAATCTGTTAATATTTTAAAATACTATTCTGTACTAACATTTGGGCTGAGTTTGGTGAGTTCTAGAGCTCACTGAAAGTGAAGGCTTGGCACACACTTTGCAGAGATTCTGACCCAGGCCTTCACCTTTCACCCTGCCTATGGCAGCTCCCTTATCCTTGGCTTCACTTTGGAGGCTCCAGCATCTGCAAAACATTGCTGCCCACTTTCTCCAATGTATCAATAAGTCTGATCCATATCACCCCTCATCCTCGGACTACTCCCCTGGTTTCCCATTCATTTTAGGATCCAGTTCAACACTGACTTTCTTTTCAGCATTCTCCATAGATTTTGCTCCAGCCTGCCTTAAAGACTCCACTTCTTTTGCTTCTGCCTCCCCGCTCCAGCGGCTCATCTAGCACAACCCTCCTCTTTGACCCTTAAGACAACCACCCTTCCTTTACTGAGACAGCCTAATTCTGGAGCTCTTGCCATCTAGAACAACCTTCCCATATAATCCTGTCTTATAGACACAATGGGCCTGATTCTCATTCACACAGTGGGATGCAAAGAGGCCTTAAAGTGGGTTGAAATGTAATGCCAGAGCAGTTTTAAGGGGCCTCAATGTAAATGAGAATCAGGCCCAATCTGTTTTCAAATATTAACTGAAAACTTCTCTCTTATCCCTTGCCTATATCTCTGAATTTCTCTTCCCTTCTGCTAGTATTTAACTTTGCATTATTTAACTTTTTTACACATTTTGGGAGAGACTTTGCATGAAAAACACCATACCAAATGAAGTGCTGTGCTGTATAATTGGGATTAATAATAGTAATAAAATCGGTGTGTGCGTTTAAAGCAGTCACCAAGGTGCTGTATAAACAGAGGGTAACTGCATCTGCCATTTAAGCAGTTACGTTTTGGCTTAGATAAGAAACACCACAAATAAAAGACTTTCAGGAAAGAAAGTTATTTGCCCCTTTTATTGCCTGCAAAATGCCTGGAGAGTTTCAAAGCAACAGGAACCATTATAAAAGTGAGTGGGAAATAAAATAAAAACGTTTTGTTGCCTTAGAAACAGTCCTATTCTTCTTACTTTTCCTTTGTGACATATTAGCCTTCTGTATGTTTTGGCACCAGAAAACATATTAAAACAAGGCGGGGGGGTGGGGGAGGAGAGGTGTTAGTTCTTTTTGCAGAGACTTGGAATTTCTCTGCATATTGAAACTTATATCTGTAGGAATGGGTTACACTGTAAAAAAGGAGCAAGCAAACAGAACTAAGCTTCTTAAATATTCAATTTAATTCTGTGTAGAGCAATTAATCCTGAAAATTTCCTACCATGGGAGAGTGTAAAGACTCCAGGGCTGTTTTCTGGCTGCAGATGCAAGGGGCTCCCATTGATATCAATGGAAGTGGTGTGCTTGGTGCATATCAAAAGCCAGAATATGACTCCAAATGTATTCTTGCAAAATAGAACAAAACCCACTGGGACTGCGGACAATGAATTTTTCTCTGCCCAGCCGAATATTTCTCTAGGATATGAGAGCTGTAAAATAAGTTTAAACTGTTTTTGGATGAGTAAGTAGACAAAACTTTATCTGTATAACAGATCCATACACCGATTGTGTACACAAAGTAGTAGCATAATGCAATTTATTTAAACTGGTGAGAAAATATCCAGGCACTTGCAAGAAATGGAATTTTGACTGAGATTAGATAATAACTGATTTTATAAATACATGTTAATTTATGATTGCATTGCTCACAATGCAGTTTATGTAGTGTTCTATTTAAACCACACAAGGATTAAAATTGCTTGGTGCTTTATTAAACTGAATGTATTAACAGAAGGGCATAGTCAACAGACCTACCATGGAAAGAAAATTGCAATGATAATGATTTTATATTTAGATAGTGACTTTTATAGTAAAGGATCTCAAAGCACTATCTACAAACTATCACTTCTGGTACGAAATACAGAACCACACAATAATGTAGGGCTGGAAGTGAAGAACACTGCATGAAACTGAAATTACAGGGGGGATTTAGGTAGGCAGGATGTTATTACTGAAGCTGGAATGTGGCCAGGACACCTGGGTTAACACCCTACTCTTGGAAGAAATGCTGTGAGACTCTTACTAATCTATACTAAAGATAAGCAACATTTAAAACCAAAAATGGGCCATTTCAGCACCCGCGCTATAGTTTTAATTGTCCTTTTTAGTACTGCATCTAAGCATGGAAAGAAATATGTAGTCACAACACAAAAAGCTGGGAAAGATAGCTTTTCAACCCAATCCCCATAAAGAAGTATAAAATACAGCACAGCACCATGTAGCAATGTAACGCAGCATTTAAAGTGTATTCTTCTAACACTTAGAGCTGCTGTGTGATCCTGCACCAAGTGCACACAGATTTCACATTACCTGGAATGAAATGTCCTTTCACGCATAATGTCAGGATGATTGTAGAAAGTGAGAGGCAGAGCAGTTGAAAGTCTCTACGTAAAGGGAAAAAATAGGGGTGATGTCCTGGTAGGGGTCTTCTACTGACCACCAAATCAGGACGAGGAGCTGCATGAGGCATTTTTAGAACAAATAACAAATCCAATACACAAGACCTGGTAGCATGGGAGGAATTTAACTACCCAGACATCTGTTGCAAAATTAATATGGCAAAACACAACATTTTCAATAAGCTCCTGGAATGTATTGGGGACAAACTTTTGTTTCAGAAAGTGGAGGAACTAACCATGGGACCACCATTTTAGACTTGATTCTAACCAACAGGGGGAATTGAAGGTGGAAGGCAATTTGGATGAAAGTGATCATGAAATGATAGATTTCATGATTCTAAGGAAAGGAAGAAGTGAGAGCAGCAGAATAAGGACAAGGGACTTAAAAAAAAAGACCAACAAACTTAGAGAATGGGTAGCTAAGGTCCCCTGGAAAGAAATACTGCTCCCCGCTGCCAAGTCATGGAACTCAGAGTCAGAGCCCAACATGCAGATATATGGTTACAAGACAAAATACAAAGAAGAAACAAACACAGCAACATACCCTCTCCATTGCCTTTTAATTCAGTGTGAGATGCAGCTGTAAGGGCCAGCGCCCAACAGCCAAGTCTAACCCACCATATATTCAGGAGCAAATGCACCATCCCCTGATATTTTAGTTGCTTATGCAGCTGGGGCTGAGTCCTTCATAATGCAGATTTCTTATAATTTCCCTTATAGAATAATTCACATTTAACTCCAAAAAGTGAGGCACTTGGGCATTTACATTAATAAAGAGGGTTAAATTGTACCTTGCCCTGCACAGTCATACTGGGAAGCTGGAGAGCACAGGAGACTTATTCCGTATCCTAGTGTAAGCTCATCGGTACCATGCAGAATGCTGCCACAAGCGCTCCTTGACAGACAGAGTGGCTGACTAGAGTGCCAGCGGCACTCCAGGGACCTCAGGGGGTGTGGCCAAGTAGGCTGTGCACAGTCAGGCTATACTCTAAGCACTGCTACCTGGTGAGGAGGAAGAGTTCATCTTGCTAGTTTCTGGAGAGCCTATAAGAGCTATAGGTTTACCTATAAGTAAACTCCACTGAACCCCCTCTGAACCATTCTTTCAGTGTCAGGGCAGGCAGTATGACTTAAACCTGTGCTAATTGTTACAGCTCTACCCTCTTCTTCAACATTCTCATTGAAGTAGAAAACAGGATGAGGCCTTTAATATGTTGATGGAAGTTACACACATGAATGTAGTGGAGAAAAGAAATTTGTGTATTCTTTTACCCTTAAAGCAGATGTAAGACTTTAGAGGCCAAATTTTCAGCTTGGCTTCAAAGCAGCCACTGCTCATACAAAATTTCAGAGATGCACATGCGTAAAGCAGGAAATTAGGCATATGTAACAATTTGTTTGCTTGCACTATAATATTCAACTACAAGAGGTCCTTGTGTGAACCCTGGTAAAGAAGGGAATGCAACCTGCACGCAAGCCTATTTGTGTCTGCAGTTGTAACTGCATTAGTGAATAAACAACTCTTGGTTAGAAAGATCTGTGATTTAATATATCACAATAGCCCCCACTTTTTAAAATAGAGTCATAGGTTCCAAGGTCAGAAGGGACTATTGGGATCTAGTCTGACCTCCAGTATAACAGAGGCCATGGAACCTCCCCCAAAAAAATTATTTTAGAAAAACATCCCATCTTGATCTAAAAATGGTTAGAGATGGAGAATCCACTACGACCTTTGGTGAATTGTTTCAATTGTTGATTACTCTAATTGGTAAACATTTAGGCCTTATTTCCAGTCTGAATTTGCTAGCTTCAACTTCCAGCCATTGGACTGGCTAGACTTTCTCTGCTAGATGAAGAGCCTGTTATTAAATTTGTTTCGCATGTAGGTACTTATAGACTGTAATCAAGTCACCCCTTAACCTCCTCTTGGTTAAGATTGAGCTCCTGGAGTCAATCATTATAAAGGCATATTTTCTTATCCTTTAATCATTCTTTTCTGAACCCTCTCTAATTTATCAACATCCTTCTGGAATTGTAGCCAGTACTGGACATGGTAGCAGGACGATACAAGGGTAAAACAACCTCCTTACTCCTACTCGAGATTCCCGTTTATTCATTCAAGGATCCCATTAGCCCTTTTGACCACAGCATTGCACTGGGAGCTCATGTTCAGCTGTTTATCCACCACAACCCCCAAATCTTTTTCAGAGTCACTACTTCCCAGGATAGAACCCCCCATCCTGTATATATGGCCTACATTCTTTGTTCCTGGATGTATGAATTTACATTTAGCCATATTCAAATTCATACTGTTTGCTTGCACCCAGTTTACTAAGTGATCCAGATCACTCTGTATCAGTGATCTGTCCTCTTAATCGTTTACAAATCCCCCAATTTTGGGGTCATCTGCAAACTTTATCAATGATGATTTTATGTTTTCTTCCAGGTCATTACTAAAAATGTTAACTAGTGTAGGGCCCAAGTAGAAACACAGTGAATCCATGACATTGAGTTTCCCAGTAAAAAATTAGAGATCAGTCTGAAAATTCAGCTCTAAAAGTTATAAAAACTCAGAGTAGACAGACAGAAATATATTGTAGGTTCTTATGTGGTCCCCCATTGCATATTATCAGAGTGCCTTCCAAGAATTTAAAATGATCATTCCTATCTACCATCCATTCCTAAAAATTAATATGTTAAATGCATTTCTCCAGCCTTATGCATTAATAAAAGTGTGTTCTCTCCAGCTAAGGAGAAGCTGTAAAACTTTAATTTTGACAGTATATCTTTCAAAGTACACAAATATTAAATATTCCCCCAAAATGCAGCAGCTCTGCAGTCAAATAATATGCACCATAGCTTGTCTCTAAAATAATTTTAAAAGATATCACAGAGGCTGTGATAGCCCTTGAAACATTGTACAAATACTAAGTACTAACATTTTACATGTTGAAGAACTGCCCCAATACATTAGAAATTTTTTTCCAAGTAAGGAACAATCTTTAAATATTTAAAATTACCCCTTAAAACATGTTTTGCTGCCCTCTCAGGATCTAGTATAAAGCTGTGATCCCTCAAAGACATGCTTTACTCTATGGCCCCATTGACTTCAATAGGGCTCGTCTCAGTGCCTAAAGTTAAGCATGTTCAGAAGCCTTTATAGGCTCATGGCTTAAGACTGCACCAGCACTGCCAGTTGTTTTTTGTTTATTTAAACACAGTTGTGCCTTTAGCAAACATTCCTGCAATAGCCACATTGTTTGAAATCCAGCTCTCATTAATTGAAACTAAGAAGCATAACAAAATTTCTGGGGAATTATTAGTGTGTGTTGGGCCCCAGCCCCATCATTCTCATACACTAGAATTGTATTGTATAGTATTAGAATTGCATGCTATTTCCATGGGCATAACCATCAGGACAATGTTATTTTCAAAAACTGGAAAACTGTTCCTTGGTGTGGTATTAATTGTAAATGCATAACTACGGGCACTGGGTAGCTAGAATGCATTTTCCCATGGTTAAGGAAGCCCTTAGATCAGTTGTGTTTTCAAATATTCTTTCCATATTTCTATTTGCAAATTTCATTATTTCCCTCTTATTGCTTACATACACACACGATGTTCCTTTTACTCTTTCTCCTCCAAAAAAAATCTGCCCATAAAAGGTCTAAAAAATGTTCTCAGTGCAGAGTCGGAGGAATGAGGCTGCATACTTAGGTGTACCCCAGGCACCAAGGGTGAGGGAAAAGGAATCCTCTACTCCAAGCTATATAACAATGGATCCAAAAGCCCTGCCTGGCTTCATCACTGCTACAGAGTGCAGGAAGTCCAGCAGACCACAGATCCAGAATTTGCAAAATTCTGTGCTAGGTTCTACCATTCGGGACTCACACCAGTGTACCAGTTCCAGACCTGCTATAGCTCTCTGTGACCCTGAGCAAAGAAGAGCAGGTTTTGCCCTATAACAATCTTTAAAGTAATAACAGTTTCTCCACAGACTTTCTCATAAACCTCAGTTTACGTGTACTGAAATCTAACAGCTATGTGATGGGTTGTTAACCCCACACTTGCCTGGAAAGAATTAATATGGATTGAGAAGGGGGCTAAATAACCTGGCAGACCATAGCTGAGGGAAGTCAGGTGGCTAAGTAATCCCCTGAATGAGTGAGGAAGCCCTGCTGATAAGAAACAAACTGGGCTGGATTTATAAAGGCAGGAAATTGGCGGGGGGGCTCATGGGAAATGGACTGAAGTCACTCCCTGCAAGCAGGGAGGAGGGTTTTGGGCTACAGAGAGAAGTAGTCTGCAGTTGGGAGTACCAGGTGGTAAGGAAAGGGCTCAGGGAAAGGCAGTAAGGTCCAGGATGGAACAGACCTTGACTGCTGGCTAGAGGGTCCCTGAGCTGGAACCCAGAGTAGAGGGCAGGCCGAATTCCCTGGACAGCCACTGAGGGAAAGGCACTATGAGACAGCGAATAGGAAGACTGCCCAGGATTGTTGAAGGAAGACTTTGCTACCCCAGAAGGGGAAAACACGTATAGTGACCTGGCCGGAGGACCAAGTCACAAAGAGGAGGCTGCAGCACCCAGAGTGAGAGAGGGACTGCAGACCAGGAAGAGATGGCATGCAACCGTGCGAGAGGGCATTGACCTTGTGAAGCTACTCCCCAGAACGGCCAGGAGGAGGTGCCATCCTAGCGGTGACTGGAGCACTTTGTCACAAGCTAGGATGAAATGTCAGATTTTACAGACTATATGCAGAACCTTATGGCAAGTGTTACTAAACCAATGGTTAAGGTTAAGATTTTGTCATGGGTATTTTTAGTAAAAGTCAGGAAGAGGTCGCGGGCAATGAACAAAATGAATGGAAGCCTGTGACCAGTCCCTGACTTTTACTAAAAATAGTGTATGGGGATGAGGGGGACTAACAAAGGAGGTGCTAGTGGCTGCTCCAGCCCTGGCAGCTGACTGCCAGCCGCTACTCTAGCTCTGCCACTCTGGCGTGGGCGTGAAGCCAAAGGAGTCATGGAGGTCTGTTAAAATCACAGAATCTGTGACCTCTGTGTCCAAGTCATATCCTTACCAATGGTTGTCAAATGTTTTAATTCTGTGAAGCCATTTAGAAAAAGATATCCATATGGTATCACTCTACTCAGTGCCCAAATCTCTCATGGCTTGGGTTCTCAAGTTTTTCATTCTGTGGAGTACCAGAAATGATATCCTGCGCTGCAGCTTGAGAAGATGCACATTTTCAACAGCAAAGGTCATTAACCAACTATTTGGAACAACTTACCTCGGGATGTGGTGGATTCTCCATCACTTGAAGTGTTTTTCCTAGCTTAAATAGAAGTTATGGGCTTGATTCAGGAATTACTTGGTGAAATTCTCTGGCTTTTGATATGCAGGTGGTCAGAGTCGATGATCATAATGGTCCTTTTTGGCCTTAAAAATCTATGAATTTATGAATCTATGAAAGGCTGTTGTTAGGTTTTGTTGCATACAAATCTTCCCCACCCTTATTTCTCCTCCCATCTGTTCTAAAAAATACAATGACATTTGAAACAGGGAAAAAAATAATACAATATCACATCTCTCTATCTGGAATTTGGTTTCTTTAAAGCACTGCAAAGCAGTACAGTATAAAACACCTTTGCTACTTTTTAAACCCCATCTAAACACAGTGTGGGAAAATACAGCAGGCAGTGTATTCTGTAATATGCAAAATCAGCCCCATTCATTTGAATGGAATTCTATATATGATTTATACATGTTGGTGAGGGGTTTCTTGACAACAATGTCAAGAAAGGCCATTTCTATGTTGTGGAGTGTTTTCTTGACAACAGTGAAGCGCAGAGACCTGAAATAAATATGTATACCCTGGATGTATAAAAAGTATGCATTTGCTATCTTAGCAATTTTTATCCTTGAGATCTCTTTACATTTTACTGTTTATCCTATCTTGGAATGAGGTGATTATTTTTACAATGTGTCAGTTAAGAACATTCTCTGGAATACAGATCTGTCTATAAGGATTAAGCTAGCTGCCTGGCACACCTTTCCTTCTTTAAGGAAGATTTCATACCAGAGAAAAACAAGTAGATTTTTTTCTTTTTGCCATGTGATGTAATTGGCCTGATACTCAGACCTGTGGGTTGTCATGCTAAAAGCTTTAAACAGCACAAGAAGCCTATTCTTGAGGTACTGTTAAATGATCCCTGAATAGACTGCACTAAGGGCTTCGTTGGGAGGGGTGCTCTGAGTTGCTTTCAGCTGCAGCTTTCTGAGGAGTAATTAAAATCAGCTCTGGGAAAGTGTTCTGCACAAATCTTAAAATAAAAGATACAGTATTTTTGCAATAAACCCCAAACCCAAGAAGACTGCTAATTATCAGTGGAGGACTAGTCAAAACTTTCTAATAAACCAGAGCCTAAGACCTTTGGGTTGATATTTACTTTAAAATATATCAACTATTTATTTTACGTTGCCTAATTAAAAGAGCTTTTGGGTTTTTACTAGAGAAAATCTGAAGAAAAGTATTTTTTTTATTTAAATCCTGCTTCCTGAACATCTTACCAAGAGATCCTCTTTATTAGCAGCACCAATTCAACTTCTCTCTACTACTTCAGTGTAATTGAAGAGTAGCTCCACTGCAGTAAAACTGAGCAGAGAATTTGACCCATAGTAATATTCAAATAACAAACAAAAGCCAGATCATAAGTATGATTAATGGGGGAGTTTGGTTTAAAAATTAGCTGCACAGTCTGGCCCAAAAAGTGTTGTTTCAGTTATGGAATATCAGATACTTTAATTCATTCCATGAGACAGTCTTTTATTCCTCTAGCTATGTCTTCACTACAGAGTTAAGTTATCTACACTAGAGTTAAAACCTTTTGAATCAGCCTAGCATGAGTGACAGCAGCCACACTGTGAAATAACTTTTGAGCTGAACAGAGTGGCTAGGTTACTGTTCAGCAATTGTGTTAGTAGCTGATGAGTTGTGCTAACTTTAGTGGTAGCCTGTGCCCCTTGACAGGCCAGCCAAATCGAGATAAAAACAGCACCATACTTGAGTTAAGGGGTTTTGTTTGTTGAAAGGACTTGAATTAGGGACAACACTTGACTTATGACTGAGTTAACTTTTCAGTAAAGACAAATCCTCTACATTTGAAGGAATGCTTTCTCCCATACAAGCAGTGTCAGCAATGCAACACTGTGTACTATTTTTTAAACGGAGGGAATAAGTGACATGTGGCAAAAAAATACAATTTACTTTAGGCATGTAGCAGCTTTGTCATGTGGGTCTATATATATATCTATAAACTTACCTTCACTAATAAAAATGTATGGCAATCTAATTAATATAGCCTGTATTTGAGTTAATAATGACAGTCTTTGTCATCTACAGCTTCAGTGACTGCAATTTGGGAGTCCTCTAGAAGACCACTCAGAAGCTTCAGTTAGTGCAGAATGCATCAACTGGTCTGCTTAGAGTAGCCAACTGCTGGAAGAATGGCATATCTGGACACATTGGACATTGTCCTAGTTCCCCACTGGGTACAATTCCCTATCTGGTGGGGACGTGGTTATGTAAGAGACTGTGGATGAAATCCTAGCTTGATTGGTGTCAATGGCAAAACTCCCATTGATTTCAATGGGGGTAAGGATTCAACCTTGCACCTCTTCCTATGCACACCTTTGTGGCAGCTGAGATCAGGTCTTGCTGACAATCCCTGAGGCTGAAAGGCAGGGTATCCTCAATGGAGAGTCTTTGGCTGCAGAACTCACTCCCCCTGGTGGTACATCAGAGAGACCAAGTTATTTTGGTCTGGTGCATGGCTCATCTTTTCAGCCAAACCTTCCCTTGACCTGATCAAAAACTAGAAAGGCACTTTCTTCTTTTGTTTATTTTTTCTCATTTTTGGGGGTGGGAGTGGGCAGGTGGCTCATAAGGAAAGGGTTAGTTCTGCTGTAAATTGTCGCCAGTTATACGTGAATATTTTCCTTCCACATGTGACGTTTCCAGATGCCATTTAGATGGACATGTAATGTATTACTAAACTAAAAATATAAGATAGTCTCAGTTGCATTAGGTATATACCAGCAATGCTCAGGAGTCTTCTTTAGAGCATGCAAGCCTTTATGCTGACAAGTACTTAAAGATCATTTAAAATTTCTTTGGCACAAGCTTTTTCTCCCATTCTTGGTCTCCACTGTTTCATTGGTTCTATCCATCTATCTATGGGTGTGTGAATATATAAATAAGAGATGTAAAGATAGTGTTTTGGGGCCATCTAGTCGCTCACCCTACACTGGGCCAGCATAGAATTGTTTCTTAGACCAAATCTTGTAGTACTTTGTCCCCAGGGTCGGCTCCAGGGTTTTTGCCATCCTGAGCGGCGGCAAAATAAAAAAAAAAGCCGCAATCGGCGGCAGCTCCACTGTGCCGCTTTCTTCTTCGGCGCCAATTCGGCGGCAGGTCCTTCCCTCCGAGAAGGACTGCAGGACCCGCCGCTGAATTGCCGCCAAAGAGCCCGACTTGCCACTCCTTCCCCTGGGCTGCCCCAAGCACCTGCTTGCTGACCTGGTGCCTCGAGCCAGCCCTGTTTGCCCTGCCCAGCTTTACACTCCTGATCCTACAAAAACATAGACATATTCACAATTTTTTTGCATGAACAGTCCCCTAGGATTTCAGTGGAGCTACTATTATAAGTAAAGTTAAGCACATGAAATAGCGTTTGTAGGATCAGTCTCCAAGAGCCCAGTCCTGGTGTGTGCCAAATGCTCTGAACTCTCATTGATATCAGATCAGGGAGGAGTGGGTCCCAAACAAGTCAAACTCTGAGTTTCTTTAGACCAGTCTCCTTTACTGAAAGCAACTACATTTGCTACTAATTTCTGAGCTTTAAAAACATCAATGTGAAGCACAGGATAACTGTACACAGACAAAAAGGGACTGTAATCAGGTCACGATGGTACAGATACAAATATTTTCAAACCATAAAGAAGATGAATGGAATTTATTAATGAATTATGCAGCTCCCCAAGAAATCACATCAAACCACCATTCATAATATAACTTTCCTTACACAGAATTATTCTCGGTTTATAAAGACAGGCTTTGTAACCTCCTTAATCTTTAATAGAGACTGCAACAATTACTATAAGCTATTAAAGTATCTACAAATTAGGCTTCCTATGTGATTCTCTCTCTTTTCAATGGACATTTTTGTGGATCATAAATAACAGTAAAATTATCATAAAAGCTAATACTACTGTACTTAAAGAAAATCATTATGTAAAGGTTTATGAATTTTTCAGCCATTAATAGACATAAGTTAATGGGCCATAAGCTTTCCAGAATATGATACCTAATATTTTTTCATCAATGAAACTTTCAGAGATGCAAAAACCTTCAGAGGTCACCAACTTCAAACATGAAAAAGAAAGTTATAGCTTTATAGTAATGAGTATAAAAATGAAATAGACACACGAAAGAAAATATCGCAGATGACAATGATCCTTTAAGTAGACCAGTCAAATCAGGGGCTGAAATCTGTCCCTTCAACGACAGAGTCAATAAAGTCAGAATTATAATATGCAAGATCAATCAGATAAGTTTTGAGACAGCTATTCTTCTGTGTATTTTAAAATTCACAGATACATAGATTTTTAAGCAGAAGGGACCATTATGATCATATAGTCTGACTTGGTGGAATTGAGCTATAGAATAATTTAGACAGACATCCAATCCAGGTTTAAAGACTCCAGGTGATGGAGAATTTACCACAGGCCTTGGCAATCTATTCCAATGGTTAATTACCTTCACTGTTAAAAATGCACATCTTTGATAACAGAACAGTAGTTAATAAAAATTGGTCTTCCGTTTCATCACTGAGTCCCTGTGCCTGGGAAGCTTTAAGCATAGAACTGCAGAAGCATCTTTCACTTTCAGCAGAAGAGTGAGAGTACTAGGATAGCAGCAATCTTTTTGGTGAACACTCACAAGAATAGTTTTTATAAATGGATACGATAATAAATACTTGGTTTTTAACATGAAAAATGTAACTATCTACAGCATATGAAAAAAAAAGTCTCTCCCATCTTTTCCAATCTCAGTAAGACACTTCCTCAATCTTTCCCCTCCAATCGGGAGGTCATAATGTGCTGCCTCCCGCCACCGTACCAACACATCTTGGACACCAAGGGCCAACTCCATGGCTTGTGTAAATAGGTGTAGCTCCACTGATTCAACTCAGCTAGATTATTTACATCAGCTAAGGATCTAGCCCCAAGAGATCATGAGATCTGATCTCTCAGGAGATCATGAGATAGCAGAATACATTGCTTATTCTACTTCAGTGTGGTTGAAAGGACAAACATCTCTTCAAATGCAGATTTCCCGGTCTATCACCATGCTATTGCCACACCTCCACAATCACTGAATTTTTTTAAAGTAAGCTCCTACTATGAGAGCTCCCTTCCATATGTGATTCTGTTTTCTTTTTGGTGTCACTGAGAGTGTGAGGTTAAAAGGCTTCCATGACCTTGCTTATAACCAGATCCAAGATAAATCATAATTGATATGGAGGACACCAAACAAACAGTGATTTAAGAACAAGAGAATCATGATTCACTTTGGAGGAACCCAAAACTATTATAATTTTTTGACAGACAAAATGTTGAAGAAATTATGTGTTTTGAAACAAAGCCCTAGGAAATTAGGAGTAGCCTGCCACGTAATGGTCTGAAAATGTACTAAAAACAAGTGGTCATGATCATCATCATGACCTAGTTATTTTGATCCTGAAATTATACTGCTACTCAGCTTCCAAAACCCTTAACTTGATGTGTATGGTAATGCAGACAGCTAGAAATCCTTACCTGGCAATACCCTAGAGTTCTTCGTGGAGTGCTGATCCTGTTTTGACTTGTACCCTTTCGCTGTCACTTCAGACCTGCAGAACACAGGAAAAAAGCATAGCTATCACAACACTTCTACTGATAATGATACTCAGAAATTAGAGCTGGAGAGCCACCATTACAAGATACAGGACTGTCTGTTACAATAAACTTACTACTGCTTTATCCAGTTTCTAATTTTCTAATAGCAGCATTTGAAACAGCCACCCACATATCTCTATCTTAAGTATGTTCACATATAGAGCGATCAAAAAACCCATCAATCAAACTTACATTTCTGAACCACTTTTCAAGGAGACACTCCAAGACTTGGGAAAAATAAGAACATTAAAAGAAAGCAAAAGCCCTAGATTTAATACGATTAGTCTCACATACTCTACCTGTCCTGAGTATCAAGGCAGTACTGGCTAGAGGAAATCAGAAGCAAAGGTGTGCTTTACAGGTCCAATCCTGCTCCCACTGAAATAATTACCAAAGCTTCCATAATGAAGGATCAAATCCCCATAGGCTCATGTGCACACTGATTTTCAGAATGCTTTTACCACTTTACAGCTATCTCATAGCAGAGCTCATACCTGATACACTTGATCCTTTCAGTTTGTATTTGTTGGTACATTAAGTTTTACTTCATGCACTTTGCAAGGTTGCCTTTAAAAATGGTTGATGATTCCAATATACTATTAACCAAAGTAACTCAATTCCCACAAAGTGCCCACATTGCACAGGTGTAAATGACTGCATAAGGTTGAAGGCAGTGGAGAATCAGACCCATAGAGCCAGACCTTCAGATTGCGCAAACAGTTATAGCTCCATTGATTTACACCAACCAAGGATCTGGCCCATGTGTGCAAATGTATGTGATTCTTTACACCCTGATTCAGTAAAGTACTTAAGCACATGCTTAATTTTAAGCATATTGACCCTTATTGAGGAAAACATCCCTATTCAGGAAAGCACATAAGCAGATGCTTAATGTTAAGGAGGTGCGTAAGTCCTATATTGAAGTCAATACGATTATTCATGTACTTAAGCATGTACTTTCTTACTTTATTGAATCAGAGCCTTAACTGGCAGTCTGCACATGGACACGCTACACGTTGAAAAGGAAACAAAATGGGGTAACACGACGAAAGACTTAGAACTAGCAACTAATTTAGACCCTGATTCAGCAAAACACTTAAGCATATTTAAGTCACACTTAAGTCAATAGGAGTTTGTGTTGCTGAATAGGGCTAAACTTAAAGACATGCTTAAAAGTTAAAGATGTGATTAAGTGCTTTGCTGAATCAGGGCCTTAGCTACTAAATTTCCTACCAATTAAAAAACTTGGAGAGCAGTAGCTAGAAGATTTGTAGCAAAGCACTGCAATAGCCAAGAAGACAAAAGTTTCATTAACTAACCTAAAAAACATAGCTCACCTCCAGACTAAATTATGTAACCAGAAGTAGCACTTTTACATACAAGATTAATGCCAACTTCCAAAGCTCAGAATCCACACCAGCTCCAGAATCATCTAAAAACAAGCTGCCACCAAAAGCAAGCAACTCCAGAGAGACCCAAGATCTCTGCTTTGGAAACCTACTAATAGTTTATTTGTGTTAAATGTCAGAATATTTTAAGATAACTGTAAATAAGGGGTTAGGCTAAGAATAAAAAAATATTCCATTTCTCTTCTATTAATCTGGACAATATGTCTTTCTGATTTGGGGGAATTCTTCAAATAATATGTATTTTGGCAATGCTTATTCTTACCGCCAAAAAGAGATTTAATATTTTTTGTCTGTGTTGCTCTTACATTCTTTACTTATATAGCACCAAAAATGCAAAGTAAAGTACGACAGTTCTTCAAAATATCAACCTAACAGGTCCTGCACTGATCACAAGTGTAAAATATAACCCTGCAGACTACAAAACTATCTACCTTAAAATGCTAAATATGTTATTTACATTCTAGGGAGTACGCTATATTCCTGTTTTTGTGCGCAGGGAGCTATATGCATTAAAATCCATCAACATCTATGGTTAACTCTGAAAAACTGTTTTTTAGGTTATAGTTATGTTTATTTAATATTTTCTGTATTTCTTGTTACTATTTTTCCAACACTAGTGACATTCGCATGAAAAGATCTTTGCTTCTACAGAGTTTATGTGCTCCTACTTCCACACCAGAAGTCATTAGGGCCCTAGTTCAGCAATGCACTTAGGAATGTACATAACTTTAAGCATTTGAGTAACACTGTTCCTATTCAGCAAAGTACTTAGGCATGTGCTTACGTCTCATTAAAGTACACTAATCACTTTCCAGTGATATGTCCAAACTAAGTAGAGCTGTAACAATAGGCTCAGCAGGATGCTGGATTTGAAGGATCAAACGTATGTTCCGGCATAGCAAATTCTATTGTTTTATCATCATACAATATCAAGATACATACTGTCAAGAAAGGCTTAGTAACTTTTTTTCTTATTTATGACTTGTGGGGAAATAGCCTTGGGACTGATCTAGCATACATTATATAAGATGGTGCTGTTGTCCTAAAAAATTTCAACTGCTGCAATGATTGCAGATGGTGAAGTAGCTGTCATGAACAAGTTAAATTTGAAATTGTCCTTTATGTAGTAAGGTTAGTCTACTGAAAATGACACTTAAAAAAAAAATCCAGACACTGCACCTTTAAGATACTTAGATATTCAAACTTTGCATGTACAATTTTCATGATAAAAAATTAAAGACAAAAGATGAAAACTGCTTTATTTTAAATGGAAAAAGGCCCCAGATATATCCCAAGAGTCAAGTTAAAGATTCAGAAGTCAGGGCTAGGAGGGGAAAGGAAGATAAATAATTTAGCACTAAGAATAACTAAAGCCTGTCAGTCTGCCAACTTTAAGAGAAATAAAAGGGTTTACAAGAATCCTAAGAGTTTTTACAAAACCTCTAGGGCTTTGAAAAAATAAACCCAGAACAAAAAAAAGAGTTCAAAAGTATTGTGTGTAAGTAGATTTTAAAGTCACTGATTAAAATATGAAAACAATGGTATGTATGGATTCCATTAGCTCAAAATTAAGCTGTTCCTTTTGTGTTTTGTTTTCGCTGCTGTAATTGTATACTGCAGCATCAACATGACTGTCTCTTTAATAGACGCATCTGCTTGTAAGGGGCCAAAGAGAATGTGCTTATGGAGAGGCCAAATCATACTAGCTTATAATTTCAAGTGACACGGATAAGCCTGTTTGGTATTACCTGTATTGGCATTCAGCAATACACACATGCTCATTCCGTTCAGGCAAGCAATACTTTCATGTTTTAAAGGCAAAGAAAGATCAATTACAGCTGCCTTGGAGTAGAATGAATAATTTTTATGTGCTGCAGTGTCAATTTGCATGGTTTAATACACCACTACTATGGAAATAAAAACTTGAGGATGCCTCCTCTGCTAGCTCTTCTCTTTGGGCAGCTCAGTACGATTTCCTTCCACTTGAGAATCTTTTCTGATTCAGTCTAGTATGGCACTACAAATAAATACAGAGGTCCTTTGAATTGCTTTAAAATATAAGTTAAATAAGAAAACCTACAGCTACATGAAGATTTTTTTTTTAATTCTGCCATCCCAAGGTTGTATTTTTTTTCAAACCAAAATGCAACTTTGTACTTTGCTTCTCCGACAATGTTACTTTTAAAGAAGGAATTTCAGAGGAAAGTCAAGTTCATGTTTAAGCCACAAAATTCTTTTGAATTGCATTGATTATAGTGATCATTCTATCACTTTAATGTCATCTCAGCTGGCATGTATTAAAAAGACATGCATGTGACAGCCCATTGATCCTTAATACTGGAGCGCAGGGAAAGAGCCTGTTAGCAATAGAAGCCTATTTCTTTAATTAGAATTGGAGTATCATTCCCTCTTTGTTTGTTAGGAACTTTAGTAGTAATGCATTGCATAAAGCACAGTAAAGGTATTAGAACAAGCCACCAAGTTTAGTTAAAAACAACATAATTCAGGCCTGAGAGAACTGTACGATGGAGATGGGAGAGAATGGCAGTACAAATCCCTTGTAGCCCTCACTCGCTCACTGTGGTTGAGAAGAGCTTCTCTAAGGGGAATGTTTTTTTTTCTCTGTGGACTCTCCCATAAGCAAAAGCTTGGGTAGAAGGGATGGGGTCATTTCTGCTTCAGGTCCAGTACTATATCTTTAGTTAGGTGAATACAGAACTTTTGTGGGAAGGGGGCTTTCAGTTAACTTGCACTCAGATTTTTAAATGAGTTCTCTTTGGCCACACACACTCCTTTGGTGTTAACTTTCCTACTACGAGCAACTCAGTGATATTGGCTCAAACATTTGCTGAAAGTGAATGGCAGAGTCATGTCTGGCAGGTATTTGCTGACCCTGAATTTTAAATTCAGCTATGCAAAAATTTGTGCTGAGAGTGCTTCTCCCAGTATCTATTCAGAGAGCAGAAGCTAAGTCACGTGATTTATCTGGCCAATTATAACTAACGAACACAGTTCAAGCACGTAATTGTTAACAATCAATCTACAGACATTTAATTAATTTTAGAAAAATGTTATGAACGCTTTGCTTTCAAGTAGCAAATACATGTGAGAATCACAATCTGCTCACAGACATTCCATGAACAAACAAAGAAGCTGAGTTTGATGCATTACTCATTGCAAACTTTGTCCCAAATAGGAGGATTCTCTCTTGGTGGGCAGAAACATAAAGCCAAAAGATTAACTCTGAGCCCCTTAAAAGGCAGGATCACTTCTTTGGAAAACACCAATAATATAAATAGAATCTTTCTTCAAAGATGAGGAATAGTTGTACAGATAACGAGTCTAATTCTCATCTCAGTTACACAGAGATAAATCAGGTGAAACCCCATGTATGTCAATGGAGTCACATGCTTGTAAAATTGATGACGTAAAATCGATGATATAAAAGTCTTTTGGGGAAATTTCTGAGCGCTCTTCCTTTTAGAAACAGGTCTCATTTGCTTCCACCACTTCTCCTGCAGAAAAGCAACAGTATCCCTAAATTCTGCATAATTGCAGAGTGTAACAGCATGGTCCTATTCTATTATTCTGTTGTCATCAATACACACTCTGAAAATCAAAGGATTTGATATGTGGACTTGAGCAGGTACATAGCTGGGCAGTTATTTTAAGTTCATCTTCTGCTGCTTTCCCTGCATTACCCCAAGATGACAATATGATTCTGAATAGCTTTGTTTTTACTTCTTTTGATATAGATATGGTTTGAATGTTCTGGGGTAAATTTTTATAAGCATTCAGCTTGCACACATACAAATCACAACAACAAATGATAAGATGGATTTTACACATCTCCCACACACTGTTGAGAAAGTGTACTTCTTTGATGTCCAGCTGGAATTAATATTGGAAACTTGTCTAGCATCAGTGATTTCCCATTAAAGCCAGGTTGGTTTTGAAGAAACCATGTCTTGCTCCATGGTGATCCAACTAATGCTAAGCCTGCTAAATTTGCTATTCTCCCCCTAGATTAAATATTTCAATTTCAGTGAAGAATCATCTTCAAGTGAAATCATCAATAGGTTTAGGTCCACCATAAATACTTGTCCTCTGGTGCTTTAATATTATGGCAAATTGTCAAAATGTACATTATTTCTGCATGTGCTTTTGCACATATCCTGTTAGGTCAAGATATTTGCTATGTGGTTTAACAGCAATATTTATATTTAATAATAATTTAAAAAAATAAAGAAGTCATAAGAAATCACTAACAGATAGTGTAGTTAAATCACCCTGAAAAATGGAGCTAGCTCTGTGACAGATCAGGAGTGACTTATGAATATGTGTGGAAGGGAAGCAATTGTCTTTGCTGCTGTTACTAGGGAATAAACATAAAGTGTTGTATAGTAGTTACTATGCATACACAATACGTTTTACTTGTTAATGACATATATTCATACTATTCCCATGTATTACACTGAAAATGTATCCCTAAAATCTATTGGCAACTTTTGACCCAGAAACTACTAACTGCTTTTTTTTTTTTTTTTTTGGTTTGGAGGCCTCTGTGGGACTGCCTTGTTCAGTTTGAATTTATTTAGGACAAGCCCTCTTGGAGCCTAGTAAGTGGTACAGACCAGGTTCTCAGTTTGTAACCATAGGCAGGTGTTCTTGTGATTGTTTTCAAACACACTCTGGATTCCTAAAGGGCTCAGTATTTGAGCTGTGCTCTTCATCATTTCAACCTGTCCTCTGGGTGTTTTAATTTGGAAACACAATCTTAATTATCACAGCGAAGCAGAAAACCCCATGCTGACTAGACGGGGCCATCTTTGACCTGCTAAGGTGCTTTATCAGGAGAGATGTAAAACAGAATAATTTGGATACTGGCAGATTGTCAATACTTAACAGTTTTCCAAATGCTGTCTCCTGCTGAAAATGTCATGCAGCAAATACTGCAAAAAATTCATAAAGCAGTTATCCACTGTGATATGGGAGCAAATTGAAAGGTGATAAAGATTCACTGTTAACTTTTGTTGAAATTGAATGTGAATACAAACAAGCACGCAAACCACACATTTTGATTTATTCAGATCAGACTGCACAGATTGATGCAGGCTATTGAGCTATACCATTACCCTTGTGGAACCTTTTAAAGGATTGCAATGATTTTACTCTCTTAGCCAACTCATAATTTTAATGTTAATTTTTCTTGGGTTTTTTGTTGTAGATTACATTCCTGAAGCTGAAAGTATATGTTGAGAGTCAATGTATTGCCAATTTCTTAGCGGAATGCTTCATTTTTATTTGTGCCTCTTAAAAAAATCCAGATTGAATGATTATTTATAAGCATAGTTTGCTGCCCTCCTAGATTACTTAAATTCTTTGCTACAGTATGTAACCTTTTAGGATGTACTTAAACTGCTGGCTACAAATAAACTCTACCAATATCTCATCATCTATTAATAAAAATAACTTAATTGGGCTGCTATTAGATATTTAATTGCTTTCACAATGTTTGTACAGTACTTGCCTATAAAGCTTTGAATAATATTGCCTTAACTCATCTGAGTAAACTATCAATTCCCTTACGACAACAGACAAAAATCTGCATTCCACTTTTAACTTTCCCTGCGGTGCAAGTTAAACCTTTCAGGGGGCAGGTTTTTATTTTGTTGTGACCTCTCTCTCTGGCACTTTAAGTCCTCACAGATGATGGCTACTGAAACACTTAGGGTAAATTTTCAACATTGTGTTCAGGGAACAAGAGTTGTGCAAATAATTCCCTGCACACTGGTTTGAAAATGTAACCCATAGACCTGTATAAATGCAGATTTGATTGGCTCTATTCTCCATAGTAGCTAGGTTTCTGCTTTAATTAGACCCAATAGGCCAGATTCTGAGCTATTATAAATCAGCATGACTCCACTGACTCCAATAGGGCTATGCTGATTTACATCAGCTGAAGATCTGGCCAAACTTGTGTACAGATGCTTGCAATGTAGAACCTTGATGGATTCTTTATCACTGACCCTTTTTAAATCAAGATTGGATGTTTTTCTAAAAGCTCAGCTCTAGGAATTATTTTGGGGAAGTTTTATGGCCTGAGTTCTACAGGAGGTCAGACTAGATGATCACAATCGTCCCTTCTGGCCTTAGAATGTGTGTCACTGTATGAACTGCAAATTAATGGATTGATTAATTGATTGTAGGATGGGAGAAGGAATAAGCATAAGTACAAAAAATTCAGATTCAAGGTATTGGTTTTAATCTATAAAGTTAGGGCCACGCAGCACCAAATCAGGGAATTGCAGGTGACTCTCTATGGATGCCATTTAAGTCAGGTGACTTGCAAGTGGCAATTCAGAGCCACCAAGTTTAGGATTAGTTCACGACCTGACTCCTAGTTTGTATGTTTTATAATTTACTTTCAGTATATATGCCCAGAGCTGCATACAGCTGCATTTACAAATAAACAAAATCTAAAGGTTGAACATTAGGAAAAAGTTCCTAACTGTCAGGGTGGTTAAACACTGGAATAAATTGCCTAGGGAGGTTGTGGAATCTCCATCTCTGGAGATTTTTAAGAGTAGGTTAGATAAATGTCTATCAGGGATGGTCTAGACAGTATTTGGTCCTGCCATGAGGGCAGGGGACTGGACTTGATGACCTCTTGAGGTCCCTTCCAGTCCTAGAGTCTATGAATCTATGAATAAAATAAAGAATTCTAGGAAATAAGGTTTTACAGCTGCAAGCTAATGAAATGACATGATACACTTTAGAAACATGAATATGCTCTGCCCTGCTCACAATGTAGTTTGTACATTTTCAGTTTAAAATTATTCATTTTCCTTAGGAGAGTTTGGATCTCCATTAGGATGGATGGCATTTGAGAAGGAGTGGTTCCTTCAAGTTAGAGAGAATGTCAATGAGAAAATTAACGGCCTGAATCATATTTGAACTGTGGATTAACATGGCACTTTGGTTTCCACTATGCAGCTCATTTTAATGAAACTGAATTGCTTTCACTTCAGACTTTGGGCCAGATTCTTACCTCATCTTTGGAGTGCCCCTGCAATGAAGTCACTTTGGATCACAATTTGACTTCAGCAGGGGCGGCTCTAGAAATCGGGCTGCCCCAAGCAGCGCGGAGCGCTGCGCCGCCCTTCCCCGGTCCCGCGGCGGGTCCCCTCTTCCCGCGGCTCCGGTTGAGCTCCTGCCGGCATGCCTGCGGCAGGTCCACCTGAGCCCGGGACAAGCGGACCTGCCGCAGTCATGCCTGCGGGAGCTCAACCGGAGCCAAATGCCGCCCCCCCGGGAAACGGCCGCCCCAAGCGCCTGCTTGGAGCGCTGGGGTCTAGAGCCGCCCCTGGACTTCAGTTTGGTGGCACAGGTATAAATGAGAACAGAGTTTGGCTCCTTCTGGCCTGCTAAAGCACACCCCAAATAGACTATTGCATTTGGTTAGATACAGAAATCTAAATTAGTCCCTGCAAGGGACTAATTTAGATTTCTGTATCTAACCAAATGCAACAGTCTATCTGTCAACAGTATGCAACACAGGTCCCACTCCTAGCCTATGTGGAATTCAGTATGTATTGTGGGGTGTCAACTACATTTATGGCAATTCCTGACAATTTCTATCCGGGTGTAATGCTGCAGCTATGTAAGCCTCTTTTGCACCTCCTAGCTAGACTATAGATACTGGTGGTTATACATGCTTATCAGTATTTGTGCCCAATTCTAAAAGCTCTTGCCATCATATTCAAAATGCCTAAACTTGTCACTACCTGATTGTTGGGCAATATGTAAAGAATCTGTAATATAAAACTTTTCTCACACACACACAGAGCTCTATTGCTGCCCTGGGGAAGAATAAAAATGTGTGTGAATGACATGGTACATATTATGACACAACCCTCTTGAGTCCCATCAGTGGAAGTTGTGGGCTAAGGCAAAGGTTCAAGACTGCAGAAAGCTTTTAGAGCTGCAGAGATACAAGCACTGAAATGTAGCTAAGCTTTAAGATCCTGCATAGATGAAAGGTACTAGCTATCAAAGTTGGGGGCCAAGTGACCCCAGAGTGGGGAAGGCAGGCCAGAGACCTTAGAGAAGGGGTATACTGTATCTCTTTTAGAAGGCTATTTTGTGGTGGATAATCAGGGTGGAATTTCCAGAAGTCCTAAATCTGTTTTCACCAAGTCATTGAGAAACAGCCCATTGACGTCAGTGGGAACAGGGTTAAGCCAACACTGAGCATTTTTCAAAGCCCTGCTTTAAAAAAGAAGGCAGAAGTACAAACAAAGTTAACAAATTAGGAAGAAGGGGCCAACACAACTGTAACACTGAACAGTGAATCTACTGGCCCTCATCCTCAAACATAATTCTTTGGCATGGAGAGCCAGGACTTCCGACACCGTGCAAACACATTGCTACTGATGCTCAGAGCTGCAGCACTGCCAGCTCCAAATGATATGGGGCAGAATCCTCCATTGTGGTGATCCTTAAAAGGTGACCTGCTAGTGTTTGTAAAACTTCTGTCAGATTCCAAAAGCAGAAAGAGATTGTTCAAAAACATAACCAACAGTCTGATTTACGTTTTACACAATTACCACTTCTTGAAGATAGCTGAGAGAGAGATTTTCAGAGGTACTAAGTGGAGCTAGGCATCCATCTCCCATTGGGTGCCTAACTCCCCTTAAAGCTGTTGAAAATCTCCCTCTAGCTAATAAACGTCTTAGTTTTAATGCCACAGAGAATGACACCACAATAGCCAGGAACTTAACTTGAAAACCACTGCTGTCCAAATAATGTTCCTTTACAGATTAACTTTCTTGCGCCTAATCTCAGCCCAAAGGTGCATTTCCGGGTAGGGAGAATGGTTTTGAAAGTTTCACCAAAATTGGTTACTCTTTTTTGAGTTATAACAGGCCTTTAAACAAAGAATCACCTATAATTATTTAAGCCTCAATCTCTCCTTGAGGTGGGTATTTATTATGTTATTATTTCTAGAGAGGGAAATAGACAGAGAGGTTAAACGACTTATGTTCGCACAGTAAGTCAATAAACAAACCTAGGAATAGAGCCCAGGAGTCTTGGCTTCCAGGTCTACTGCTCTAACTGCTAGTCACAACTGCTGTACAGAACCAAGGCTCTGTAGGGGGAAAAAATTAGATGCCCTAATGCAATGGTTCTCAAACTTTTGTACTGGTGACCCCTTTCACATAGCAAACCTCTGTGTGTGACCCCCCTCTTATAAATTAAAAACTTTTTTATATTTAATACCATTATAAATTATGGAGGCAAAGCAGGGTTTGGGGTGGAGGTTGACAGCTCGTGACCCCCCATTTAATAACCTCGTGACCCCTTGAGGAGTTCCAACCCCCAGTTTGAGAACCCCTGCCCTAATGTGTGCAATAATTCCAGAAGCTAGCATAGGATGATACTAATGCCATCTAATAAAGCAGAACCACAGATGTCTGGAACAGGACATCCAATTTTAGGTGCTCTTTATCTGCAGCTGTGTGAATGTATAATGAATTCTTGCTACTGACTCCCTGTTATAAACCGATGACTATGCAGTCTACAACAGCAGTTCCTACAATTTTCTTTTTGGCAGAATCTGTTTGGAAGCTGTGACAAAATTGCCAGGAGTAGAATGCCCTTCAAAATATTCTGCTTGGCTATACAGACTGAGAGACTACCTCTGAAAAATCCTACCATGGTTCTGGGAACATAACTGACAAGGGGAAAAGAATCCAAACACCAATTCTCAAGAAAGGGCATTCATTGCAGCTTTCTTAATAAATAATAATTCTTTGCATTCACCCATCACTTTTCATTCAAGGATTCAAAGCATTTTACAGACATAGAAACAAAAACCATTGTGGAGTAGGTAAGTATATCACATCTATTTTTCACGTGGAGTCCAAGAGAGGATCAGGCTCACTTTCTCAAAGGTATTTAGGCACCTGTCACAGGGGCCTCTACTCATTGCAGGTGGTGCCTCCTACTGGCCACATCTGGGGATTAGCCCTACCAGCCTGACACCCTCTTCTTGTGGTTCGTTGGTCCATTGTCTCGCTCTTTTAGTCTTCATGGCTTAGCCCTCCAGACAAGCCACAAGAGTCCTCCCATTCCAGAGCATTATCAGTCTTTCCCACCATCCCAGGCAGTCCCACTGCTTCCGCCAATCCACTCCCTCAGTGGCTAGAACAAATGGACCCAGACAGTCTTCAAATTCACTACCCAGATCATGCCACTAATTCAGTGGCTGGTGGGGGAACCCAGGTCTACTCTCTACGTTGGGTTCCATTCCAGGGGCTGTATCTCCAGCAGGTAAGATCTGTACTAGCACAAACCTTTCTGTTGCTCCCCTGGACTACTTCATACTTTGCCTATTCCAGGTGTGCATTCCTCACCCTTCTAGCTAACCTTCTATCTCCTGGGTCTGCTAGCAAACCCCCTCCTCTTGGGTCCAAATCCCTTTCTCTTATCCCAGGGAGAGTGACTGCAGCACTCCTCCCTGCAGCCTCCTTTCTGCTTTCAGCTCCCTGGTTTTATAGAAGCCCCACCTGTTTCTGCACAAGTGAGCTTCCCTTAATCAGGGCTCTCCTCTCAGCCTAACTATCTCCCGCCCTCTGCAGCCTAATGGGTTAATTGGCTCATCTGGCCTACATTAACCCCTTCAAGATGAGCATGTGGAGCAGCTGCCATCACAGCACCCAACTTTCATTGATTACAATGGGAGTTAGGTGCCTAACAATCTTTGAGGATCTGGGCCTCTGTGACTTCTTGAGGTCCATGACAGAGACACTGGCAGACCCAGCAGTAGAACCCAGGCCTGCCTCTAACCATCAGACAGTCCTGACAATATCCTAATTCAATCCACTCCTGCTTATCAGACACTAATGGTGATGAGTGTGGTATAAGTAAGGAGATAGGTAGATTCCCCAGACACAGTGATGCCACATATTGCCTTTATCCCCTTGTTATCGTCTCAGAGGTTAGAAATGTTAGTGCTTAGTTATCACCGTAATAACCTGAGCCAGACAAGATACTCCTTTTTAATACAGATCTTACCACAGTGATCTATAGCTTTCTAACTCCACAGCTAGATTGCTGCTTGATGCTACCAGTGATATACATGTGGAAATTTCCAGTAGTGAAAATGCACTGGCTTGTCTCTTGAGTGGAGTTAGCCATCATAACATGCGTCTGACGAAGTGGGTATTCACCCATGAAAGCTTATGCTCCAATACTTCTGTTAGTGTGTAAGGTGCCACAGGACTCTGTTGCTTTTTACAGATCCAGACTATCACGGCTACCCCTCTGATATTTAACATAACACTAGTGATCCATGCTCTGCATTGGTTACCTGATCACTTCTAGATGCAGTTCAAAATATTGGTTATAATATATAAAACCTTAAGTCTTGGATCCGGTTATCTGAGTTTGCCTCCCTCCCTAGGTACCACCATGATGGCTCTGATCTGCTGAGCTGCTCTTGCTATTCATTCTTTGGACTGTGCTCTCCAGGGTAGATGGCAGGATGTTTTTGGTGGATGACCCAATCCTCTGAAATTTGCTCCATCTGGCAGAGTGTCAGAGCCAGGGTTTGGCAAACCTTAAGGTACAGAGTGAGTCCTATCTGTTTGTTCAAGCTTTTGATTGACAATTAGATCATTTGTAATAGCAGGGAGTACGGTGGTTGTTATAGGGATTTACATTGTCAGTACAGCAGTGGGTGTTTCCAATAAGGTAAGAAGTATCCAGATGGTGAGGCTAAGGGGCCATTACACATCTTTAAATAAATAATACAAACAGTGACTTTAAAAAAGATGTTGTCTAACTGCAACACACAATATCCCAGGGTTTCTACAGAGAAGCTTTGAAACGGCATCATATCTCTTCAGTCTTCTTTTCCCCTTTTAGCAACCAATTCCTTATTGCAGACATTTACTCATTCAGAAATGGTAGCACACACAGCAGAAGGTTACTGAGGTGTGGAGGGTAGAAAAGCAGGCTTATAAGGAGTTAACTGTGGTTCCCTCCCTCCCTCCTCCTTCAGATTTAGGAACTCCTCCATATGCTGTGTTCCATTTATTATTTCTGCATTGCATCAGGAGGGAAATATTCACACTGAGCCACAGGGATTAAAGACTGAAGCTCCAGAGAAGTCAGATCACATCCGTCATATCCAGCTGTTTCCAATTCCAACCCTTCACACCTGCTTTTATTTATTATTCCTCACTTAGACAAGACAGGGCTCATTTTTCAATCTTTAAACCTTCTCTTAAGAGGAAGAAGAAGAAAAAACAAAGAAAAAGAAATCAATCTATTACTTTCTCTTTTGTCTCTAAGAGAAAGCCCACCAAGAAGAGATTAAAACAAACTACTGACATGGCAGGGCTCTGACCTAATGGGAAGCCACACAAATATTGAGGCTGGACAGCTCCCTAAAGCATGTCTCCAGCATGGTGGGGACTTCACGATGGAGCAGAAACTGTATCAATTGCAAGGATTTACTGTTAATGTAAATTCTTGTTGCAAGTTTTCTTATGCACATTTACACTGGTTTGTTAAGTTTTCGCTTCAGATGTGCAAATAACCACAAGGGGTTTTGGAAGAGGGGAGAGATCTCACTTTAGTTTAGGTATTTCCTGGCTCCTACAGGGCTCTCCACTTTTACTTATCCTAGGCTATCATTCCAGGCGCATGCTTGTATCCATTCCAACCACTCCCCTCTCTCAGTCTGGAGCTCTGCCTCTCTTCAGGACATGGACTGCCTCACTCACCAAATAACTGTGTTGATTTTTCAGACAGTGACTGATAAACCTTCCTAGTTGAAATCCATCCTGTGTCACTGTCTAGCCTTTTATCAGGGCGCCCCCTTTTATAGTCTTTTCAGTATATGCAGTCATTTTCATGACTAGCTCTTCACTTACTAGTAAGCAGCCCTTCAAACATATACCAGATACACAAATGCACCTTGGGATGATTGCACAAACATCCTCACACTCCCATCTGCAGTTGCTCTTGTGGCATACGCCTAACATACCAGCCTATCATTTCACAGCGCAAGCTTCTATCTTGCTGGCAATCCATTCAGTCACTGTGTGGGAGACATGCTGATTGCACCCCCCTCCCCCAATCTGGCGCTCTGGTCCACTAGCTGGACTGCCTCACTCACCAAATAACTGTGCTAATTTATCAAACAATTATTGATGACTGAAAACTTAGAGTGGGGTTTTCAACAGCACCTAGGGGAATTAGAAACCCAACTCACACTGAAAGTCAACAGGAGTTGTGGGGAGGGTCTACCTCCTTTAGTTGCTTTTGAAAAATCTTATCCCCAATAAATTTTGTTCTCCTTGGTAAGCTGTATGGCATATGAGCAGAGCTTGTTTTCCAGGGTTTATTAATTTCATTTTTCAGGGTTTATTTTTAGCAATTTTTGAGGTGTGTGTAGATGTCACAAAATTGGGGGGTTTCAGGACTCTGATACTGTAATGAGAAGATTTTTTAGGTACTCCCAAAATTCTTATATAAATAGGATATACTTTAATTTTTATAATATATATATATATAAAGACAATGTTAGTTTAAGCTTTGTATGCTTGTTATTGAGCCACTGAGTTTAGCATTTGGTGCATGTCCCCTAGGGCATTTTAACACAGCACTGTTTCAAACAGCATTATATTAAAGCACACTAGGGAACCTTTAATGCACACCAGTAGGGTCTATCTGAACCAACTAATGTGTAGCACATTAGTGAGCTTTAGAAATCACACCCCCATAGTTCAGATTATGCTCCATGTAGACAAGTCCTGAGGTACAAGCCAGGGAGCAGGGACATCTATATAAACAAAATGCAGTGGGAAAGAGGTGAAACCAACATGAACTGAGTAATTGCTTCTGGTGTTTTTCCATTATTTGTTGTTGTGTTTTTCCTTCTTATTTATTTACTTATATCAATCTGTTTTATCCATGTTTATCAGTGAAAACAAAATCAGAAGCCCTATGTCTGTTCTATAATTGCAGGGGCTGTGGTGGTCCAGGATTTACAAGTACACACAGAGTTCAGAAATTTCCATTATATACTTCTCCAGACAAAACAAAAACACACTTAGAGTTACCTAATGACTATAATAGGACACTGTGGCCTCATCTACTCTGGTGGTGGTTGTGTAGGCTACGTGTAGCTAAACGCTGCAGTGAAAGGCAGCCTGAGTCCACACAGAGGCGTGTACCTACCTGTGTCAGTGAAAGGCTCTGGCAGGATGGAGGCAGCTCCCCACTGCTGGAGCCTTTCCCCACTGTCTCTCCTCTGCCACAGTCTTTCCTTGCTGCTGGAGACTTTCCCTCTGGCGGGAAAGACTCTGGCAACAGGAAGGCAGTGGGACACTGCACTGCTATTTTTAGCCCCTGCTTAGGCATGTATATGGCACATAGTCACAGGGTTCAGGTGTGCCTTTGCTCACCTATGCAGTGCCTTGCTGTCTACGTTGCTATTTATACCCATGCCAGGGGTGTGTGAAGTGTAGAGCTACTGTATACATCTGATTCAAGAGGTGACTATTCCACTAAGGTTAATATAAATAATGGATGAACCCTGAGAAGGGAATACCACACTGAGTTCACAGCTGAACCTGTGCCCATGTAGTCTGGATGTGTGCAATAAGAAACCCCTATATCAGCTGTACTACTGATATACTGTTGTGGCTACCCAGTCTCTGTAAAAGAGTGACACATTGACTATATATACTGTGAAGCAATTGCCCATGATACAATGTTAAAAAATAGATTGTATGGTTTGCAGTAGCATCAAGTGTCTATTCAAGTGTAAAAAAAATTAATTGACTCCATCTGTATTGGGCTAATGACTGATTAAATGACTAATCACGGAAGTCTTAATTAAAACCATTTTTCTGTACAGAAGAGGATGGGGGGAGATAGGTGCTCATTAATGTGTTACAATGTGTGTCAGATTCCGTTTGTGTCATTTACTAACAGCCGTCAAATGAGTAATTATGCACAAGGTCATTTTGTGTAAACTTTTTGCATACATCATCAGACTGATTGGATTAGGTCTTGGTGCTCGACTGGGTTCTGCATGTGGCTGCATTTTTCCATCACAAAACAGGTAATTAAGATTGCTGAGAATAAGCAATAAAAGAGGTTGACATTTCTTCCGCCTCCCTTGCCCCATCCCCCAAGCCAGTGAAAAGATTCTTGCAGGACTTTCATATATTGCTGGATAAAGCCCCTGGCCATATTTACTAAATCAGGCCCATTCTCAGCAGCTGACACAATTTAAGATTATTCAGGAAATGACAGTGATCTCTATCTCATTATGAAATTCTATAATATGCAAGGAATTTCTCTCATGAATCAAATGACCAGGCTACTTAAAAAGAAAGGGGAAAAAAAAGAGTCCTTTTAAGTAAAGGAAGATGGCAGTCTAAAATTAAGAGATGATTTTAGATTTTATTGGCTAGTCACTTGACTGCCCCGATGCTTAGTGACCTTTGCTATGGAAAAATAACAAACTCCCTCTGCCTTGACAGCTGAACCCAATCTATTTAAAACAATATATTAAAATAAGTGGTAGATTAAAAAAGATACATGTTGAGCATTAAATAAGCCAACTTTCCACTTGCATGTAACTCATGCCTATGATCTATGCTTTTTAATGAGAAGTGTTGCATATAAAATGCTACAGCTGTGCCAATGCAAGAGAGGAGTCCAATGTATAAACTGTAATATAGAAATACATTGTTTTCTCTGACTGTTGTCCTCCAATTTCTAACAAACCACTGCTTCAGCCACTGGAAAAATGTTATATCACTAGTTCTAAAAAACATTACGGTATGCTAAAGATTACACACAAGACATTATTATATAAACTAAAGCAATTAATAAAGCTATTGTAAAATTGTGTGTGTGCGTATAAAGACAGACAATTTGTTGACATTTTCGGGTATAGATAGGTTACTACTATAGCAATGCAAGTGCCCAATCCTGCAAACATTATCCCCACGAATAGTCTTACTGAAGTCAGGTGAGGACTACTCAAGCAACTAGAGTTGCAGGATGAGACTTTAATTCAGTTCCTCTAGAATCAAACCAATCTGCTAATGTGGATTAAGACTTCTTCATAAATTACCACTTTAAAAAAATCTGGTCTTCTGGCCTATAATGGTGATTGAGAGAAATCTGCAGTGACATTCACTATAAGCACATCCTTCTGTGAAACTGGGGCATGTTGTTTTAGAGTATACCCAATTGATTCAAGACTATTGCTCAGAATATGGATGAAGAAATTACAGGGACAAAATAGATGAAAAGAATCTTAGTCATGACTATGTAATTTCTGATTATACTTTTGGCTTGATTAAATGCTCTCCTGTCTAAACTCTTCAAAGTCATGTAGGTTAGATGAAATGTATATATAAAGCATTACAGTTTGAGTCACTTGAGAAATTTTGCTATATTACCAGCTCCAATCAAATCTCAGAAACAGATTTCAATTAGTTTTAATTAATTAAATTGTAAACTTTAGTCAAATTTGATCCAAGTAACTGAAGAAAAATAAAATCAGTGACCACATATCCCTGACGATGCTGAACGCAGTTATCTTAAAAAGAAAAAATTATTTTAATAATATATTAAGGACTGGAAATTATAGGATTTATTGAGGGATGAATTCAGCTCTGGTGTAAGCAGGTATAACTCAGGGGATTAATTTGGCCTTCAATGTCTAAAACAATAACCAAACCCAAAAATGAACTATTTCTTAATCTGGATGAAAAACATGAAATTTCTTTTCATTAGAAGAAAAACACCTGCATTTTTAAAAATATAAAATTCCTGTGAACTCCAAAAATAAGTAACCTATTAGTCAGAGAAGATCTTTCAAAACCTGAAGTGAAATTTTATTTTAAAAAAAATGGAACAATTCAGCACAATCTGCACTCCCCTTCTAATGCAAATGAAAAACTATTGCACAACTACTTAAATTACAGGGTGGTGTGTCATTCTTAATCTTCATAGAAATGTAGGAGTTCCTGTTTCAATCACTTCTATTGTTTGAAATATACCAGATGATAATGGAGTGGCTGCCACTGTGGGCAGAGATTGATTCTTATGTGAAGCTAATAAATGAGTTAATGTATAACTTGCTGTAGGTTACGAAGAATTACTAGACAGCGGAGAAGATCAATGTATGAGACAGCTGCAAGTACATTAGGTGACCTAATTGTCTGAAACTCCAACTTAGTCTCTTCTCATACATGCATTGATTATATAGGTTACTCATTAGCTTTGATGGTTTAAAAAGAATTAAACCAAGTTAAAAGCACTAAGGGCCAAATTTATCCCTGGTGTAACTCAACTGAGGACAACATTATGGTCAGGTTAGGAACTGTAGCATCCAATTTCTGGTATTTTGCAGAAATCATAACTTAATCAACTAACTTCTTCAGTTCTTGAACCAAAGTGATCGAACATGGTTAAACATCTATCGTAAGTTTGACTGTGTATAGAGGAATTCGATCCAAAGGGCAAAAAGAAAAATCTATACCAATATGTTGCTTTACTGAGCAAATACTTAGTGATGAAGAGAGCCTCTTAGCTGTCAAGTGACTGCATATTGGGAGCAGAACCAGCTAGCCACAATGATGGCAATTAAGAAGCATGGTTCTGACTGTACTCTGCTTGTGAACCTCTTGTCAAGATGGTGATAGTTTGCACGGTTCCAGTGTGGATAAATGCAGTAGCAGAAACTATGCCTTACTAAACTAGTTCTAACAAGGCTACAGACTGTTTTGTTGTTGTTGTTTTAACATGGCTGGGATCCGGAGAGAGACTTTCCCCTCACACTATGCCTCCTCTCAGAGGCACAACACAAAACAGTGTTAAGCGCAGATGCAAATAGTGTTACAACCATATTTCAAAGCAACATCAGACATGAGTACACCACATAGTGTGGACACAGGCAAAGAATTTCAGAATATATCACAAACCAATTAAGCATGTTTGCCAATAAGATGTCATAAAAATCTTTTAATTGCACTTCTCACTTACGATGGCATAGATTTGATATTCCCAGTTGTATTATTTGGGGCCAAATAATGCTCTCAGTTACATCCATGCATTGCAACTGAACTCAAAGGAAAACAATCTGCTTTCAAGCTTAGTTAAACCATGATAAATGCAACTGTGACATTTAAATTTATGAAAAAAATACCATGAGAGTGTCTTTTTCACTGAAATTTTTAAAAACACAGGGAACAACAGAACTGATTCTATTAGATGTATTTCCTGCAAGACCTGGGTCTACAGATCTCTGCCTGTAAGTACATCTCAAGTTGAAATACAGCATAAAGCTTATATTGATTTATACCAGGGGTAGGTAACCTATGGCACGCATGCCAAAGGCAGCACGCAAGCTGATTTTCAGTGGCACTCACACTGCCCGGGTCCTGGCCAATGGTCCAGGGGGCTCTGCATTTTAATTTAATTTTAAATGAAGCTTCTTAAACATTTTAAAAACCTGATTTACTTTACATACAACAATAGTTTAGTTATACATTATAGAGCTATAGAAAGAGACCTTCTAAAAACATTAAAATGTATTACTGGTACGCGAAACCTTAAATTAGGGTGAATAAATGAAGACTCGGCACACCACTTCTGAAAGGTTGCCGATGCCTGATTTATACTCAACGAGTGTAACAGGACATTTCTTCGATTTTATAAGCACAGACGTGGTCACAGTTAAAAACATTTCTGAAGCTTTCTTTCCAAGCTTGTACTCCATGTCAGATCCACAAATTCTCATAGTGACCTATATAATGATCACCCTTATTTTCATATTAAATGGCACATCCTAATTAACAAAACTGCAAGACCCGCATTAGTAGCTTTTTAAGGATCACTGCCAGTATGCTAATTACAGTCTCAGAAAATAAATTCAAAAGTTCAGTTCCAGACATGGCAGGAACTATTTTTCTAGGTTTTATTTTCCATTTCTGGAACAAATGTTAGGTTTACACTCAGAGAACACATAGGGGCTGATTTTATTTAATTTATCAGCTCTTTTGGGCAGAATCTTTCTTTCTGTTCTGCCTTTGAACAGTACCCAGCATAATGGGTTCTGGTCCAACAGTGGGGCTCCTACATGCTACCTCAATAGAAATAAATAGGAGTAGTAAAAATAATTTTCAGAGATGCTGAGCACCCACCGCTCCCATTGACTTCAATTGCAACTGTAAGTGCTCAGCACTTGTGAAAATCAGGTTCGTAATGTAAGAAAAGAAGAGAACTGGACAAAGCATATTTAAAACTATTACCTGGTATTTCAAATTCCTCCTTTTGATCTTTAAATATTGATTTGTTATTTACTTTTGTCCTTACACCCATTTATTTATTGTCTCCTCATTAATCTCTCTCAGTGTTTCTTTGGTGCCTTATATTTCTGATGCATTTTCTCAAGGAGGGATATTTCTAAGCTAAATTTGATTACTAGCAAAATACATGTGTAGATTTGCCAATTCTAGGTAAGTAGATGATAGGTCTTCCAATGTCTTTTATCTTCCAACATTGCCTAATTCGTCCATGCAGTTTTTGTCTAAGGTTGATATATTCTTTCACTCATTCAGCTATATTCCCATTTACCCTGATTTCTTTTTTCTATCTGTTGAGCATTATCTCCATCATGTACATTTTCAGGCCCAGACTTTAGCTCCTCTATCGACTCTTGAAGTTCAGGAACCAGGACAATAGCTTATGCAAAATGGTAGCTGTTTATGATGATGCTTTTTGCTTTCCAAACTTACCTGTGGAAGACATTCTGTAGATACACTATAGAGCGCTTGGGAGAGCTTTGGTCTGCGAATCTTTCGGCCTGTGTAGGCATACAGTATAATATACATACAAAAAGCACCCAACACTGAATGTACAACAGTCTGAACCCTAATGTCTACCATCAGCCATTATCTGAGGTATGTTTGTCATTATTAATCCTTTGGGCACAAGGTTTACTTTCAGTTCAGCCTCTACAAAGATTTGGAAGCTTTTAAAAGTAGTTATTTTTTGTACTCTGTAGGTGAACTTACAGGGTCTTCTTTTCTACCAGCTGTGGAAGGAAAGGGAATCACTCAATTAATCTTCTCCCAGTACTTTCTCTTCCTCCTGGAATACTAGTTTGATTAACCATGGAATGCAATGATGAAGACAATGAGATAAGACATTACTAGTCTGGAACCTATCAGTCCAGATATGCAAATCAGACAGGTATAAAAGGAACATTTCCCATCTGGAAACTGGATTTCTGTGATTCAGACATTTGTATTTTGAAAGCAGAGGTGGATGATTATAGGTTTCTTTGTGCCCTAAGGTTTTGAAAATCTTTAAGCTAATCAATATACTGTACTCATGCAATGATATATTTTGTACTAGGAACACAGGAATTGCCATAGTGCATCAGAGCAAGTGTTCATCCAGTCTAGTGTCCTATCTCTGACAGTGGCCAATAGCAGATACTTCAGAGAAAGGTGAAAAATCAGAGGTCCCCAAACTGTGGGGCACACTCCTCTACAGGGGCTTGGAGGAACATTGGGGGGGGCAGCTGGGGCCCAGGCCAGCCTGCATGGGGGGTGGGGAGGGAATGCCACCCAGCTCCACTCCTGGCTCCGGCTGCTGGCCCCATGCCCAGGGTCCTGGCTGTTGGCCTTGGCCCCCAGCCTCAGCTCTGCCCCTGCCCCCAGGTGTGGCCCCAGCCTCAGCCCCCTTACCCTGTCTGCGTCCCCCACTTCCAGACTGCGGCCCTGCTCCTGACCCCAAAGGGCAGGGGGGGTAAAGGGACAGAGGTAAGGGGAGGCACGAGGTAAAAAGTTTGGGGACCACTGGTGAAAATGGAGAGTGGACAGTTACAGAAAATAACCTGCCATAAGGGAATTTTCTTCTCAATGAGTGCCAGTGAATGAGTTGGCATAATTCTTGAATATTCATTTTACACTTTTTAAAAATTCTATCTAAAGTAACTGAATGTTCTCAAAATCCATATAAGTGTCTAATCCTTTTCTGAATCCTGATGAGGAATTGGCCTTAGTAATATCCAGAGGCAATGGAGTTCCACAGGTTAATTATAAATTATGTACCACAAAAAAAATCCTTTTATAATTTTCAAATTCATTGCCTTTAAATTGTATTGAATATTGCTTTGGTATTATGAGAAAGAGTAAACAGGAGCCCCTCTCTAAACAAAACAATCCCCCTTCTTTTCAAACTCTCTTCATATGGAAGTCTCTCCATGACTTATAGCTTTTGTTGCCCATGCTGCATTGCCTTGGCACTCCAAGATTGTCCTCTTCAACCAGTTTGAAAGGTCATGATGAAGTGTCTTGTTCAATATCTAGAGGCCACTGCAAATCACAAAGAGGCTAATCCTGCAACTCTTACTGACACTGAAGTCAATGGAGCTGTTCATGTAGTTAAGAGTTACTAGAATGAGCAGACAAAGCAAGACAGGGTTCCATGATAGTTATTTTATGCTTTGCTATTCTTCAGTAATAGAAAGAGGTAGGAGGATTCTGGGCAATGGCAGATTTCCCTAATGTCAAGATTTTAAAGAACTACATGTGTATCAACTGTAACCCCTTAAAGAGATAGTAAACGACTGGCAACAAACAGGAAGATTACAGCTAATGTCACCTCCATCACAACCAAAAGAGTGGAAAAGGGTACACATGGTATCTTAATCTTGCAGATGACAACTCTACCATCTGCTTCAGAAGATGTCTCCTTAATCAGTTTGTTGGTAAGAAGAGATGCAAATTAGATATCACCCATTCTTCTATTTGTTTTGTACAGAAAGCATAATTTTTGCATGAACGTCCAACTGTGTTCTCATCCTCTTTATGTCACAGCAACCTCATTTATCAGTCATTCTTCTCCATATGAAAAGATCTATAATGAGGAGTCTGTCATTGCCCAGCTCCTCTGAGTCAGGAGTTTTCATTTCCCCCTAATATTTGCTGCTTTTGCTGCAGTTTAATTTGCTGTTGTCTCATACTACAGCATTTATGCAGTCACATCTGTGTATAGAATATGGAAAAGGCTTAGTGTTTGCCTTCAGGGTTGCAAATGGATTAGATGGCACTGAGAAACCAGATTCTTGATCTGCTACATTTTCAAAGGAACTCAAAGGAAAGTTTGATTCACTGTACTGAAATTATTGTGTAATTATTCCTGGGTAAGAAGTCATGGCATTTAAATATTGTTTTTCCAGTGGGTCAGCTGGGCAAGAACATCTGTAGGGTGAGGCTGTTGAAGGAAAAATGAAGTCTACAACATATTACAGTTTTTTCTTTTAAATGAAAATCTCAAAAAGACAATAAATTATCCATAAAATTGCTTTTGCTTGCACGTGACAAATGTAACATATTCTGGTACTCCTTTCAAAAAAGCTATTTCTAGGGGCATAATATTATGCAAAAGCCAGAAATAGTAATTAAATTTCTTTCTTATTTCACATCTAAGCAACAGGGATCAAACCCATGGCTTTGTATTCTGAAGATGACATTGTTATTTAATGGAAGCAATTTCTACTAGTGTCTCTAGATTTCAAACAAACAACTGAAGCAATTTATACACACTGAGCCAAACACTGATATGACGCCAGAATTCAATTGTACTGGAATGGATCACCTTGATCTAAGAAGTAGGTAAGTGTCATGTGTTCTTTGTTAAGAGCCAGAATTTCAGTTATATAAATTCTATCATCACATTTTCAACTTTTAACATAATCACTACACTGCCTATTGATAATGCACAGTACACAGAACATCTATGCTCTCAGCAACAAGAGCGTAAGAGCTTTCCCTCTTTAACGTACACATAAAGGTTACAGTTACGTCTGAAAAACAGGGGCTGTGATCTCCTCTTTACATCTAAACAAAGACACACAAAAGATTAATGTAGCTATAAACTCTCCAAAGCTCTTCACAGCTTGTTTAGAGAATGTCTTCCAGAGTTAGAACAGGAAAGAAAAATATAATTATCAAACAGAAGGCTGCCAGCTATGAGTGACACAAACAGAAATAGGATTGTACTATAACTGCCTGAACAGATACATAGTAAGACTGACACTTCCACCCTTTTGTCTTTACTGATTTTTCTGATATTCCTGGGCCTACAGCCCTAAAATTCAAAACGGTTCCAAGACGGTCAGAGGGGAAGACCAATGGGGCAGAATCAAGGCCGGGGTATTCAGAGAAGAGATGTTGTAATCACTTAGAAAAGTTAGATGCCTGCAAGTCACCAGGGCCTGATTAAATGCATCCTAGAATACTCAAGGAGCTAATAGAGGCAGTATCTGAGCCTCTAGCTATTATCTTTGGAAAATCATGGGAGACAGGAGAGATTCCAGAAGACTGGAAAAGGGCAAATATAGTGCCCATCTATAAAAAGGAAAATAAAAACATATGCCATCATGTGCCAGCAATGCCCCTCTGCCATGTACATTGGCCAAACCGGACAGTCTCTACGCAAAAGAATAAATGGACACAAATCTGACATCAGGAATCATAACATTCAAAAACCAGTGGGAGAACACTTCAACCTCTCTAACCACTCAGTGACAGACTTGAAGGTGGCAATTTTGCAACAAAAAAACTTCAAGAACAGACTCCAAAGAGAAACTGCTGAACTTGAATTAATATGCAAATTAGATACTATTAACTGTGGCCTAAACAAAGACTGGGAATGGTTGGGTCATTACACCAATTGAATCTATTTCCCTATGTTAAGTTCTCCTCACACCTTCTATGGGCCATCTTAATTATCACTTCAAAAAGTTTTTTTCCTCCTGCTAACGATAGCTCATCTCAATTGATTAGACTCTGCCTGTTGGTATGCATACTTCCACCTTTTCATGTTCTCTGTATGTATAAATATCCCGTCTGTGTGTTCCATTCCATGCAGCCGAAGAAGTGAGCTGCAGCTCACGAAAGCTCATGCTAAAATAAATTTGTTAGTCTTTAAGGTGCCACAAGTACTCCTGTTTTTTTATAGACCAGTTAGTTTAACTTCTGTGCCAGGGAAGATAATTGAGCAAGTAATTAAGGAAATCATCTGCAAACACTTGGAAGGTGGTAAGGTGATAGGGAACAGCCAGCATGGATTTGTAAAGAACAAATCATGTCAAATAAATCTGATAGCTTTCTTTGATATGATAACAAGTCTTGTAGATAAGGGAGAAGTGGTGGATGTGGTATACCTAGACTTTAGTAAGGCATTTGATACGGTCTCGCATGATATTCTTATCAATAAGCTAGGCAAATACATCTTAGATGGAGCCACTATAAGGTGGGTGCATAACTGGCTGGATAACTGTACTCAGAGAATAGTTATTAATGGTTCCCAATCCTGCTGGAAAGGTATAACAAGTGGGATTCCACAGGGGTCTGTTTTGGGACCTTCTCTGTTCAATATCTTCATCAACAACTTAGATATTGGCATAGAAAGTATGCTTATTAAGTTTGCAGATGATACCAAACTGGGAGGGATTGCAACTGCTTTGGAGGTTAGGGTCATAATTCAAAATGATCTGGACAAATTGGAGAAATGGTCTGAGGTAAACAGGATGAAGTTTAACAAAGACAAATGCAAAGTGGTTCACTTAGGAAGGAACAATCAGTTTCACACATACAGAATGGGAAGAGACTGTCTAGGAAGGAGTATGGCATAGTGAACCACAAGCTAAATATGAGTCAACAGTGTGATGCTGTTGCAAAAAAAGCAAACATGATTCTGGGATGCATTAACAGGTGTGTTGTGAGCAAGACACGAGAAGTCATTCTTCCGCTCTACTCTGCACTGGTTAGGCCTCAACTGGAGTATTGTGTCCAGTTCTGGGCACCGCATGTCAAGAAAGATGTGGAGAAACTGGAGAGGGTCGAGAGAAGAGCAACAAGAATGATTAAAGGTCTTGAGAACATGACCTATGAAGGAAGGCTGAAAGAATTGGGTTTGTTTAGTTTGGAAAAGAGAAGACTGAGAGGGGACATGATAGCAGTTTCCAGGTATCTAAAAGGGTGTCATAAGGAGGAGGGAGAAAACTTGTTCACCTTAGCCTCTAAGGATAGAACAAGAAGCAATGGGCTTAAACTGCAGCAAGGGAGGTTTAGGTTGGACATTAGGAAAAAGTTCCTAACTGTCAGGGTGGTTAAACACTGGAATAAACTGCCTAGGGAGGTTGTGGAATCTCCATCTCTGGAGATATTTAAGAGTAGGATAGATAAATATCTATCCGGGATGGTCTAGACAGTATTTGGTCCTGCCATGAGGGCAGGGGACTGGACTCGATGACCTCTCGAGGTCCCTTTCAGTCCTAGAATCTATGAATCTATGAAAGGGATAATTCATTTCTCCTATTGGTTTGTCTGTGTGACAGTTGCTTGGCAGAAAATCTGGCATTTGTGCGGGGAAAAGTTGTTTTTCCTCATTACAGGCTTGTTTTACAGTCACTGAATCTCAGCTCTTATGAGACAAAAATGCCTTTTGGGGCTTGTAGAGGTGTGCAGACTCACCCAGCGGCGCTTCCTGCTGGTCGTCTCAGGAATCAGCTCTCCAGCTGTCAGAGCGCCCTCTGCAGGCCGGTGATCTGCCTTACCACTGCTGGCCCCTGTGTCCCTCCCAGGATCCCGGTGACCGTTTTACTGGGTGCTGCCCCCTGGCAGTACCCCCACAGTTCTGGGTCTCCCTCTCCCAGGGGAACCCCCACCCACTATCCCCACTTCACCTCAGTCTTGGCTACTGCCCAGTCTCCATCTAGCCCCCGTTCACTGGGCAGACTGCAGTATAAGCCACTCATCACAGGCAAAGGGGTTCGGACCTGCTGCCTCTGCCTCCCCATGGGCTGCCCCACTGCAACCCTGCACCTATAGTCAGGCCTGCAGCCTGGGGCTTTCCAGGCCGGAGTTCCCAGATCCTCTGGCCCTTCCCCAGCCCTGCTCCCAATCTAGGTGTCTTGCTTAGGTCCCTGCAGCCAGGCCCTTCTACAAGCAGAGGGAGACTGACTGGGCTTCTGGCTCACTGTCTCTTATAGGGGCCAGCTGGGCCTGATTGGGGCATGGCCACAGCTGAGCCTACTTTCCCCGATCAGCCCAGGCTTCTTGCCCCAGCCCCAGCCCTCTCCTGGGCTGTTTCAGGCCCCGCAGGGCAGGAGTGGATAACCACCCCGCTACAGGGCTAAATATTGGGTCTTCTATAACAAGTGCCCATCCCAAGAGAGGTTGTTGGGTTGGACCAGCAGAAATAAGACACGGTACCCTGAAAGTGGGGGAGGCGAGAGCGCATTGGTGAGGCTAGGGGGACCAGGATGGCTGACTGGTTCTTGTGCCTGTCAGCCAGGTATATTTAAACTCTGCTTGGGCTTTTCAAAGGCCTGTTGGACCTTTAGCTACCCTGTCCTCCCTCCACTTTGTTGTAGCACAGGAACTGAGTTTTTCAGGATGCTATGGGTCTGAACAATCACTTATTTGGGGATCAGAAAATAATTTTTCCTGTTAGGCCAAACTGACCTAGATTCAGTGGGCTTTTTCAGCTTTCCTGCAGCCTCATGGAGGCCCAGTTGGGTTGAAAGGAATAGGACTTGAAAATTTAATATCAGGAAAGGTAAGACTGTTAAACTCGTCACTATGTGTAGCCAGTGGCTAGTGTGGATAAAGGCTAAAGAGCTGAGACCCGGGATTTCAGTGGTGGACCTTGTGCCTGTAGGACAAGGGGAAACCTGAAGTCTTCGTGGACTGAGATAACCCCTTGGTAGTCATAGGGGTGTGGTTTCAGAAGTCACCTGAGGCCTAGGGGTAGGCTGAGAAGGATTTTCACCAATTTATACATGGTGGTACCCTGTAATCCCACCACACTGGACCCCATTAAATGTTGGGTATGCAAGAGTAGGGGTTGGCAAACAGTGCCCCTATCCAGCATTAATTTAATAAAGTTGCAGCCTGATGCTTAAAATCTGTCCCTTGTGTCTGTGGTTCATTTGCTGATGTGTCCTGATTCTCTGAACTGTCTACAGAGTCAGCACAACAGGGGGTTGAAACAGTAGGCAGCCTCAATGTTGTCACAGATGTTTCTATGACATACATTGGTAAAACTTTTTTAACAATTACTTTTGGATACTGAAGACATAGTAAAACTTTGCAGTGATGAAACCAGTACAGCTATCATCGGGTAACCACAGGACTGGGAGTCAATGAGATTGCTTGGCTTCCTCTGCTTTTCCCTTAATACATTATAATGTAGCTTTGTTGATTTTTCCTTACGGTATCACAATTATTTTTGTTATGACAGAAAGCAGCTATCATCAGAGTTATGTGTACTGTGTGATTCCCCAGCCAGTGAATCTATCCCTTGCCCATCCCTTGCTGCAGAAAATTTGCTCCAGAATCTAGATCTTCATATAAAATAAAATATTTCTATGCCTCATGGTTATGAAGATTATATTTGTTAAGGTTAACTAATGCACTGATGTCTGCCTGAACCAATAGCTCTGACAGAAGTGCCACATTTCTTATCAAGCTGACAAATTAAACATCAACATTGTTAATTATTTCATTGCTGACCAATGCAGGAGAATGACAATCATGCTAGGAAGATCTGCATGAGCAGAGTCTCAATTTGAAGTTACATTTTGAATGACGGGAGCAGGGGCGGCAAGCCACAGGGGGGTGCTCTGCCAGTCGCTGCGAGGGCGGCAGGCAGGTTGCCTTCGGCGGCTTGCCTGCGGGAGGTCCCCGATCCCGCAGATTTGGCGGCATGCCTACGGGAGGTCCGCCGAAGCCGCGGGACCAGTGGACCCTCCGCAGGCATGCCACCGAAGGCAACCTGCCTGCCACCCTCGCAGTGACTGGCAGAGCACCCCCCCGTGGCTTGCTGCCCCACGCACGCACTTGGCGTGCTGGTGCCTGGAGCCACCCCTGGACAGGAGTATAGAGCTTGAAAGAATACCTCTCCTTTTCTTTCTCCAATTCAACCTCATGAACCATAAGAAAATACGATCACTGCATGATCACTGTTGCCCAAAGCAGCTCTGAAAAACTTTACTTGCCACATAGTTCAAGGAGACACTTTTTTAACATATATTTATTTATTCTAAATCATTCCCCGCACCCCCCGTTCCTAATCATCATCATCATCACCTTGATAAAAAGTGGACAACATAGATTTTATGTCTGGACTGGTAAATATGAGAGCAATTTTAGAAGCATGATCTAATCCTCCTTTACTTATAACATTTCAAAGAGAAAAACTTAAAAGAGTTTAATCTAGAAAACAGAGTTGAAGTTAAAATATATACACACACTTCCTGTGCAAGGTACCCTGGTACATGTGTGGTTCAGTTCACTGTCACATCCAAATCAAATATTTATATGTCCGAAGTAAATTATAAAAACATTAGAAATATATTGATGTAAAGTGTGAAAGGCAATATTATATGATAATTATGGCAGTGGTCGACAAAGAGAAAACAGAGTCATTTCACATCATAGAAGCATCTGTTGCTTGCTGCATAAAGGTAAGCATTGCTTTAAGTGGAAAGCATCCTCCAGTTGAGCAGTAGAAATACTGATTCACACATACCTGCAGTCTACAATTTTCTCCTGTGAGACTGTCAACTTCTCAGCTTTCTCAGCAGATATCCTTCCACTTGGCTTTTTGCCTCTTTTCTAGAGCGGAAAAAGGAAAATGTATTTCGCACTGCTCAAGGGGACTGCCAAAAAGTGGAGTTGTAATTTATGATGTGCTAATGTTTTCCTTTGCGTTCATAACTGAAAATAACTACTAATGCAAAATCATCATCGCTTGGATTTGGTGGCTTTTGATTTGCATATATGCTCCAGATTCTGCTATAACCTTCATGTCATATATTTATTCCTGTAAGCAAAATTTGGCCCCTACACCTACAAAATCAACATCCCTTACATTTCCCTTAGGCAAATCACAGTAAGGGATATGACAGTTTATTCAACTCTGTATTTTTAAGAATCTAAGACAATTTGGATCATCTAGTCTGACCCTGTTCCTGCATCTTGTAGGATGTTGCCTACTTTATTCCCATTAAGTTTTTATCTCATTGGTACATGACTGTTTGCAGCGATGGAGTCTCATACACCTCCTTTGGTGTAGTCCTGGCCACAACAGTACTAACTATTAAGAACCTTCTCCAGAACTTTTCTTTCTTTAGCTTCAAGCCATTGGTCCTGATCCTACCATCTTTTAAAGGTATCTTGTAAACCACAGCAGGCCAAACTCTACCTCTGTGCGCAACCCTACAGATGTCATTTCACTTTTTAAAATTAATGTTTTCTTTTCAGTTTCTTCATTAAAGTCATTATGGCTGATCACAGAATTTTGCTCTTGGTATTTGATTGGGCTGATATTTTTACAGCATCAGTAGAGTAGGAGAAATTATTTTTAGAAGTCTTAAGAAAATGAATGATTGTTTTAAATATTTTTCCACATTCACACGGTACTGTGATACAGAGCCTATTGTTACTGCTGTAGGTAACAGTGAATTTGACAAGGCTGAAAGGTTGATCAGTCTTTTTCCCCCCCCCCGATACATTGTTTTGGGTCCCATCCTGCAGGGATATATTGCAAAGCCAGGGAAGTTATGATCAGGAGCATTACCTGAGTCTGATATATATATATATATATATATATATATATATATATATATATATATTTTTTTTTTAAATTCTAGTGATTGTCACAGGAGAGATGTTATCTTGTATTTTTTATCGTCACAAACATTATAGTTAGCAACTGAACATTACAATTATTTAAGGTGAGTTTAAAGTCAATTAGATTTCAGGAACTTTCAGCATTATATCTTACTATGGCTCAAATCTAATCTAAAGATAGCTTTTTAACCAGTCAAAAATTATGATTTTGGTAGTTACCTATTCATACAAAACACTGTTTGCATTGAAAAAATGCTATATTTGTGCTGTAGTTTTACTCTAATTTTCTATATGGAAGAGTGGTCTACCTGGCTCATGTCTGGTTATTTATTATTAATTATTATTATTATTATTATTTCTATCATGGCAGTGCCTAGAGGTCCTGGCAGAGATCAATGTCCCATTGTAAAAGATAGCTCTTGCCCTGAAGAGCTCACAACCTAAATGGGCAAGACAGATAAAGGGAGGAAGAAAAAGAGATTTGCCACTGTTGCTGGCAGAGCTGGAACTGAATCCAGATTTCCTGAAACTCAGTCGTGCATCTTATTCACAAGACTATCCTCCTCAAACACAGTCCACAATTTTACACCATTAGTATCCTATCAATACTCTGGATTCTTCATTTTAGCTCTACAGCTGCTGCTGAGTCAAGAACACACATGAAAATCTACAGAGATGAGTGTCTTTTCCCATGCTTTGAACAAATAAAGCCGTATACTTTGTTAATATTGTATTAATCTGTATGAACTTCACACCAACTATGAGTTCATGTGTAATTTCTTTTTTCGAAAAACTTGCAAAAGAACAAGTAAGTATTAGCTACTGTAGGATTTTGCAGGAAGTTAGATGGGCCTTTCAGAGGACTTGCAAATCATATTTAGAAAATGAGAACAAACAGTGCAGCACCATCATGGTCTCAAATTATCTTTTGTTCAACATGTAGGTGAATGTGTTCACCTTCTCCATAAATATCACCATTTGGAAGGTGTCACTGGAGATAATGTGCAAAACCATTTTTAGGTAAATTATCCCTGCATTTTTAGGTAAATTATCACTAATTACTTGTTTGTTTATATCAGAAAAAATATTATGGTGCACCAGATCTCTCAAAAGAACTCATAGTTGCTCTCTTTTGCTGCTGTTGATTAACATGGGCATCTGGAGGGACAAAGTTGCCAGGAAGTGCAACACTAACAATTAACATTAGTTATTCTTGCCTTGCCAAATTTGACTTGTTCATGGCCGGAATTTTTCTCTATGTGAGAGCAAAGCAGTTATTTTTTTCCCCATCGATATCATCACAGTGGAAGAGCAGATTTGGTGCTTGGGCTTGCAGAATTATCCAATGATTTTGTAAGGATGAATTAACAATATTGATTTATAGAGGGAACTGAGACAGATGATAAAGTGTCCAGTTTGCTTGGGTCAAATTAAAAATGTTTTATAATGAAGTCTTCTTACCTTGTTTAGTTCATCCAAAAGCATGAATGGTTGATAATTAGCTGGAGGAGGTGCAAGCATGATGTTTCTGAAAACAACACAGCCACGCTCCACTCTCTGACTGGCTGGAGGACGGATACTTTCATCTTCAAATCCTGAAAAGTGACAAAGGAAACACATTTAAGAAACCAGCAACAAAATGCTATGAGCATAAATAACTAACATAACAGCTGCTAATGTGTCCTTATGTGCCTGATTCTGCCACTCTTACTCATGCTGAGTAATACTTAACTCCATAAGTAACATCATCACTTTTCAAGGAGTGAAGATACTACTCAAAATAAATAAGAGAGATAGAATTAGGTCCTGTTATATTTTTTGCAAAGTAATATACTGTAGATATTGTAGGAATTAAATGTACTGTACAATATGAAACTGTTTGCCTTTTATGCAAGTGCCAAGACAAGTATCAAACCTTGCTTTATTCGTATCTATATATTTAATACCCTACTGAAGTCTTATAAAAACATATCTGCTGAGTGAATTACATTTGACAGGGAGGGGGAATCTTCTTTGTGACCATCTGTATCTTATAGAGACTAGGAGAGAAGATGTTTTACATTGCTAATTTATGGCACTGCCTACAACATTTGGAATTGGCTAAAGTAGATATGGCAAGGCCAGGCTATTGGAAAGTGCTTTGTTTGCTTAACTTAGTAGTTATGCTCAGAAACAGCAAGTGTTTTCTGCATAATAGAAACAAATCAAACATTTGTAAAAAGCTAATGTGGATCTACATGTATACTCCCTTTATGAAGAGTGACGGCAACAGCAAATAAATAAATATATTCAGGGATAGTAAAACACTTTCCAGACCTTAAATAAGATGCACAACATCCCGAAAGAACAGATAAATATTATTAGGCCCACTTACAGTGACGTAAACTGAGGTATTGAGGGTTATGTAACTAGAGTAAGGTCACACAACTACTCAGTGGTATAGCTGGATATGGAAATCATGGGGCCAGAGTTTCCATCCTACATGAGTTCTGCTCCGGTACAGTGAAGAGGAGGCTCTCAGAGAGCTGGTTGTGTCTCCCTAATTTAAACCACATTGCCCTCGCATATCTTAGAGGAGCAAGGGAACAGATGTAACTTACACCACTGGCATAAGGACTCTCAGGCCTTATGCCAGTGGAAGATTGGGAGTAGTAGAGATCTGTTCTGCCATGCCCTGCCCCACCTCTGTAATGCCATCTTCTTCCCATTACACTGATGAATGAGGAAGGACAGTTGAAGGATAGTGAAGCCACTTCCACCAGCAGAGAGTTCCCTACACAGGAGGCGGTCTCTGCTGGCCATCTTGACTGATGCGTTGCAAAGTGGAAACGATAGCTAAGGGGTGCACACTCCTCGATATACACAATAGGCAAAGAATTCAATCTCTATTTAATTGTAACTCTTCTGGCAAAGTATTGCCGTGAAGAATTTGGTGGTGCTGTAGATTTGTCAGTGCTAGGAATGCTATAGGAAAAAACATTGCTTGCTTGGTAGAAAAGAAACACAGAGATAGAAATGGGAAGATAAGGAAAGATGAGTGGCAGTATGCAAATCAGGCACCCTACAGTATATTTACCCAAGAAGATTACAGTAGTTACACAGTATAGATTCAATTCTGCAAGGCACTGAGTGCCCTCAACGCCAAGTGATTTCAATAGTACCTCCAGGAGATGCTGAACACCTTGCAGCATGGGGCTTTCCATGAAAACCAGATGTGCACCTGACAATTATTTCCCTTAGTTCTTTAACTTGCTTTGTTAATGGCTGAGATGACAGGTGGTTAACTGCTTCATGTTTTCAAGCAGTGATGCCTGTCATGTTTGCCTGGTTTAGCCTCTCTTAAATTGTGTATACAATAGTGATCAAGTTAATCTGTATGGCTCCCTTTCTAGAATGGCAACCTCCACAGTAACTGACTAGGAAAGGGATAACATAGTCAGTCAGGGCATCAACATGTAGAAAAATAAGAAAAAGTCTAGCAATTAAATGGCTCGTTTTTTTTATTTAAAATAACAAAGTCAACAAAACGTACATGGTGCATTCAATAGACTAGCCTGGCCATGTTTATCACTCATAAACTGACCTGAGACATGGAAAAATAGGAATTAAATTATCTCTGATAATATTTTATCCAATGTAGCATTGGAAAAGTTAACATTTCCATGGATAACATAACGATGTCAAATATTAATTTTTAATGTGTGCAAATATTTAACAAATTTAAATAAAAAAAATCAAAGATGTTTGGTGAAAGCTTCTTCTTTTCTACCTTTCTTCAACAGATTAGGGCTGATTCTAATCTCCCACTAGTGCAATTCAGCAGTATAATTGCACCAAAGTCAATGGAGTTAAGCTGATGTAAAATTTATGTGAGAGAAGAATCAGACACAGTGGCCTAAATGTTCAAAGTTGAGTGACTAAAGTTAAGTTCTTAAATTTATATTTGGGCACCTAAATAAAAGTAGTCTAATTTCCAAAGGATTTGAGCATCCACAAGCTCCAATTCATTGCAATGAAATTTCAAATTGGAAAATCAGGACACTTATTTAGGTGCCTAAATACGGATTTAAAAGTCTAACTGTAGGCAGCCAGATGTGAAAATTATGGTCATCATCTTCTAAAGCATAAGAACATGAAGTATAGAGCAGTTCCCCTCCTCTTCAAACAAAAAAGAACCAAACTGTAGTCATTTATACTTCCATGCACACAAGAAGGGCAGTAGCTAGAAACGAAAACAGGGTAGGAGTGTTCCACCTCTCTTCTGGCTACACCCCACTTCCCCCTGGAACCAGAAGACAGATTGCTCTTAGGGTGGAAATCTGGAGGGACAGTCCAACATATGTCTAGGAGTTGAGAGGTACCCTCACATGTAACTTCTCATCCTAGAAGGAATAATTTGCATGGATTGAGGTATTCTGTGCGTAGGGCGGAGCAGAATAAGGTTGCCTTTGCCTTATTTCCTGAACAAAGCTGAAAAAGTATTAGGAAGAAAAAAAAGCAAATTTTGTATATACTTGATCATAAGCCGGTTCGTTTATAAGCCGACCCCCCCAAGATGGTAAGTAAATATGGAAAATTTTGACCTGTTCATAAACCGACCCTATAATTCAGGGGTCAGCAAGCTTTGGCTCCCGGGCCATCAGGATAAGCTGCTGGCAGGCCAAGATCGTTTGTTTACCTCGTGTCCACAGGCATGGAGGTAAACCTAAGTAAACAAAGTGTCCCGATGCACCAGCTGCTTACCCTGATGGGCCGAGACAGCAACTGGTGGGGAAATGTTTTGGGGGGGGGAGAAGCTGGGGGTCAGGGGAGTAACCCCTGTGACCACCCCCCACATGACCCCACCCCTAGCCCAGGACCCCCTCACTCTCCCCATCTCATCCCTTCCCACCTTATCTGGGGAGGGCTAGGGGACTAAGGGGAGGATGTCTCTGGCTTGGATGGATCTGTTCCGGCAGGGTGGGTAGTGCGACCGCAGCTTGCTCCAGCAAGCCAGACTGGGCGGCACAGCCGCAGTACGTTCCAGTGGGCTGGGCTGGGTGGCAAGACTGCAGCATGCTCCAACGGGCCGGGCGGCATGGCCACAGCCTGCTCTGGGGGGTGGGGCCGAGCAGCATGGCTGCAGCCTGCCAGCCCTGGAGCTGCAGCTGCTTCATAGGCTGGGGGAGAGCAGCATGGCCAGGAGCGGAGAGATTCTGGCCCCGTCTCTTCCCTTCTGGCACTGCTGACTATGCTGCCTCTGTTGGAGGGAGGGGCTGTGTTCCACCTCCCCCTCTCTATACCCGTTCATAAGCCGACCCCTTTCTCTGGTGCTTCCCTTTTTTACTAAAAAAATTCAGCTTATGAACGAGTATATATGGTAGTTTGTAGTTACAATCCTTTATCCTAGGAAGAAAATGTTAAAACAAGGTGCCTCTACTTGCAAGTGATGCAGTTATTTCTGTGGTGCCTTAATTTTATCTTTATATGACATTATAAAAAGTTAAGGCTTTACTTCTACAAGGACATTCTTTAACCAACATCTTTCTCTCCATTAGCTTTTGCTGTAGTAGCAGTATTTATGTTCCGGGCAATGAATGGGAACCATATTGCTTGCAGCATAATTTCAGTTTCTTAATGCACTAATAGTTTCAATAAGGACTCTGTATCCACTAAATTTGACTTCCTCTTTTATTGACAACTGTTGTGCAATACATTTTTCAATAAAGTATCTAACACTGAAAAGGACCCTTAGTACTGCATTTTAATGGAAGAACCTGTATAATATTTACTAAGGATGTGGAAACAATCTTAGAAAAAAATAACTGGTCTTGACCAAACTCGCCCCTTTTATAGTGAAGGATCATGTGGAGGGAAAAGGTGCCAGTGACCTTCCAGGGAAGGAAGTGGAGAAGGCCCAAATGTAACTAAACCTCCAAACTCTGCCTGAATGTTTGAATCAAGCCTCACAAGGTTTGCCAATAACTAATATTTATCCTTCATTATGTATTTCACGTTTATATATGTAAACCGTGCATTAAGGACTGAGGAGACACAGCACTGTGATTTGGTCAGCAACTCCTGAATTTTAATCCTGGCTGAGACAAGAACTCGCTAAGTGACCTTGGGTGAGTCGTTTCAATCTCTGTGCCTCAGTTCCCTCACCTCTAAATCAGGGTAATAGTACTGATTTACCTCACCAGGGATCTGAGGATAATTTAATTGCACAGAAAGTGCTTTAAAAGGACTAAGTACCATAGCTGTTAGAGCTAAAAAGAAGTCTATTAAGTCATCTAACCCTTCTTCCGCTTGGTATTAAGTCAGAGGTGGGCAAACTCCAGGCAGGACCATACTGCCGGGCCCCTGAGCTCCTGGCACCTCCCCTGCTGTCCTCCCTACAGCCTCAACTCACTCGCAATGCTCTGGGTGGCGGGGCTGTGAGCTCCTGGGGTAACGCAGCTGCAGAGCTGGGCCTGACCCGGTACTCTGAGCTATGTGGTGGCGGCGTGGCCCGGCTCCAGCACTGCCAGACACCGGTGTTCCAGGAAGCACAGTAAAGGGGCAGGGAGCACAGCATGGAGAGAGGGCAGGGGAGTTCAGGGTGGTGGTTAGCGGGCAGGGGTGAGGATAGGGGTCGGGGTGATCGGGGGGAATAGGAGGTTGAATGGGGGCAGCAGTCCTGAGAGGGCAGTCAGGAAGGAGGGTTCCTATGGGTAGGGCACTTGGAGCTAGGATTAGAGTTACTATGGGTAGGGCACTTGGAGCTAGTGTTAGGGTTCCTATGCATAGGGCCACTTGGAGCTAGGGTTAGGGTTCCTATGGGTGGGGCTTCCCATCCTAGGGTTAGGGTTCCTAAGGGTAGGGAACTTGGAGCTAGGGTTAGGGTTCCTAAGGGTAGGGCACTTGGAGCTTGGGTTAGGGTTCCTACGGGTAGGGCACCCTGCCCTAGGGTTAGGGTTCCTATGGGTAGGGCGCCCCACCCAAGGGTTAGGGTTCCTATGGGTAGGGTACTTGGAGCTAGGTTTAGGGTTCCTATATTTAGGGCTTCCCGCCCTAGGATTAAGGTTTCTATGGGTAGGACACTTGGAGCTAGGGTTAGGGTTACTATGGGTAAGGCTTCTCGCCCTAGGGTTAGGGTTCCTAAGGGTAGGGCACTTGGAGCTAGGGTTAGGGTTCCTAAGGGTAGGGCACTTGTAGCTACGGTTAGGATGCCTATGGGTAGGCCACTTGGAGCTAGGGTTAGGGATCCTATGGGTAGGGCTCTCCACCCTAGGGTTAGGGTTCCTATGGGTAGGGCATTTGGAGCTAGGGTTAGGGTTCCTATAGGTAGGGCTTCCTGCCCTAGCGTTAGGGTTCCTAAGGGTAGGGCACTTGGAGCTAGGTTTAGGGTTCCTATATTTAGGGCTTCCCGCCCTAGGGTTAGGGTTCCTATGGGTAGGGCACTTGGAGCTAGGGTTCGGGTTCCTATGGGTTGGGCACTTGGAGTTAGGGTTAGGGTTCCTATGGGTAGGGCTTCCCGCCCTAGGGTTAGGGTTCCTATGGGTAGGGCTTCCCCCCCTAGGGTTAGGGTTCCTATGGGTAGGGCTTCCCGCCCTAGGGTTAGGGTTCCTTTGGGTAGGGCTTCCCGCCCTAGGGTTAGGGTTCCTATGGGTAGGGCACATGAAGCTAGGGTTAGGGTTCCTATGGGTAGGGAACTTGAAGCTAGGTTTAGGGTTCCTATGTATAGGACTTCCTGCCCTAGGGTTAAGGTTCCTATGGGTAGGGCACTTGGAGCTAGGGTTAGGGTTCCTATGGGGAAGTGGATGGGTTGGCAATGGGCAGTCAGGGGAAGCGGTTCCAGGGGCAGTCAGGGGACTGGGGGAAGGGGTGTTTGGATGGAGCAGGGGTCCCGAGTGGGCCGTCAGGAATGAGAGGAGGGGTTGGATGGGGCAGTGGAGGTCCGGGGGCCGTCAGGGGAGAGGGAGCAGGGGTGTGTGGATGGGGCAGGGTTCGCAGAGGGGCTGTCAGCGAGGGTTGGATGGGGCAGGACTCCAGGGAGGGGGCCATGACCCCCTCCCCTAACCGGCCCTCCATACAATTTACGAAACCCAATGCAGCCCTCAGGCCAAAAAGTTTGCTCACCCCTGTACTAAGTATACAAAACTGAAATAATTAACTGTACCTTACCTAGGTGCTATGTGACTCCAACTGCCACCTCATCTATAACCAAGTCCTCCCAGCTCCCCTCCTCTTCCTCCTCAGGCTCCCCTTGCCTTCTTATATCGCTCTCAAGTTGTGATATTCCCCTATTTGAGTTTTTTCAGAGTCCCCTTGACATCTGCTGAATCCCTAACATTTAGACAACATATGTATTAAAATGGAGTCCATGCCCTAAAACTATTTGAGAAACTGTGATTGAATCAATATTGGAAAAACTAACTGGTCAAAGAAAGGTGCTGAAAGCTTATGATTTCAAACTGCCTGGCAGGATTCCACATGTTGGTCACCTCAGAAACGTTGTGTTCTTGTTTATTTATAGGAATCTTCATTCATATCTCTGTAATGCCAGATTGCGGACAACACTACACAAAACAGGTATCGACAACAGAGGAGATACTGTCATGAAGGATGCATTAGAAATACCGCAGACAGACAGACAAATTTCCTATTAAGATTTACATACCCAGGTTTCACATCCTTAAAGCAAAGCAAAGTAGAGCCAAACCATCCAAACTGTCAAGTTATTCCTTAAATCCTCCCTTCCTGTCTATTTTAATTATGACAATTATGACTCAATCAGCAAGATAAAGGTCATTCTGTCACCTCAGGGGGGTGAGTGCCAGCAGGATAACTGGGCTCATAATGACCACAGAAGATAGGGCAGCTTGACCTCTCTGGGAGTGAAATGTCAATTAATTATCTTTTTACAACCAACTCAATTATAGCATACTAATCACCTGTGTAGGACATGAAGCTAGAAGGTGTGGGAAAGGGTGGGGGAGGAATCATCAGCAATAAGCAACCCTCACTTAGGGTGACAAGGCAGTAATCGTAAAACTGCAGATGTGACACCTAATAATGGGGTGTAAATAGTTATTAGCTGTTTATAGCAAAATCTAAATGCTGTAATAATTTCTTCATTTAAGTGAACTTTTAAAAAAAAATAATAAAATGTTACCGGTCCTAGGGGTAATAGAAATGTCTCATTTAAAGGTGACCAGACACACTGCATTAGTCTTTAATGCTAGACTCAATTAACCAAGAAGCTTCATTCATTAAAGAAAGGATTGGTCAGGGGTAGGGGGAAGGGAGAGAAAAGTTGAACACAAGACAAATTAAGTAACAAGTATATGGAGGGATTTAGGAAAAAACGGTATTATAAAGCTTTATTTCTTTAACTCTAGTTACAGTGGATCACCTCAATGTTATACTGGTCTCATGGAAAAAGATTCTCTGCGGTGTTAGTACAGTTGCTGCAGTAACTTTCCCATGGGCAGAACATACGTTAATGTGGATCATTCCCCTAAACATATGTACACCGTGATTTACAACATAAGACAATCTGAAAAGCGGAATATACTATTGTAAAAGCTACATTTATGATACCCTTATCAACCCTTATGATACCCAAGTTATGCCTGCAAAGTATGTGTATACATGTACAAATAGGTAAACGCATGTGCAAAATACACACAAGTACTGTGACAAAAGTGCATATTTGTACATGTAAATGTGGTTTGTGTGCACACTATACAGGTCCTATATCCAAAAAGAAACAAAATAAACCACAACAAATTCAATACTGCCTCTCTTTACATCAGGGGTAGGCAACTTATGGCACGTGTGCCAAAGGCAGCACGCGAGCTGATTTTCAGTGGCACTCACACTGCCCAGGTCCTGGCCACTGGTCCAGGGGGCTCTGCATTTTAATTTAATTTTAAATTAAGCTTCTTAAATATTTAAAAAACCTTATTTACTTCACATACAACAATAATTTAGTTCTATATTATAGACTTATAGAAAGAGACCTTCTAAAAACGTTGAAATGTATTACTGGCACGCAAAACCTTAAATTAGAGTGAATAAATGAAGACTCAGCACACCACTTTGGAAAGGCTGCCGACCCCTGCTTTACATTATACATACAATAAAATGGCAAAATGATAGCAGAATTCTTTTCACACGAATTTCTGTTAAATGAATCTGAGAGTCTTGCTTCATTTACTTCAACACAGATGTAAGAAAAAGAAAGAGAACATTCAGAAGTTTTCTAATCCACCTTCCTACCTAGTGCAGGATTGTTCCTAACAATATAGGGTTTTAGCCTAATGTATACAGGAGGTAAACACAATATTTATTTTTATGCCAGCTGTCAACATTTTCCATCATTACAAAGCAAACAACATGGTTTGAAATTTTCAAAAGTATCCAAGTGACTTAGGAGCACAAGTACTACTGAAAGTTACTGGCATCCTGTGCTCCTGAATCATATCAGTACTTTTGCAGATCCCACCCTTGGAGTACAGATGAATTTCTGGAACCAGACGCTGGGATATATTGATGTACCAAGTTTCAGAGTAGCAGCCGTGTTAGTCTGTATCCACAAAAAGAACAGGAGTACTTGTGGCACCTTACAGACTAACAAATTTATTCGAGCATAAGCTTTCGTGAGCTACAGCCCACTTCTTCGGATGTATGGAATGGAACATATATTGAGGATATATATATATACACACATACAGAGAGCATGAAAAGGTGGGAGTTGTCTTACCAACTCTGAGAGGCCAATTAAGTAAGGAAAAAAAAAACTTTTGAAGTTTTGAAGCTTATGCTCAAATAAATTTGTTAGTCTCTATTCATGTACCAAAGACACTAATATTAGGTCCAATCCCATAGGGCACTGAATTCCTTCTGGAAGTTGCAGAGTACAACCCCTACAGATTTCAGAGTGCTCAGCACCATGCAGGAGGCGTTCAGTACTTTGCAAGAATCAGGCTCACAAGGGAGAGCTTTGGCTCAAAGGAGTTAAAACAGGAATCTTAGCGCTGCAAACTCAAATAAATCTGTAGAATTGCAAAAGACAGAAGGCAATCTTGATCTCTTTTCTATTCTTTAACACTGAGAGTACACTGTTTCTAAAGAGATGCTTGTCATTGCACAGGGCTCTTTAAAGGTATTCTGAAAGGAAGAGCACTGTTTGTTCCACCTGCACTTTCAAGAGCATGCTGCTAAAACTTGTATTTTATATAGATTCTTACACCACAATAATCACTGTAGTACCTGAGCGCCTTGCAGTAGTGCACTAAGCAACGTGACTAACATCTGTCACATGTTTTTTTCTTGAGTATTCTATTATTTTAGAGATATTGTGCTTTTAAAGAGCTGTTTTTAAAAAATAAAACTGTACATTCTGTACTGCACCTAACCCAGAGTTACCAGCGCTCTCTCTTTCCAAGATTATTCTGCACTTATGTTTTTCTACTACCATAATAGAAAGCTGCTGGTTTGCGCTTGCCTTACAGCTAGAGTTCTGATATGGCAGAGATGTAAATGGAACATGAAACAAGAAAACATTTCTGTTGGCAAACCTCTTAATTCAGGTACAGTCAGGATCAACCTCTGAATCACAGGTACTGCTTTGGGGCTCAATCCAGAAAGTACAATGCCATGAACAAATATAGGCATCAGTTTTCTGACACCCCTGCACTGCTTCCAGAAACCCAGGCAAATTGGATTTAAAGGAGCTTAACAGTGCACAGCTTTTACTATGGCAAATGGAACAAACTGTTGCTATGAGATACAAAGTTCAGAAATCATTTTAGATCATGTTCCAGATTACCAAAACCTAAAGGAAACAACTGATTAACATTGTCTTCTGCGTGGAGACCTGATCTGTAAAGTGGCTGAGTACCCTGAATATCCATTGCAGTGAAGGGGACTTAAGGATTATCAGCACCTTGCAGGAGTGGCTCAGCATCTTTCACAGCAAAGCCAAATAAGAAACAGAGACTGTCCAGATTGCTTGGGACAATACAAGCACTGGGGCAAAATATGTATATCCATATCACTCACCCATGGACAGCATTTTCTCTAGGGTATGTTCACTGTCAGTCATGACAGGGGAAAAGATATTATGTTCTATTTAATTTCTTTCCCCCATACAATTCACCATCTTTGCCAATGAATTTCAACCCAGCAACTTAGATCTGATCCCAAACTCCACAATATAGCATGGTTAATGAATAAGCAGAGCACTAGAAAATTGTGGGACAATAAAACTGAACTTTTGCAGTGTTTAGTGTTAGGGAGGTTACTCATTACCAATGTATGCTAAACATTTGGCACTAATCAATTTTTTAAACAAAAGTGAAAGATAAATAGTGACTATATTGGCTTTGGCCCTTATATCACAGTTTCAAACACTTCTCTATCCCTTGGGCCATATTTCAAAGGCCTTCTGCTAACAAATCAGTTGCTATGTATCCAATAGTATAATGGTGCCAGTAATGCCTATTGTATGCCTTTGGGTTTAAATAAGTTGGTGTTTCCATTACACACCCCAATTTCAGGGTCAGATAATTTGATTATTCCAAATTACACTGAATGGAAAACATGCCAGTGGAAACCCAAGGAGACAACATTGTAAGTGTTAAAGACAATGGCAAAACTGTGCCAGTGGAAGCCTCTGGAGACCATATTAGAAACTGAAGGCAATGGCCAAGGAGTAATTTAGTATTTTGCACATTGATCTGTAATATATATTAAATACAAACATTCCGTTTAAGCCAATGTTAAAGAATGTCTGTAGCTATGCCTGGTTGCTAACATGTGGAATGCTAATGTCATTTGGGCCAAACAATGGAAAATACATGTACAGTACACACATTCAAATAAGTTTAAACTATTAATTTTATAAAACTTACTGTATTTTGCCAATGTTCTGAAATGGCAAGATCCCAACTACAGTTCAGCTGTAGATTTCTTCTGGGACAGATAACTGTTAGATACCTAGTGACCAAGTTTGTTAGTGTAAGCTTTGAGAAATGACAAGTCTGTTTCTAATTTAGTTTCCAGACAACAGTTTACATCAATCTAATATGATGCCACCAGAATAAAATTTGCACCTGGCACAAAAGATCCCTTAGTGGCTAATCACTGTCTGTTTTTTTCATTTGAAATGGCTCCATCTGGTGTAAATTGCACAGGACTGGTATCGTTAGCTAGGACCCATGCCTAGTTTGCTGATACTGCTTAAACTGGTTTCATTTTGTTCATCATAAATCCTGTCTGGAAAGCTGTTGACATAGCCAAACTGGTATTCTATTAATTAAAATATATATATAAAAACTAAAACTATAATTAAGGTGAATTTATCTCTTGGTACCACTTAAAAATACAGCTGATGTTAGAAAGAAGTGTTCAAATTGCCAATAATAAAAATGAGCCACACAGAGCTAAACTGCCAGATTTTCCATAAGGAAAACACTGCACGTTTCCAATAGCAAAACCCAAACTTCTCTAATGTAAAACACAGGCAACAGATTTAACAAATAGTTTGCTTTCACTGCTGGCTCAAAAGCATGAAACAATGAAGACCAAGATTTCAATCAACCGTTAACTTATAAAATTATGTTCCATTTGAATCCTGCAAAACTAATATCAATTAAACAAAAAATCCTATGATATGTCAAAGCAAGGTTGTAAATTAATTTGACAAAAGCTATGAAATTAAGAGCTAAGGCTGCTACTCCATCCTTAATTCATGCCGTTGAATCCGAGTTGTCTTGCCACAGAGAAAGGAGCTTACTGAACATACTGTATGTGTTGTAATACCTATGAACAAAGGTGAGGGGGGGAAAAATCTACCATTGATCAGGATGAGATCCAAAGACTGGATAGCTGTCATGACTACATTGGAACTCTCTTAGCCAGAAGGATGTGCATCAAGAATGATTTAAAGTACTTTAAAGAATTGGAACTTGGTCTTACACATGAGAAAGTTGTACCAATTTATCAATATGGGTTTAAACCATTTAGTTAAATTAGTGTAACCCCCATGTGTGGACAATTTTACTCTGATTTAAGAATGACTTGTATCAATTTAGCTTAACATGACGAGGAATCAACTTTAGTTAAATCAATATAAGGTACTGTTAAATAGAAATAAGCATCCACACATGGGAGTTGCAGTAATTTAATACAACTTTCTTGCAGGACAATGTGTTGGTGCACTGTGACATATTTCTGAAGTGTCACAATAGGAATTGAAAAAGGTGAGTTAAATAAACAGTCTTCTTGTGACTGTAGTGACCACTGGCTAGATCCGGGGCCATACACCCCCATGCACCACCCAGCATAGGAGCTTGTATCCCATGGATCTGTGAACATTTACTTAGGGCTGAGAATGTTCTATTCCACTTCACTGCCACCAAATTTTGTTTTTCATAAAGTGCTTACAAAAATGACAGCTTTTGCATCCTAACATGAAATTAAAATTTTTAAAAACACAGGGCCACCAGCACCAACTATGCCAGAGGAAGAGTTAAAAAAAAACCTTGGTCTTCCGAAATTTCAGCAACTGCCACCAGCAGAACAGTTGCAGGTGGGCAGAGGCAAAGGCAGGCAGATTGCTCTCCTTTACCTCACCCCAAACCCACTGGAACCAGGCACTCTATCACCACTACCATGCAACCACTCCTCAACATGCCCACCAGTATCAAGGCTTGCGATGGTGGAGCATAGAAACCCAGAGCTCCCTGAGGAAACCTCAATAGCCAGAGCTAAGGAGCAGCGAAGTAGCAACACCTTTTGAATACACTGAGTCCCCAATCCAAGCTGGGTCTCACCGCCTATTCCCTCCTGGAACCTTTAACTCTTTCCCTTGCTCCCTAACACTCATTGTACCTCTACCTAGATTGTGAGCTCTTCAGGGTAGAGACCAAGCCTTGTTTATTTTGTGCTGAGAGAATAAAAAAAAAAAATTTTAAATTTCAAAATTTCAAAAACATTTATGTTTTGCTAAAATTAAAAGAAAGAAGAGATCTTTTTTCAATGACAACAGGACCCAAAAGATCCTATTTTTGATTAAAAAAAACAGAGCACCCGCTCCACAATGAGCTGCCATCTCTGCTGAACACTGACTCCATTGCACTGGAGATCTCTCTCACCTTTTTCATAGGTGAATTTCTCCCACAGCAAAGCACTTTGTGAAAACAAGTATTCCACTGTGAGAGGGGTCAACAATCCATTAAAAATTATTCTACAATAAATATTTTCCCAAACTTAAACCTCAAAGCATTGTGATTTCAGGACAAGATGTTTATTAACCACTCAGAATATGGATTCTTAATATGCCACAGTCACATCTGAACTTGGGGTAGAGGTTGCTGATACAATAAATAAAAATTAATACTTAGTTCTTATAGGGCCTGATCCATAGTTCTCAAAGTATTTTAAAAAGGAGTGTAATTATCATTATTTCCATTTTATACCTGGGAAAATGGAGATATAGGGAAGTCAAGTGATTTGCCCCAGGCCACATAGCAGGTCAGCAGCAGATCTGAGACTAAAACCCAGATCTCCTGACTCACACTCCAGCACCTTATTCATTGGACTGTGCTGCCATACAAGACCTGATTTCATTTTCCGGAAACTATTAGCTACAAATTCCAGTACAGTTGTAATAGGAATGAACTAATACGGATTTTTTTAAATTACATAATTGTTGTCAAGCCCCTAGAAACTGTCACACTGATGAATGCTTTAAAGCCAAAATACTTCAAACTATCTTGCAGATGAGAAAGACAATTCCGCAATACAATTTCAGTTTGTTGTTTTTTGTTAGGTTTTTTTTTTTTTTACTATAATGTAAGGTTATCTTTAATGATGTGATTTTTTTTAATGTTCTCAAATCCAATTTGCAAGGAATTGTTTGAAATGTATATGCTGCAGCCAGTCAGACAATAACAGTTCTGCAATTATCAGCACCTGCATTACGATTCAATGGATTTAAATTACTAAGGGGCCATGGCAGATACCCTACTGGCAACAATTAGCATAAAAAATGTTCTACAGTTTAAAGCTGTGGGTGGGAATTACAAAAGGTTAACAGACTAAATATAAAAATCTTTTTGAATATAAAATCAATGTGCTTTGTTACTAAAATCTGGGTACTGTAATTTAACCAAAATAGGGTTTAGAGTATCTGGCAATCTTCCATATGCATGAGATAGACTTTTCTTCGAAGCAAAATGCAGAGCAGCCAATCTGAAAGTTTTTTAAAAAATGAAACAAAACCTAAACAACTAAAGTGTTTCATATCAATAAAATATTCCAACATGCTATTGTATAATGAATATGAAGACAGATACCTTTAATCAGATTCAGTATCAACAATCTTTTCACTGGACATTCAAAGAGAGGTGTATTATAGCGGTCATAGCATTAGAAGCTAGACATTTCTGCGTTCAGCTCAGTTCTAATATTAAACTAACTTCCTCTGGGACCTTCCATCAAGTCACAATAGGACAAATTCTCAAAAGTGGCCTCTAATTCTGCGTGCCTACATTTAGACATTCAAGGCCTTGTTTTTAACAGTGCTGAACAACTACAGCTCTCAATGACTTGAACAGGAATTATGTACAGAAGGATAGATGGTAATGGAGAAGTTAAATTCTGATTATTAAAATGACTGAAGCAGAAAGAAAGTTTTAATTTCTGAAAACAGCCACAGTGGGACAGACATGCCAGATGGCCATTCTCAGGGACAGAGTATCTTACACAAGGCCCAGCCTCTTGGTCCAGTCCATAATTATGTCAATGTTATAATTTGGTTTGACAGGACACAGGGTGGTAGATGGTCCTGCAGGAACTTTGATCCTAGATTAGTGAGGACTTTGTCTTTCAAAATTGAGTCATTTCAACTGTCATTGACTAACATGCTCCTTCATGTGTCTCCCATGGTGTTTGTCAGATGCTGGTGTATATCATTCTTCATCTCACCCATATTATAAGATGAATTTCAAGATCTTGTGTTGTATTCACAATTCTTTTTGCTAAAGAAAACTGGATGGACTCCCATCAGAGATTCACTGATCATTCATTGGTCTAAGGGATCACAATTGGAGTAAACTGAAGAGCTTCATTCCTGACCCCCCCAACAATCACAGCACTTAGCATCTCTAGTGCTAAGTGCCTGCTATCTCAGGGAACAAGAGACCAGAAAGAGAAGTGAGCACAACTCCATCACTATAAGGCAGAATGCAGGGCATTATCTCTAAGCTAACTCAAACCTTTCCAAAGTATTTCACGAAAGTATGTATCATTATAAATTCTAATTCACCACACACATATTATATGTTGTTTTCAGGACAGAAATATTAGAAAAAGTATCTTATGTAGAAAAGTAGCAGTACAAGTGAAAGTGGAGAAGAAATTTGTATAGCAAGAGTCTAATTTCAAAGTGATGCCTCATTAAACTGAGTTAATGGGGATGTGCTTGAGAAACACCAAGACCCCTTTTATCACAATTAGTGCCACATCTCTGGCACTCCCTGTTAATCTAATAGAATCAGCATGTTCAGGACTAGCCCAGGGTTTTTAATTGCAAAATCGGCAAACACATTAATCATCACTTTATAGCCCTGTTGTTGTGGTGGAGAAATGAGATTACAGAAATGTATCAGAGGTCACAGACGGGAACTCTCACAAGCTTATTTAGACTTTTAGTCAAACAGAGAAAAGAAATATAGACACATCACAGGTTACTGTAAGATGCTCCTTCCTCTTCCTGCTCCACCTCCCCCCTTAATCCTTTTATACACATGTGGGCCCAGGTCACTGACTTCTATACGCTTTCCAGATATAAACCTGTACAAGCAGGATTTCCCTTCCCCTTTAGACAGATGGCTTGCCTGACACAAAGATTTCCCAACATTATAGTGTACTTATTTTTAACAAATGTTAAGACTGAGCAAACCACAGATGGAGAGTGACCTCATAACCTCAGAAATCTTAAGGGGAGAGTGGACTCAAAAATGAATGCAAAAAAGTGTTAACCCTCTGAATTCAAGAACTGCCATTTACCATTTTTTCCCACTAGCAGTAATTTTTGGTTAGCAGGCCAAATCTTGGTTACATTTAAGTCAATGAACATTTTGTTAATGTCTTAACTGGAACCAGGGTTGGGCCGAAATCAGAATAACCCTTTGTGACCAGGGGTCAGGCTATCATCATGCATTGAAACTTGAGCTCTCATGGCTGTGCAGCATGTTTCTATTCAATCACTGCATCTGCAGGCTGATCAGACATTTTTCATAGACTCAAAGGCTAAAGGCCAGTTATATTCTGCTTAGCACAGAGAGGTGTAAACCATACCTCCCTTGCACTACAGAGGACCTTGGTCCTGGAAAGGAGATTAATCTTGAACAAGAGCAGGTAGTGCTTCTATTCTCTACTGGATACATATTGTGCCTTAGCAGCTCTGTGAACACTGCAGGAAGTGGGGGAGGAGGGGAAGGGGTCTGAATCGGACGCCACCTATGTAAGGTGAATGACTAATACCTGAATTTAAATGTCACTCAACCCTTTCAGGAACAGAAATAGAGCAAGTAGTGCATATACTACAATAACATAATCCTTTTTGTGCTATGTTTTCTTGGCTGTGTGTCTAACAAAAGAATGGTGACATACTATCTATACTGGGACAGAACAAAATTATCTTGCTTGAAAAAATACAGTTGCATTTTATAATTGCCATTTAAATATTTTTAAAAATCGCAACTCAGTCCACGAACACAACACACAAGGTGCCTTTGAAACACTTTGGGAGCTACAATTTTGGGCTCTGATTGTATAAAGTCCTTACTCAGCTGCTCCCTTGAAAAAAGTGCTACGCTGAAATCTCACTTGCTAAAGTAAGGGTTTAGAGCATGTTGGCTCTGTTTTGTTGATCTTTCCCAGTCAGCAGGCAGGATTTGTCAATTGAGTTTCTCATCTTTGGAATGGATTCCTGTTGGCCATCTGCTATAGTATGAGTCTGGGGGGCATTAGATTGAGACTCATTTATTTCATTTAGTGCTTTGCTTCTGGGTCAGGTCTTTCTCCCTCCCAAGAGCTAAGATACCAGTTCTCGATAAAGAATAGAGATGGTAGTTTCTATTTTATTTCTGCCTCCTATCATGAATAATACATGTAATTTATGTGTTTTAATTTTTGCAATGAAAACATCTAGCTGCTAGGATGATAGGTACTGTAGCAAATAATAAAAAATAAAATCCAATATGAAAAGCATTCTGATGTGTACATAACACAGCAGTAACATTTTAAAAAGAGAAGCAATAGGGCCTAGTAGAAATAACACTGGTCTGGGACTCAGGCTACGTAATTTATACTCCTGCCATTGGCCTTCTGGGTGACCATGGGCAAGCACTTTACCTCACAGTGCCTCAGTTTCCACATATGTATAATGGAGACAATGATATTTACCTCACTTGTAAAGTGCATCACTATTATGAAACAATTCGTATTTACAATTCCTTTTATTCTTAACTTCCTTCAGGCATATAAATAATTTTCCCCTTGCAGATTATTTTTAATCTGCAAACATAGTTTTAGCTTTGCTCTAAATGGACTCAAAGTTAACGTGATAATTTTTCTCTGTACATTCCTCCAACAAAGCTTCTAATGCCAATACTTCTTTACGTTCACATAAAACTGTGGGAATAAGAGCACTGGTCTGGGAATAGCATTTATAATATTTTGTTCCAGCTGCTGCAGAGGCAGTTGAGGGAGCATTCAACATGTCCTTTGCGAGTCCCATAAAAATAAGCCTTTTATCATTATTTCTGAGTGGCAGATTTTTTAAAAAGTATAGGAACTTAGAATGCAGAAGATTTTCATCCACCTATTGTAATATTAAGATAGATCAATTCTGGGGCTTATAAACCTTGACAGTGTCATTTTAAGCAATATTAAAAGAAATTACAGTGGGAAAGGCAAATGCTGTATTGCTATTACCAGTGTTACTGAAAAATCTCATGAGATTAACAATGAAATATTACAATAGCCACACTTTGCTCAGATGAGTATAACAGAGATATCTTGAGATATTACACAATATCTCATGAGGTTTACTGTCCTGGCTGTGTCATTACACTCTATTCCTTGTTCCTACAATTCACTCAAGGGTAGTAAATGTATATCTCAATATTCCTAGAGCTCATTTACACCAGATCTGAATTTGGCTCCTAGGCCACCTGGTTTCAGGTGCAAGATAGTGAAAAACAAATGGGAAGATCAAAGATTCTTGGGAAGGTTCCACACACAAAAATAATATTCATAACTATGTGGATTTCAACAGTTCCTCATTGTCACAACACTAATAAAGTTCTTTAAACAACTTTCAAGAAGTAAGGAATGTATAGAGAATAAGATTATTGTAGGCATTATGTATATTAGTTTCTCATCCTGTTGCTATAGGAAATCTTAGTTTTTGATACCTGCATCTTTTATTTACAAGAAAGAAGAGTCCAAAGCATAAAGCTTCCAATTGACAGAGTGGAAAGAAAAATCTCTGGAGAAGACAGAGATAGTGACGATCTCTAAATCCAGTAAAGCTCAAAGAACTACTGAGCTTTCCTGGAGTACAGAATCCCAAAAGACGGAACCTTTAGGAATCCTCAGTAACTATGGGAAAACTCTATATAGGGCTACATTTTGCTTGCTTTACACATGCAGAATGAAAGTCTGACCCTACTTAAGTCAATGGGAGTTTTACTATTGACTTTAATGGTTCCAAAATTTCACCCACACATTTTATTTCACTGGAAGTGTTGTGAGACAGATGGGATTTGGCCCACAGCATTCACAGGAGAAAGGATGATTAAAATAAAGTGCTGATATAGAAAAAACAGGATTTTTCACACAAAATGTATCAGGTTCTACAGTGATGGAAGCATACAAGAACCTAGATAGACAGAAGTATGATCAAAATGGCAGTGGACACTGGTTGGCCAATATAGGTGGCAAATGTTGGTTGAACAATTTAGTTCAGGTAAAAGCAAAGCTATAAATAAAAGCAACAAATGGGAGAGAAGTTAAAAATATATCTGTAGGATGTAGAATTCGGAGCTTCTTCAGAGGAAGAGACATGTAAGTACGAGATTTCAAATAATCTAACTTCTTAGGAATTCTTTATTCATCCTGGCCCAGGGGAAATAGAGGGTGGAGCTGAAAACCTTTGCAGCAGAACATATGTCTGTAGTGGAAATGAATATCATGTCTTCAAAGAAATGATGGTCCTGAGGCAACCTACATTGATGATGTCAAGAGTTTTAGCACTGAGGACTTCAATGGAGGAGTGGGAAGCATTGATGGGGAGAAGTGGGCTTTGATGTTAGCTCTGAGGATCTGGCAGCAGGCATTAAAGAAAGTAGATTAAGAGCCTGATCATACTAATACAGAAGTCAAAGGTGAAACGCCTATTGACTTCAAATCTGAGCAGAATCAGACCCTCAATGGTAATTTTAAAGTAGCAGATTCAGATCAATCTATTTTAAAGTAAAAAAAAATCTTCAAGGCAGAATGAGAAGGCTCCTGATTATTCTTTTTATACCAGTGTTTATACTAGTGTCTGTCTGGTCAGCTGTCTAGACAGATGACTCCCTACAGTGATTAGAGATGAGACACTCAAACAAGGTCTATTTAAAACAAAAGAAAACACAACATTTCGCTGCTATTTTTTCTAATAATGCTCAAGGAATGAAAAAAGTATAGTCTCCTAATCTGGTTAGCAAAATTACAACTTGTTAAAAATCAACCTTAACATCAGTGAGAGAGAATGTGTTTATTTATTTATTTTGCTACATGTTTTTCAACAACACTATAGAATGCATGTGACCTCATGTATTTTCTTTTAAGATGTACTCTTTCTTGGAGATACAAATGGTGAGTCAGTTGTTATAGTAACTACTTTTTTATTGAATATCATGCAGAAAGTATCTATGTGCCATCAGATGCTTGTGTTGCAGTAAATTATGCATCTTCTGTCAAAACATTCTCAGAACATATTTCTTTAGTAAATGTTCAGTTCACCTTTTTCTGGTTTACTTTATCAGTTTAGAAATTACAATACAGTAAAGGGAACTCCTTGGCCACATCCACTCCCTTCACCCCTAACCCCAACACATTGACATGTCAAAAACTTCTACAAGTCAAACACAGTATTGACAATTAGAAGGTCAAGATGACAGTAAATTATGCTCCCCAGTTACTTCCTTAGTAGACAAACACATTCTTTACTGAACTACCATTGGTGAAACTCTTTTGGTAATATAAAAACTGCTACAAACAATGTATTTTAAATATAGATATATAGAATATTATATTTTACAGATTTGATCGTGAGATCTACTCTTCTAGGACCCAATTCCTCAAAGTTTATGCACATGGTCAAGTATTTTGCTGGACCAGGGTCTTAGACACTGTGTGATGAAAGGAAAAGTAGCTTGTTGTATTTGGATTTTGTTAATAAAAGATAACATGGATTGGCAAGAACTCCAATTGTTTGAATTCCCAGCTATATCGTTTGTTGGTTTTATGGTTGGTTTCTGCCTATGAGGTAACTTATTTTAGCAGCATGTGGGCTCTCTTCTGTCTCCCTAATTAAAGAGATGGAGTAATAAGCGATGGCTCAGTAGTTGATTTCTATGCCTTTTGTTTCTTATTTAAGCTCAATATATCATCATTTGAAGTGACATTCTGGTGAAATGAGAAGAGAATCCAATAGTGTTATAAAACAATACAAACACAAAAATAACCAAAACAACACTCTCCTTTTTTGTGACTCAGCAGACTGAGGGATAGGATTGCACATTTAATGGCGTTAGTATGGTAAAACTTTAACAACAGGCCTGAATTAGAGGATGGAATATTTAAAACTGAACACTAGGCACAAAAACAATGAGAAAGAGAATCTGAACTTTTAAAAGCTCCTATCTCCTAAACAATCAATCAGTGATACGTTTGGGTTGGCCTGAATATGAAAGCTCCATGCATTCCTAGTCCTGCTTTCAATTGAAAGCTTGTTGCTCTGTCTTATAAATTCCCCAAAATGTAAGACATATAACACAATAAATAGTTCTTCGCTTCACAAATATGAGAAATATTGTAGCTGATGCAGCAGAAAATGTGATGCTATAAACCAAATTTAAATCAGAGGGATTAAGAGAAGCTGGACAACTAGCAAAACCATGTTGCTATTATCAATGCTTAGAAATCTCTTTTATATTGCACTTTGAAGTCTTGTAAAAACATCAAGAACATAAGAGGAATATTCTCCCTTAACATGCATGCATCACTTCCATTAGCGTTACATAAACTGAAATAAACAAACTAGTATTGCTGCTCTGATTCCATTTGGTAATTTGTCTAGTGCTATTTTAAACAGCCATTATTAACTTTTCAAAAAGAGCCTTGGAAAATTATTCATATTTCAACATAAAACTGTTGCTGCTATGACTGATATTATAAGAAGAAAACAAAACTAAAAACCAAAAAGACTCATTTTTACAAAACTAATTTACTTCTCTAACATCAGGAAACAGCTAGAAATGAATGGTTAAATCTGTGATATGTATAACTATATAGTTACTAAGGAGACTCTCCAAAGGAATTACATCTAATCCATCTTTGCTAAATTTGGATCTCATTACCTTTTTGAAATATGGAAAACCATCCATATTTGAAATAAAAGGGTACATATGTGTTACTACTATACAACAGAACCTTTCCGAATTCTATTTCGCTGACAGTTCATCAATAGTGGATAGAACTGCATGAATTTTCATTATTGCATTATTACAACCATACTCCAGACTGTGGTGCATGAAAGCCTCAAGGACCTCATAATTTACTCATCAACAGAAGTTATTCTTGAGGCATTTTGAGAGCTAAACAGCATTTCTCTCAAAACCAGAGATGAACCCTGCTGAGAAGAATGAGAGCATAATCAATAAAACAATGGCCAGGAAAAAAAATCTCCATGGTGGAAAGTTGCAAACCTAATAGTCAAATGAACCTTTCGGAAGCAATCATTCAAAATGTAAAAAGATGTGCTTTGGCCCCACTTCTTATTACATTTTCAATACTTGTCCATACTACAATGTTGTATATTATGCCTTATTTATTTTGGCTGAAATTCACTGATAGCACTAAGCTCTTTGCACTAGTTAAGCCCCACATAGGGCTGCAGAGGGAAATGCAGGTGAAGCCCCCTACACACAAAGCAAAGAGTCTCCACATCATCATCATCATCCCCACAAAGACTAGCACAAAAGCCATAATGACGCAGGATAAAGAAGAGGCCATTGGTTTGTGTTTTGATAGATCCAGTGGCTCTCAATATCTATACAACTAGCATGGCGCAGCTGCAACTCCAATCCACAGCAGCTATGGGAAAGGTCAGGCTTTATACTGGTGTAGTAAGCCCCACTAAAAGATGACATGATAAAAGGTGTACAAAATAATGAAGATAGAATGTGATCTTCTATTTATCTTCTTGTGTCATAAGACAAGTACAAAGAGACATTCAGTGAAAATGAAGGGGGGGCAAATTCAAAACCAACAAAAGGAAATACTTTTTCACAAAATGTATAATTAGACTGTGGACCTGACTGCCACAATACATCATGGAGGCCAAGACTGTAGCAGGATTTTAGAAAAGGAATTAGACATTTAGGGTCTGTACTGCAGTTAAAACCCTGCAGCTCGCCCATAGCAGCTGACTCAGGCTCGTGGGGCTCCGGCTAAGGGGCTGTTCAATTCCAGTGTAGACGTTCAGGATTGGGCTGGAGCCCGAACATCTACACCACAATTAAAACAGTCCTTTAAGATCAAGCCCTGCGAGCCCAAGTCAGCTGACAAGGGCCAGCCTCGGGTGTTTAACTGCAGTGTAGGCATACGCTTATATGCTTAACAAGAGTAATCCTCTGCCCCCCATTCAAACAAAAACAACAAACCCACCAAGATTTTTGGAAGGGATAAACCCCCTCATATTTAAGGGCATAAAGCACCCACTATAGGGAGGAGGAGGAGGAACCGTCCTTGGAGTCAGGTTATCCCTAGTGCAGTCCACTTTTCGAGACTGGAGACAGGACTGGACACTGGTCTGACCCAGTCTGGCAATTCCTATGTTCCACTGTAATGAGCGGACCTCTATGCTAGCAGTGCTAATTAGAAATAGCTACCGTCAGGGCAGGCCCTGGGAATTTATTAACTATTATTATTACACACCTCTCTGCACCCATCTCTGCAGTATGTGGATCCTGCCTTGGGTGAATTCCACTATATGCTTCCCAGTCCACTGTTCTTTTCCCCACTTTTTTTTAATAAACAAAGGGTCCGTCATTGCAACATTTTTGCACTAAATTTATTATTAATTAATAAACAAATGCTGATCTGACTTATCTCTTTCATGCTTTTTCTTCCTTCTCTTTCTCCATTGTCTTCACTCCATTTTTTATGTACCTTTTATACTATTTATCTCTTCTCCAAATCATTTCTCCCATTCTTATTTTTCTATATTGTACAATAATTGTTCCATGTCCTGCCATCACACTCTTCTTCTGTTGTGTATACTGCCCTTCAATCTCACCCATTGTCCTGCCCTCCTTTCTTTTCTCTTCTTCCTCAATCTCTTCCCTCCTCTTCCTAAATTACTGACTCTCTTCCCCTAGTACCTCTCTCTTCTTTCCTGTCTGTCACATTCACAACCCACTCACAAGTTCGTGAAATTACACCAGGGCAGAATTGTCCCATTGTTTCTGTCTGCTTCTGCACACTCAGGCAGATGGTTCTGCATAGAGTCACACCCAGTAGGTGTTCTTCCGAACCAGAAGAATTAAAAATTCATTTTTCTTTAAAACAAAAGCCAAGATTCTGCAAATCCTGATGGGATCACCCAAAACATGCTGGTACCCCTATTTATGCTCAATCCAGCTTCTGCCCAAATGTGATCCTCCAATTATGGTTAAAGAGGAATAGAAAAGTGAATTGTTAATTATGGGTAGGCAGTAGGTAGAAGGATTATACATTCATTAGACATGGTGAATGAAAAGGTTAGCTAAGGGAAAAGTCAAAAGTTCCCAGCCCATGCTAATGTCACCATTGCTCCAGATGGCATGTCTGCATAGCAGAATTCTGGGTAAAAGGGAGTGTGCCGTGCTCTGGAGATCCTCGCTGGTGTAATGGCCATACAAAGGGACCATTACAAACTGGCACAATTAAAGCAGCCCTCAGGCTGTTCCAATTTGAGCTGTGGCCCAAGATCAGTCCCGGGATGAGAAGGTTAGGGTGGAAAGGTTGCTTAGAGTCACATTTGTCTTTCCCATGCTTCATTGAAGCTGAGCATTTAGCCCTCTCTCTAAAGAAACTGAAATCAGCTGAACTAGGTGCAAGACTTCCATCCATTCTGATGAAAAGAAAAGTGATGTGTGTTCTGTTGAGAGTGACTAAGGAGTTAAAAAATACAATACTGTTACTATTCACACTTACAAGGATGACAGGAATCAGTCATCTACCTGACCCTCCCTCTGTGGTAGCCAACAGCCTGGATTATGCTTGTACCAGGAAAGCTGTTAGTTACAAATATTGTAGTAGGGATTTCAACTCCAGACTCTCTGCTTCAATGTCCCATGAAAGGGAAAAAATATTTTTACCTATGACCTGAAAATTCGCTAATCAAATGGCCCGGAATGAGCCAGCAAGAGTGAGACACATTTGTTTAATAACCCTAATCTTGTGGTGATAATTTAACATTAGTTCATGTGGTAAATAAGGATTCTTCTTCATTATCAATATTTACTTTAGTGAGTTAAAAAACAAATGACAAAAAAAATTGCACAAACTGGTGATTTTTGAAAGCCACAGTGTCACACACAAGCTGGGGCTATCAAAATAAACCTCTAAGATAGATGGTGTTTATTTTGTTTTTTCAACTAACTCGTAACTACCACCAGCTTTGTTACTCCACTGACCGTATTAAGATGCAAATCATGTATTTACAATGTATCAAGTTATATGGGAGGATTTAATATTACTGTTCACAATAAACTGCCGTGATTAAACTTTGATTCAACTCCCAAGCCTCAGCATTAGGCTCCCATGAATAATTCCAAGAATAATAGGGTGGTAAAGCAATACCAGCATGTTTATAAAGAAAGTGTTAGTTCAATCATTACTCCCTGTCCTGTAGGAAAATGGAATAACAATCTAAGTATTGAATATATATATATTATATAGGATGAACATGCAACTACGACTTACTGTGCTATAATTCCTTCAAGAGGTAATGAGATGGACAAGAGGACGTTAGGGCATTAGCATAGGACTTAGGAGTTCAAGTCCCTAATCCATCACAGATTTCCTGTGTGACCATGGGCAAGTCACGTAGCCTCTCTGGGTCTCAGTGCCCCATCCATACAATGGAGGTAACAGCACTGCCTACCTCACAGGGGTATTGCGAGGATAAATACCGTAAAGACTGCGAAGCACTCAGACACTATGGTAATGGGTTCCATTTAAATACCTTAAATAGAAGTCTTACATTCCAAGAACCGTACATGATTTCACCAGTAGACTATTTCAAATTACTGTTCTGTAACTCCACATTTTCCTATTTTAATTTTATTTATTTCATAGACCTAATATTTAAAAACAACAAGCAACTTTCCCTCTCTCTGTTCTGTGTACTCCCATCTCTCCTAAATTCTGATGAAATGGCTCCCCTTGAAATGCACCCTTTGTGATGGTATGTGAAGTGCCAGCCACAAGAAAGAGATTTTTGTAATTGAATGAACTGTATGATTCATACATGGGAGGACACAGCAGTGAACTATTTGTGAAGCTTTTTACATGTGATAACTCATTTTATTAATACAAGAGTCTGATGTATGAAATGGTCAGGAAAGATTAAGGGAAATCTGACCAACAGAGTTGCCAACTCTGGTGATTTTATCATGAGTCTCGAGCTATTTTATGTTTTTCTTAAAGCCCTGCCTCCTTAAACTGGGTGATTATGTGAAAATCTCAATTTTCACTTTCTAAAAAGGAGAACATTCTAGTCCTTATAATTACAAAGTAAAGCTTGAAGATATAGACCCTAATTTCTCAAACCAGCAGGCAAATAAAAAGATCCCAAATTTACTATTTTTTAAATCTCATGACTTTTGACAACATGGGATTGAGAATACTGGACTGTGGTTCCATAGCCTCAAAATAAGCTCACAGGTTACAGCTTGTTGGCCATTTCCCAAAAATTCATACACCACATATTGCAAGCAACAAGGACAAAACTGGGAGGGGAAAAAATGAAACATATTTCTACTTAAAAGGTGTTTATCTTAAACTGATTTCAATTAATTAAAAATATCTTAAAGGGGCTAGAGGCACTTTCACTTTACTCAGGACCCTGCATCTGCTGCATTTGAAGTCACAGTTGTTACTAGAGATGGGCTGAACCAGCACCAATGCCTCTGAATGCTGGCAGTGGGAGAGAGGGTCAAAATTCTGGATTCACATTTACATTTCATGGTTTAGGCCCATCTTTCATTCTACCACAGTGAGTGAACTTAGATTGTCTAAGTGATTGTTGCAGCGCCTTTATCTAATTCATTGTGAACCAGTGTATTTTGACTGAACAAAATAACTGAAGTAGAAGCTTTGGAGAAGAGGTTGTTTTTTATAAAACAGAAATTAAATATTTCTATGAAATGTATTCCATTTATTATAAGAAAGTCAGTGGAAATCACTTCTGCTGTTAAAATGCTTTGAGAGCCACTTATTTGCATCACAAAAGCTGTCTCTTATTTTTCTGAGTTGTTTTACTCCTGCGTAAAGATACCTTTTGTTTCTCAGTTAACTAAAAAGCTGAGCAGTTGACTAATCCATTATCTCTACTCACCATCCTCGGTGCTAGGGGCATCTCCCATTCCAAGCAGGGTGTCTGATCTGGATTCTGGCTCTGTATCTCCCTTAGGGATTGGTAAATCAGCCAGTGCAAATCCAGATTTGCCAGATATAGGGACAGCAGCTTTCAGTTCCCAGCTTCCAGACACAGCATCCATCAAAGGATAGCTAATACACTCAAATCCACTGTGAAAGAAAATAGGGTTGACATTTTACTTTGTTTGTGCTGATAGGTTTTAAGATTTTAATAAAATAATCCAGATATAATATGGAATTTACCATCACGACCATAAAATATCCAGTGAATGAAAGTTACAACTGTGTATATATATTGTGATATATACAACATAACATACAGTACTGAGAAACTAGCTGATGTCACATGACTTTAGTCTATCTGATTTTGTCAGCAAACAGTGTAGCCCTAAACCTTTGTACACCAAGTTTATTTGGGTTACTTATCTCATGTCTGTCAGGTCTTGGTGAACTGGTACACAAAGTCACAATGACGACCTGTCCTGATAATCATCATAAAATGATTAAAACTGAGCAACTTGAAAGAGAATGTTTACTGTGGATTACATTTCATGTCATAGAGTGCTGCTGAGAGTAAGGATTTTTAAGTGTTTAGCTAGATAAAAGATATTGAGTAATATTTTCACCTATGGTCAGCCATTACCCTTGAGGGAGAAAAGAGAAATATGTTACTCTACAATATATGTTGAGCAATATGTTGGCTGGGATTTTCAAGGGAGTTAAGGGTTCAAACCACTTCAAATTTCAATGGGAACTGGGTGCCAAACTCACTTAGGCTCTGAAAATCTCAGTCATGAATCCTGATTTAGGATCCTAAATATGCAGGCTGATTTTCAAAAGTGCCGAACATTTAGTAGCTCCCATTAACTGCAATGGGAGCTGCTGGTTGATCTGCACTTTGAAAAATCATATCACTTATTTAGGATCCTAAACTGGGATTTAGAATCTTAACTTTAAGGCTTCTGTTTTTGAAAATCGTGGCTGCTATATTTTCATAGTTAAGGAATCCCTTGATTGAGCAGCTATAATTTACTATTTAAAAGAAAAATCCTCTCAGACAAAGGACTCCATGTCATGTTTTGACGGAAACATACTTAAACAACCATGGGCAACATTTTCAAAAACATAGCAATGTTAGGGGACTTACTTTTTTTAAAGAAAGTACAGCACATGCACATGTTTATTGTAAACAGTGAACTTTCAGTGGCAACCATGATTTACCAGCCTTTGACAGAGCCAGCTGTTAAAGACCATTTTAAAGACCATAGTCAGTGACTATGGAGAAACAAACTACCCAGTAATCAGAACACATGCTTGGTTTAAAACAAAACTGTCACAAAGAGTAAAATTTTCACAGTTGTCTAAGTGATTTAGGAGGAGTCATTTACAATGGAATTAAGGGTTTGTCTACATAGGAAAGTTTTACCAGTTATATCAGTAGAACTTTGCCTATTTAAATTCACACCTTAGTTTAAACGGGCATAACTTTCCCATGCAGACAACATTTTAGGTGCCTAAGTACCTAATTTATTTCTGAAAATGGGGCTTAGGCTTAACACTTACTCAATATATTTTTTCTACCTCACCAGTAATATTTGTAGAATTTAATGTCTGAAGAACAAAATGGCTTCTTTCAAAATACTGTATCAAGAAATACTGGCAAAGTAATTCAGATATACAAGGGAAAAAAGACTAAAGAAGATCTACCCCAGGATTCTCACACTCAATGTCAATAAAGATTGCAGTAATGTACAGGGCCGCCCACAGGATTCAGGGGGCCTGGGGCAAGCAATTTCAGGGGCCCCTTCTATAAAAAAAAAGTTGCAATACTATAGAATACTATATTCTCGTGGGGACCCCTGTGGGGCCTGGGGCAAATTGCCCCACTTCCCCCCTCCCGCCCCCCGGGCAGCCCTGGTAATGTAAGAGGGAATATAGTCAGAGTTTATGAAAGGAATTAGCCTTATCACCCAGGGTCATGAGCCAAAGGCCACTGAAGGCAATAGGATTCCTTCTACTGATTTCAATGAGGTTCCCAGTGCCTTCTGGAAGTCACAGGCTTGGGAGGAAGAGGAGAAATTCATAGAAAGTAAGTGGTGATGGCACAAGAAAAATCCAAGAATCTGGCTTGAACTAGATGATAGGGCAAGTACTGCAAGGGAAAGTCAGCACCGATACACAGGGAAAACACCAATGAGTGACTGCAAAACACTGAGTCACTGCACCTTGTGTATTATTCAAGAGAAAATACTTCATGAAATAGATTTTTCCACACACTACGTACAAAGGGGTTTTCACTGGCTTCCTTTCAACTTCTTCAATTAACTTGAATAAGCTGGTAGAAGAACTTGCTGGAATTTGATGATTTTTGACTCCAGCCCAGATCTCCAAAAGTCGACCATTCTCATCTTCCCATCAAAAGAGCAACAGGAAAAATAAACAATTAAAATTTCATAACTGTGTAGTAAAAAACTGAAATATTTGTTGCAACTGCACAATATCATCTTACAAGTTTATGCAAAATTTCAGAATCAACCACTGAGTAAAAACACTCATCATACTTGTTAGCAAGGGTGGTAATAAAACCTAGTGTTTTGTCCAACAGACTAGTGGTCAGTGGTTTTCAAAAAGAAAAATATATGATGAAGGAAGAAGAAAATATTTTTAAAAATTAAGATTTAAGTGTAAGAAAATCTCTAGGAAATCAGAATCTACTTGAGAGAATAATCCAGTGTTATTTTCTTGCTTCTCTTTCATTGTAGATATTTCAGTCATGATCTAATAATATCTTTGATTAATACCCCATTAATATTTCTTGCTCATTCACTTCAATTGTTAATCCTTAGCCTTATATTGTTTATTTGGCAAATCAAAATGGTGTGTCCTTCCATCTCTCAGCTGCTGAGTCTGTTCCTTCAATATTGTGGTTTCATTTTGTGATGTGTTGATATTAATTGTAATACAGCTTTCTTCTGACAGAAAAAAAATAGATAGTCTGGTAAAAACTAGGGACAAATTCTGTGCGGGCTTAATTTCACAGAAGTTGAAGCCAAATACTAGTCCAGGGGCAAGGTAGGAAAAATTATACTTTCTGCAGTTCAGCATCCAAAGAAAGCAGATTGAGAAAAGTAAAGTAATGATCAGAGGAACCTCAGCAGTCACTGAATCCCTTGCAAAATTTCAAAGAAACATGCATAATTCTGCAGAGGCCTTAGGTACTCAAAGTTTCCAACCCTCATGTAGATGAAGCTTGCCAAGAGTCTTCTTTTACTATGCCACGCAAACAACAGAGCTAAAACTGTCATTTGTACTTTCAGTTGGGAGATCACAACTTGAAAGCCAGCTTGTCTTCTCAGCAGGCTGGAACAGAGAGTTTGTGCTCACCATTTCTAGTAAAGGCAAATATGGGGAATAAATATTTCAGTTTCCTTGAACATTTTCTATTCAAATTGTGAGAAAAAGAACAAAGACATAGTTTAACCTTTCCAGAGGATTCATTTTAAATAACCTCCTCTGATTTGTATTTTTGAAAAGCTATAACAAAGCTGTCACATTTTCTGAAATACTTATCTAGGTACATTCATTTAACTCCACAATGCTGTGGATAGCCTTGACTTCCACAGAAATGATTTTAAATAGAAGGTTACAAAGACCAAGTGAGTTTTAACTGTCAACAGGAAGGTTTTCTTTTCTGAATACAGAATTTAAATGAATGCATTGATTGTGAAAGGGCATAGATTGACAGCACTGGAAAATGACGTCTTCTCTCTCTGCAAATAAAAGTACAGTACAAACTTTATCCCTTCTAATTTATCCTAACACTGACCTGGAGAGAACCCTTCTAGAGTTGAGAGGAGAGTTTTGTCTCTATTCAATCCCTTACCTTTCTGCTAAGACTGCCAACAAAGAGACCAGTTAATGTTCTCTAAATATGGGTCTGAGACCATCAACTCATGTACACAGGCCACAAACAAGCTGTCAGATGCTTATAAATTTTGGTCATTAATGACCTGGATTTAACTGTGAAAAATTGTATCCCATTATTAATCTCCTTAACAGAACAGTCCCACATTGTGCATGTTTCTAACTATAATGACTTTCCGCTTTGAGATTTTGAAATAATACTAGCGAATTATGTGCACACATAATATTAAGCATGGAATTCAGAAATGAAGTAAAATTCATAAATTTTTAGGGACACTGACAGATTTTTTTGCTCAATCTATCAAACACTTCATTTCTTGAGATGCTACCAGTATGATAACATTGCCTATTGCATAGATTATTTACATATAATTGTTTTCTGAAAGTAGGATGTGTGTAGATGTGTGTACATTTGTACCTTTGGGTCATGTGCAATGACTTGTGTGTGGCAAGACATCAGAAGTACAGCACACCCCAAATTTAAAAGATTCCACAAACCATATCCTTTTAGGTGGCAGCCACATACCTGAGTGGTACAAGGCAAAATTATAGGTCTCATAAAAGACCTTGAACAAAAATTATCTTAACTGTCAAAGGAAAATTTAATTTAATGCCATGTTTTGGTATTTTTATTCTCTATTTATAACGGTGAAACATTTTTATATGGCAGAAAATATCTTTAAACATGTTCTTACATTCACAAACCTCTCCTTCTTCATTCTGTAGCTGGACATGAAGGGTGATAGCAGACCCTTGGATTACATCAATAACTTCTGGGCCCAAAATTACTATCTTCTTTGCTTGAGCTGCAACATTAAATATATTTGAGTTCTTCTCTAATTAATAGACTTGAAGTGCTCCCCCTCCTTCAAAGAACCATTGCTCTGGAGCATCTTTTATGATTTTCTCTCCCAAACAGATTGATGAATTGCTGGTAGTAGACCTCAGGCATCAATAGCCTTACAAATTGCTATACTTTCATTCTAGATCTTCTTCTTATTGGTGGTGGTAAAAGATGAGCCACTATTTAAGCAATTCCTTTAGTGGATATAGGCCAAACAAAATGTGCAGAAACCGTGTGTGTGTGTGTTTTCGATCCTAATCTAACTCCTATTGAAGTCAATGGGAGTCTCTCTCCATTTGTTTCCACAGGATGTGGATCAGCTAGTAGTGCTCCAGAGATGGTTACCTTGATTCCCAGCAGCCACAACTTCAGATCCCAGGGAGGTTAATTTAGCATTTCATCCTTCAGAAATAGATGCACTGAGTTCCATTAAATTTTCTGCGTGTGATAATTTCATATGAGAACTTTCAGATTAAATGGTTTTATCTTTATGTCCTAAATCAAAAGTTACCTTCCCCACCTTCACTGAAGTATGCTTTGTACCACTGACTGCCTCCTTCCATCACAGAGATTGATGCATTTTAGTAATGTTGTTTACATATCATTTGTGAAGAACTTTGGGATTATGTGTAAAGCACAATTAGAAAGCAGAGGTGTGATTTTTGCACTAGTGAACAAATGTGTCAGTGGATCAGATATCAATCTGAAAACTGGAATGACAGTTGTCTAGGCTCTGTTTTGTTTACAATGCTTGTTATGAGACTGTATCATAGGGGACAACCTTCCACCAGGAGGGGAATAGGCTAGTTGACCTTTGTTGCTCTTTTCTAGCTCTGATTTTTAGGTGTGGATTAACCTTGTGTCAGTTTCAGATTCCTGGAAAAGAGAACAATATTAATGTGCATTTCACAGAGTCAAGGAATTAAACCAATCCTTTTCCATCTTACATGCATCCAGGATTATCCTGGCTAGAGGTATTAAAATGTATAACTACATGAAAGGGCCATGTATACTATTTTTTCCTATCTATACACACAACTAAAAATTTCATCCAAGCTTTTATCATCTCAGGTCTTGATTACTGCAACATCCTTCTCTCTGGCCCTGACAAATTCAACCTTGCCCTGCTCAGATATGGTGCTGCAAAGATCACTTCCCCACTCTGGTGCTTTGACCATCTCCCCTCTTGTTGCATCCTTCCTCTGCCTCTCTCATCTCTACGGCTTCAAACATAAGCTACTCTTCTTCACTTTCAGTGTCCTTCATGGCCTATCCCCACCATGCCTATCATCTCTCATTCAGTACCAAGACATCAACTGCCTCTGATTGGCACTGTGCCAGTTTTCACCGTTCACTTGTTAAATTTTCTAGCAAGCAGCTTAATGCTTTATCCCATGCTCTCTCTCATGTGTGGGAGACACCCTCCATAAACATCTGCAAAACTAACTCATTATCCCCCTTCAAAACGCTCCTTAAAACTCTCCTTTTCCATGATGCCTACAAAAAACTTGACAACATTAGACTGCTGGTGTGCGGAGACAATCGTGCTGACCAACACGGTCTCATATTTTCCTTAAATTTCCTCTTCTGTCTGTTACCTATATGTTGTCTCTTATCTCATACTTAGTCTGCAAAGTTTTTGGGGCAGAACAAAGTTTTTGTTCTGTCTTTGTACAGTGCCTAGGACACTGGGGTCTGCTCCATGACTAGAATTCATAGGCAGTACGGTAATACAAATGATAATAATTCTACAAATTACAGTACCCTGCTTATTCTCTTCCACCAAGCCATTTCGGATTCCTTTCATGATGCCCCCTACACAGAACACCTTCCCCAAACAGCTCCAATAGGCCACTAAATTGTCCTCTTCAAATCCTTTCTTAAAACCTACTTCTTGTATGATATTTACAACTAATACCAGAAGGGTTGAGGAGCAATCAAGTTTAGATGATGTGTACCTTTGAAAATGCTGAGAAGTCAAAAGCTGGATGAGTGATCAAAGGGGATTCTAAGGTGTTGTAACTATGCTTCACACAAGAGATGATTTCCTCTACCCTAGATCTTCTTCCCTTTCCATTGCAAAATGAGTCATGGAGATAATTCTGGAACTCTTTCTAGAGGTCTGACACCATAAGCCATGTGCCTCTCCTGTGCCATATCCAGTCCTCAGCTAGAAGAGGAGGCTAGCCTGACTCATGGTTTTTGAAAGAGAAAAATGGAGAAATTCTAGGGGTCTTCTCTTCCCAAACAGTTCTTCTAATTTCATCTTCCATCCAGCCCTAACATTCTATTAGGTTTTCAGCAAATAAATCTTCTTGCATATTGCAACAACCATTTCCAGTTTGGAAACCATGATACATTATGTTCTAAAAGCTATCAGAATTTATTGGAAATATAGTACTTGATCTTCTAGTTAATTTTTATCTAGGGCGGTTTGTGAAACAGTATAGAAAGCAGCTAGGAATATGCTGAATAATTAACCATGGAAGAGATGAATATCAAGTTGTGACCTCTGCTTTCTGAGCAGGACAATTTAATACTTGTTTTTTAAACTTACTATGTTATTATTTTTGTGAATAAGGTAACGACCTTTAACTCCAAAAACGTATGTGAGATTTGCTTTAAAATGAAAAGAGCACATTATTCTTCAAAAAAGATTCCAAAGTAACATTTTATACTTCATTGTGGCCCTACATTTAATTTGAATTAATAGCTTCCCCCCCCACCACACACACATAAATGTGCCACTCAAACAGCTACGCTTTCTCTCTTATGAACTACATGTTCCAGGCAAACTGAGTGCACAGAGGAGGCTAACACTATAGCCAGATCATATTAATCAACAGAGAGACAGCCAAAGCATTATGTTGAAGTCTTGTTAATAACTGGATAGCATAATGAATGAACATACCAGCAGGGTAGCCATTGATCCACAGTCCATCATAGATGACACCAGAACAATGAATTTCAGTGCCCTGTCCATTGAACACATCATTTCTCCACTGTCCCTTCAAATAGAAACACATTGATTTCAAATTTGCAACACAGGCTACTTTATATCGAAGGGATTATTCCAGAGGGTTCTCAATAGCCAAGTGGGTGGCCCTCAAGGTTCTTTATAAATACCCTTCCAACAGTTGTGTGAACATGTTGAATGGGGGACCACACAACAGTCGAGGATTACGTGGCACTCCACAATACACCCTCTAAAGAAAAAGAAGAATCAAGTATTTCTTGCCGAAGGTTTGTTACAGTGGGGCGCTATTATCAGAGGTGCTTCTGTGAAGAAATTACATTGCACTTAAATGCAGAGAATGAGTTACTACTTGGCACATGCAGAATGACGCACCATTTCCTATACAGATTGTGAAGAGTGACATACTGGGACAAATTCAACCCCAAAAATCTCAATGATTTACACCACTGCTGAATTTGGCCCAAGATATATAATATTATACACATAAAGAAAATGATGTTTGCAAAATCAAGCACTCAAAAGTTAGGGAATGCCAGAACTGAGCTCCTGTGCAACCATAATTGGGCCCCTGGTATGCATGCCTTATGATAAAATATTTAATTGCAAGACCAGATATTATTTTTCCACAGGACCTCTGTCTCTTTCAGCAACTGGAACCTTGAGATCCACAGCACAAAGTAACAGTATTAGGCTGTTATCTTCTGTGTGGACCAGGACTAGAGGGGTATGAGAGACAGACATCCTTTTCTAGTGGCTTTCACAGCTATTTGCTGACAATAGAAGAATGGTGAGACAGTCTGTCATGGGCAGGGGAGCAGGAACTCACACTTGCAACACACACAGACAACCAAAAGTTTAAGTGTGGGAAGTGAAGTGGTACTTCTATAATATTTGCCAATAGCTATATGTAGTGTTAAAAAAAAAAAAGAGAGAGAGAGAGAGAGAGAAAGTATGTATTTCAGGCTCTCTCCTGCACTATGGCACTGACTCCTTAAACTTAACAGGGTGTTAGGAGCTGGAGAATAAACACGTTTTAAAGTCTCACGTGATCTCATTTCTGCTATGCTGATCCACTGCAAATTAAAAATTTATTTACGGCAGGTTGTTCAATTTCTGGTTCTGCTGTATGATAAATGGAGGCTGCACAAAACAAAGTGCTACTATAACTCTAAATTTGTCTAAGCCACCTTCAAATTCCGGATGGATTTAGAGGTTAGAATTCTTCCACTCTTTCCACCTTTAGCAACTAGTATCCAAATTAGAGAACAAGAGCGACTGAGCACAGGCTGTTAAAAACAGTTCTGCAGAAATATGTTTCTGCAGCAACTCACTTTATTCTAGTTTTCCCCTCATTATTTTAAAGCATTCCATGGAAATAATTTGAAAACAATTTGCTTTAGAGTATAATTGTTAGAAAGCATGGAATGAAAGTTTCATAATGGACCGGATGGCAGGCTCTTCTGTTGTCCCACCCTATTATCAGGTGTTGAAACCCTGCAAGGCGATGCCAGCTTATTTTTGTTGATTCGCTGGTGGCAGATGCAACTCATTAACTCCATTTGGGACAGACAGGTGGGAGTAGCTCCTTGAGCAAATAATTGGGTTTTAGGACAGAGAAATTTCAGTGGAGAAACTACAGGGATAGTCATTCTTGAAGAGAAAGCTTAAGTTTATATATTTGTTAATATTAGCTGAGTTACCAACAACTACAGATATCAGGAAGGAAGTACGTTTGGACTAAATACAGTCTATGTATATAAACTGTATGTATATACTGTATATAGAGCAAGGTAAACCTGCTTGCTATATACAAATGTAGTTATCAAAGCTGTAGTTCTGGGCCTGATTCTGATTCCTTACTCACACTGAGTAACACCTTATTTCACAAGTAGTTCCACTGAAATCAATGGGACTATTTATGCAGTAAAGTACTATAGAAAAGGGGTCGGCAATCTTTCAGAAGTGGCGTGCCGAGTCTTCATTTATTCACACTAATTTAAGGTTTCGCGTGCCAGTCATACATTTTAACATTTTTAGAAGGTCTCTTTCTATACGTCTATAATATATAACTAAACTATTGTTGTATGTAAAGTAAATCAGGTTTTTAAAATGTTTACGAAGCTTCATTTAAAATTAATTTAAAATGCAGAGCCCCCCGGACCAGTGGCCAGGACCCGGGCAGTGTGAGTGCCACTGAAAATCAGCTCGCGTGCCACCTTTGGCACACGTGCCATAGGTTGCCTACCCCTGCTATAGAACATGAGTTAGAATGTGGCCCTTTGCTCTTGTATAACCAGTGCCTCTCTTCCTATGGTTAAAATAAGCAGTTCAAAGAAAAGATGTAGCAATCACTTTTAAATGCTGAATATGCCAAAAAATCTACTTCTTAGCATGACAACATTTACAATGGTGCTCACACTTCTAAACATTCACTAATACATAGTATGAAAGATACCATACAGAAGTGAATTCAATCTCTGAAGCGGTACTGGGGAAACCCAGTAACTTCAGCACTGCTACGTTACTTTTAGGAGAGTTAAAGATCATGATTAACAGAAAAGCAAGGGAACAAGTAGTCACTCAATAACGACACAGGCCTATCGGGATTTGGCAATGATTCAGATTAGTGTTTAGCCTTCAGAGGGAAAAGTTATTATTATTGCAATATAAATGTATAGCAGAATAAATCATTTTAATTGTAAAAGTGTGGGGGGGGGGGAGAAAAAATGAGATTAGGGGGAAGAGATAATACTATGCAGTGGACTCTTCTGAAAAAATCTCACCATTTCTATCAGCAGTGTAGTTCCACCCCAGGCAGCGATGGTGGTAACTAATGTAATCACACTATGAGCAGGCATTGCCATTTTCAAAATGGTGTCATCTACACCTGCTCTGAGGAAGGTTGGATAACACAGTCATTAAAATGTCAGTCAGTCTAGCACAGAGTGGCTGGTTAACGTAACCGCTACTACCAGCGGAGCTGAACTGGTGATAGTAATGGTGGGAAATCTGAAGTTTAAGAGGTTTCAAAATAACTAGAAACTAATCGGTTTATTGTGATGTACTGAAATAATAGGAGACTTATCTTACTGTACTACATGCAAGTGTGCCATTATGATGGGGTGTTCATCCCACACATGCTGGTAAAGAGCTAATATGAGAACCCAATTAACCTTCGTGCTCACACCTGAAGGGTGGGCTAGGCTAAATTAGAGACAGAGACAGCTGGGGGAGAATAGGGCTTGTTTCATAAAGATCTGGATGAGGGAGCAGAGATTTCTTCCCTCTGTCTAGTATGCAACCTGAAAGAAGGCTGAGAAGGGCAGCAGAGCAGTCATGCTACTCCAAGGGTAAGCTAGAAGGCTGACTGGAGACACGGGCTCTGAGGAGATGTAACCTGCCTCAACCCCTAAGAGAGAGAATGAGTGTGCCAGCCACTGGAGAGTGGAGTTGTCGAAGGCATAGGAGCTTGAGACAAGGCATGGGGGTAAACTGTAGTGGATGAGGTACACGTATGAGAAAGAGGTGAACAGCTGAGCCCAGCTTGTTTGAAGGTTTGATCTTTGTTTACATTTCTTTTGGACTTTGGTAGAGGACTCTGTGGCCTGGAAAGGGGCATGACTCAGCAAAGTGGTCTGGCTAGAAGGCTTGGACAATCTTATGGCTGAAGTAGACCAACGGATAGTAGGGGGACACTGAGACAAAACTTGCTGCAGTGCAACAGCCATCCAGGAGGGAGTGTGTTGGGGCAGCAACTTTGCCACAGCCATAGAGTTCTTTTGTGTATGCCTCTTTTTCCAGCAGCTACCAACAAGTAAGATTTTAACACTTTAAAAAAAAAAACATGAAAGTAGCGGGATATGTAACCGTTCTTATGGTCCATCATCCTCATCCATAGAAGGTGGGAGGGCACCTTTACCAACAGTCACAAGTGCTCTCTGTTTGGGTTACTCCCTCTGCTATGTAATTAAGCCATCTCTTTCTTTGATTTGCCTTCAGCCTCTCCTTGGCACACTTCCTTGCATCATCCTCTCTTCCAGATGGCATAAGGATGAGAGATAAGTGTTGCTAAAAGTTGCTTAGCAATGCAACACATGCAAGGTTTGGAAATGCTGACGTTCACAGAAGCGCCATCCACACATCACGTGTTGATAAGGACAGCCAAGAGCGTGAACAGCCGGAGCCACAGAAGGGCCCTAAGGAAAACAGCCACCAGTCAGCCAGCCAGCAAGAGAAGGGAGGAAGAGGAAGAAAAAGAGAAATGATCACAAGTTTCCAGACATGGGCTATATTGTGTTTGTTTTTGTTGCCTTTTTGTTTGTAAGTAAAACTCACTGTTCATTGATCTCAATAGGTAGCTCTGCTTTTTAATTTTTTTAATTAATTTTTTTAAATTATTTTTTAAACACAATAAGACCATTTTTGGTACCATTTCCATCAGTTTGCGGAAACCAAAAAATAAACAAAATAGTTCCTCGTTAAAAGTAAATGATCACCAGGGAGAATATTTCTCAGTTAACTATCAGATGAAGAAGGGCCCTTATCCTACTCAGTCAGTAGTAACCAGAATTACAATCTGATATTTTTATAATACCATCAAAGATTTTTTTGAAGTTCAAACTGAATGTATTCATATGAAATCTATTTTAAATGGAAGTAACAAATATGTTTGATAAGTAGATAAGAACATTTAGCACTTGTACAGAGTAACATTTCCACAGCACCATGTTATAACACTAATCCTCATAACATCCTTGTGAAAGAGGTGTCACCCCCATTTTACGAATAGGGAAACTGAGACACAGAGAGGTTAAGAGATCTGCCCTAATGCACCACAACTTAGAAATAGCTAGCTCCCATTCAACAAAACTTAATCAATAGCAGAATAATTGCATTAGTGTTTTTTGTAATCTACTCGGGGCAGTTGAATGTTATACAGCCTCCTCACTGACAGCACATTTTGATTAATGTGCAGATTTTCTGTTTTGATCTAGGATTTTTTTTTTTATTTTTATACTAATTCTTTTCTGCAGTGGTGGGTGGTGGAAAGGTATCTGCTTATGAATAAGGAAAAGGGGTTTTCAATGAATCTCAAGAAACAAGTACTTAATTTTTTATTTCAGGAAGCAATTTCCAGTTAATTGATGGTGTTTCCATTTCTAAATGAGTAGCTATTATACTATTATTATAATTAATTTTGGTTACTTCAGTCTCATCTTGTATGCTACTGACAGTATATTATTTCCATATGATCTAATTTGATTGATAAAAGCCCAAACATCTCCATTATCAAGCTTCAATCCATTGAGACATTTTCATTTGTATAGGAGTTTTCTTATTCAGTAGGCTAATATTTCTTTTGCCCTTCAAACAATGATTGAAGGATGCATTGCGTTAAATGATTCTGTCATTAGGGGCCAGGTACCCAGCTGGTGTAAATCAGTGTAGCTACATGGAAGCATGCAGAGCTACAGCAATTGATACCAACTAACTACTTGGCCCTTTGTTTAGATACTTCATGACTTATTGTACCGATCTTCCTCTTCTTGCAAGCTCTGTTTGACAGAATGTTATAATTTATCCACAACAATTCCAAGACCTACACTCTTAGTAGTAATTGATGACTAGCAAAAAGTTTACAATGTTTCATTTTTCCCAGGTGTCAAATAATAACGGCATATCCTGGAAAATTATTTAAGTTCCAGTAGATGATAAAACTGTTCAATGTCCATTTACTAAGCAAGATATCAAGGTTTCAACTGCATTTCACCCTTCCATGAAATAAGCAGCGTACACAATATTCCTTGTATTTAAAAAAAAAAAATCAATAAAGATGGGCGGGGGGGGAGGGGGGGAGAGGAAAATATGTCATTGACATCTTCTCTACAGACCTGGCAGACTCCCCACCCAGCTCTCAATATAGAAAACATTTTAGTGTCCAAAACTCAATATTCTTTCCTGAGGTTTTAACTTAAAAACATCTGCCATAAACGTTGTATCTTAAGTTTCCTTCTTAGCTGGCTGTTCTAGAGGTTTTTCCCTGCAGGAGCACCTGTCTCACACACTAGCGCCTGTCTGGCTTCAAAGACTCTCCACAGTTGATCTTCTTGAGTTGGAACTAATGAGACCTGACTGCTAGGTTGAGTAAGCAAAATAGCTTTGCTTCTCTGGGTAAAATATCCTGTCACAATACAAAATATTTACCATAAGTCCTCATCCTAATCTATTGTATGGTATATACAAATTTGAGTGAACTGAAGGAAGGGGGGGGTGAGGAAAGAGCTTTTCTTGGATTACTGGTCTGTATTCTGACACAACTATTATTGATTACACCCTCCTACTGTCATCTTCTTGTGAATATTGCATTATGCACATGCCTTTGATTGTAACATAAGGTCACGGAGCATTAGAGAGACTGCACATTCATATGTTTGGAAAGTGCCGGTGAACACTGTTGGCAGTACTGGAATACAAATAATAATAAAAAGTTATATTCATGAGTGAAGCAATAGCCAGTGATGCCAACAGCAATTTCAATTTTTATTTACTTAAAAAATGCATGGCTACTTTACCACTGCTGAAATTACTGATCTAGGTTGTTCTAATTGCACTCATCACTATGTTACCTTAGTGGCAAACTGGGGATGAGTTTTTACTGTATCTATACATTCTCAGTTTTCCACAGGAATGTGGTATAAATCAGAACTACTGAAATCTGGTAATTTAAATATCGACCAATTAAACTTAAAGAATCTGCATAATTACTGAGGCTATTACTCTTTAAAACAGATAATGAAACTCAAATGGATCTTAGAAAAAACATTGCAGGTGAAAAAGCCCATAAGGCTAGCCACCTGTTTAGCGTAGTTAACAGGTGTATCAAACAGCAGGCCTTCCTCTGGGAAAGAAGACAAACTAAACTCAGCCAAAACACACAAAGCAGCAGCAACAGGGACAGAATGGAACACAGCATCTGCTTACTGGGACCTATGCAGCCACCAAAGAAAGAGGAATCATAGGTAAGAAACACTTTTCATGTGGAAAAATAAATGCTTTAGTTCATTAATCCATGCAAACTTCATATATATTTCATTAGATTGTCTTCCAATCTCAACTGCATCCACACATTCACATGTTCAAGCTGAATTCATAAGAATATAGGTCAAGGATGGGAATTTTTATGCCTTGAAGCTTTCAATGCTCTAGTCTTATTATAGATTCTTCAGTATTCCAGTTTAGTTCCTGTGCTCTTACCTCTTGGCAACATTCCTCCCCCAGTGTGAAATTAGTTTTTTATAGTTATGCAGATGATAACCTGAGTTATTTTGCCATTAACAGCTTCCTCCATTAATGTAGTCTTAACTACTGCTTGTTCACCTGATGTTTAATTAAACTGTTGGCTGAGATAAACATTTTTGAAAAATCCAAATGTGCTGTCAGCAGATTGACCCAACCTACTTACTAATTTCTCTCCTTCCAAGGCCTGTCCAAAAGGAAATCCAGCTGCTGTTGTTGTTATTACAGATCAAAAACGCAGAGCACAGATACACCAAATGTAGCATCCATGCCCTTATTCAATCTGTTCTTTGACATCTCAAAAATACTGCCATGTAGAAGTGCTTCCTTTTGTTTACTAAAGATTGAAATATTTGTCCATGCCCTTATTTTCCTAAATTGGTTATTTTATGACTGTGCTGATTTGGCTTCTTAGATCCACTCTCCACTCAGCTTCTTCAAAATATTGTCCCAATAAGGACCATAACCTTTCAAAAGCAACCTAGAAAGCCCACCATCTTCATGAGTAAAGCTGTTGTGTGCAAATTGGGTAAAGTCCTAGCTAACTTGCAACAAATAAAGCTTGTGTACATAAGAGTTTTGAATGCCCAAAGATTATGCCAGGAAAATGTACATGCACAAACTTTCATGGGCAAAACAGAGGCTTGAGATTCCCTGTGCTTGATACAGATAACAAGATTTGTTCTAGCATCATGACTGGTTTTGAATCTTTTCATTGCCTGTACACAATCTCTAATTAGGTTTTGCAAAATGTATTGCTCATTTTTTATAATTCACATCTTGTTGAACTCTTCTATTTTTAAGTGTGTATTCAGCATAGCAAGAGCTGAGCTCTTATTGTATCACAATATCTTCAAACTGTTGGGGCACAGCCTGCCTTTAGATATCTCAACATTTTGAGAGTAAATTTAACCCCAAGTTCTTCATTCCTTGCTTCCAGCAGCAATTGAAAAACCTAGTCTTCAGATATTTTTGTATCTGCTTTCCTAAATTATCTTAACCATATTGTTGGCAGTTTTCTTCCTGGAAGGCATTAAAATACATTGTATAAGAGCTGCTACATACATAAATGATGACTAACTGATCTAAGAATATTCAACCCCCATAATTTTTAATGTAAATAACTACAACACAAACTAATTTTGCATTAATAACTGCCTAAAATATTAAACAGTGGAAAAATATTTGCTGCAGATTTTCTATACACCTTCAACAGAATCTGTCATAGGATAATTTGTTAAAGCAATTTAGAGAAGAGATTTTCTTCACATGATGAACTGAATGTTCATCTCTAGTTTGCCTAGCCCAAAAAGGTTAGTTGTAATGTGGAATGAACAGGATGATGGGGTTAAGGCAGAGGGGAAAAAAATGAGAGAAACCTCATGGTTTAACAAATGGCACTGTAAGATGTGCAGAGAGGCTTCTAGCTGGGACTGTTCCTATTGACTCTGCCAGTAGGGAAATTCTTTTCAGCTTGCCTGGAAGTGCCATTTAATATAAATCATAAGGGTCACTGAGTTGAAATGTAACTTGGTAACATTCAAGATGTACACACACAAAATTTACAAAGTGGGTGGTATATTCTGCTAGTTGTCTACATCTGCGCTAAAGCCTGGCCACCAGCTGACAAAGGCAAGAGATAGAAAGGATCCTCTCGCCTCTGTAAGGTCACGATGGGTAGTCTTAAAATCTATCATCTATTTTTTCCAATTTGGAATGGAAGAGACAATGCTCACTGTAAACCTGGATGTTAAATGAAACGCCAAAGCCAATGGATAAGGGGGGGTCCACTAATATACATAGGCCTAAGTCCCATTTTTAGGCACCGGTCTGAGCCACAAAACTCACCTAATACTGCAAGTGCCTAAACTCACTTGGTGCCTAGGTTTTATTCCTCTGGGTACGTGTACTGCAGCCTCACTCTTGGCAGCTGGACGCCTATCTTCTGCCTGAGTACGTATGCTGCTGCCTCACGATAGGCATCGGACTGCCTATCTCCTGCCTACACTCGAGTGATTCACAAACTGATAGAAAGGAATTTAGCTGCCCAAGTCACATATGGGCACCCAGCCTGGTGGGGCAGCCTCTGAGCATCTCTATTGAATCAGGCCCCTCAGACACATTCACACAAAACTGCCCAAGGAGTGGGGCAGGAAGAGCAGCAGATCCCTTATAATCTTTAGCCCTCTGAATAGGGTACTCACCCAGGATGTGGGAGACTCCTAGTTTGCATTCCACCCCCACCCATGAAGGGGAGAAGGGTTTTGAACAGGGATTTGCCACCTCTCAGCTGTATGCGCTAATCACTGAGCTATAGGGTATTCTGGGGTGGGGCTCCCTCAGTCTCTCCTACTGAAGTTGTTCCACTTTAATCCTCAATTACTTGGGCAAGAGATCGTGTTAGAATGACTCTAAAACCTAGTGGGTAGGGCACTCACCTGAGAGGTAACAGACCCTTGTTCAAATCCCTTCTCTCCCTCAGGAGGGAGGTGACCTAGGAGTCTCCCATATCCTGCGTAAGTATTCTATCCACTAGACTAAATGTTATAAGACAGCGTCTGCCCCTCTGCCGCCATACTTGTCAATCCCTGCACACAACTTAGGTGGCCGAGTGCCTGTCTTCTCTCAGTTTCTGGATCACTAGCAGAGCTAGGAGCCTTCATACAGTTTGGATTTAACCATATATCTCTATGAGAGGAATGCAGCATCTCCCATGAGGTGGCTTCCCACTTAGCATGCTGGCTTTGATGACTGCAGTCTAAGGTACCTATCTCTTCATTCATTATAGGGAGTCTAGGTCCCTAATTTAGGCTTTGTGAATTGCAGTGTTATTCCTGTAACTTTTCTACACACCTAAAAGTTAGGCATCATAACACTCAATGTTGCAATACCTAAATCTCTTCATTGATCCCACCCTAAATGTCCAAGGCAGACAGGAACATGTTAATTTTGCTATCCTGCATAGGAATGAGGCTTTAGGAGCAGTGTGTGGAAAGAAATTAAACTTGCAACTGTGGAAAGATTTGACCATCTGATTGAGCTGTAAGGTCTAGATCACTAGTCTGACTTGAACAAGGCTTCCAGAAGACTGAGCAGCTCGTTCCTAATGACAAGACAATATGTTATAGTTTAACAGTAGACGAAGTTAAACCCTGATAGTAAACTTAACTAAGTTCCTTAGCTTTTAGTGTTTTATAACCACAATATTTATAAAATCTTTAAAGTAGTATGTGTTGGATGAATACTAATAGCAATGTTGGGATTTTTGTTTGTTGTCTGCTCATTTCTTAAACTTGCCTAAGAGTCAATTAAAATGCTGAACTAATCAACAAAGTATTGTTGATAGAATTGTTAGATATTTTTCCTATCAAACAATTTTTCTGTTTGAGTACATATGCATTGTAAATTAAGTACACTACTAAAAACATTTACAACCATGCAGGGGCAGTCCAGGATAATGTAAGCAAATCATACTTTGGGGAGTTTAAGAGATCAATCTGTAAACAAATGTTAGAGAGCCACCTAGTGGTGCAAATAATGCATAAGCTACACTCATTTATCAAAAATGCCAAGCCACTTAAGTACTCCCTTCTTATTGCCAGTTGGCAATGTTTCGTAACAACATGGATAGGCCACATGTACCTAAGACCAGAAACATACTGGTAATAGTGCATTTTTTGTTAATAGTTTCCATATCTAATTCAAACTCATTTGTCCTACTGAAAAGCAACGAGTCCTGTGGCACCTTACAGACTAACAGATGTATTGGAGCATAAGCTTTCGTGAATCTGACAAAGTGGGTATTCACCCACGAAAGCTTATGCTCCAATACATCTGTTAGTCTATAAGGTGCCACAGGACTCTTTGTTGCTTTTTACAGATCCAGACTAACACGGCTACCCTGCTGATGCTTGTCCTATTGATTATATTCCAAAAAGTGGTGTATATTCATGGAAATGATACACAAAGCCTTTTTTTTAAAAAAAAAGCATACATGGAAATGAGGGTAGGGAGAAGAATTACTGTGTTCATTTCTATTCAACTGAGAAACACACCTTTAACTGAAAAGGCAAAGAATTCTCAGCACAGGAACACTGATATCAAACAGAGAACAGTATGGAAGGCATGGCTAATTATATACCATATTTGCATGATATAAAATAACACACTGATTAACTTTATATTATTGGAATTCGGTGGAGATTTAGTGCTCGAGTGGGAGGAGGGATGCCAACCATATTTTTGGCTAGAGCCAGGTAGTAAGCACAGGTGTTGTACAACCTTCCCCATACAGTTCAGATCACCAGCCTCACTTCTGCCCCTTAGTTGTCAAATTCCAGGCTCCTCTTTGGAGGTGAATACTAGTAATACTCTATAATGCCTCATTAATTGTGTGCGTTGTAGGGGCTAGTATTTGAGGAGGCCAAGTATTCACTATGGTCTAAAATTAGACCACTAAAATCAGTTTCAAAAGGAAATAGTTTGATGCCAAGGATTCAAAATCTGAAAATTCCTGAATTTAAGAAACACTGTCTTGGAATAAAAGATACACTCCCACTATAAACACAATAGAACACTTGGACTAGGCTTGCAGCTCTGGAGAGCAACTTCTCCATCAAATGGAGATGCAGAAACCCACAAAATAAACATACTGCAGAGTCCTGATATTGCATTGTGATCTTAGTAGTATGACACTGAACTGCTGGAATGCTAAATTTTCAAGTGTGGATACATCACAATGAAAACATTTCCTTGGACCGTCAGGACATCATACTGCAATTACTTTGCAGATCTCTTCTTCCCCATTTGGTACAATCGCCTCTCAACTCTAAGTATATGCTTAAATACTTTGCTGAATCAGACCTAGGAGAGATCCTGGTGACTTCTCTCCAATTATCCAGCACTCCCCTGCACACTGCTTCACATGCATCAGGCAGCGTTCCATTCAGTGTGCCGGGCATCAGGCAACCCATTTGCAGCTGCAATCAAACCCTGAGCTCCTCCAGCATCTCATGCAGAGACAGTCAATATGACACTAGAGCTACAGTTTGAGTATCTCTGGGATAGCCCAACCCCACAATCTTTAAAACAGACATACGAAATCCCTTGCTTTACTAGGAAAGTCATGTTTCCCTTCCTAAGACAAAGTCAATTGAGTACCCCACATACGGATTTGCCTGTTTCCTGAGCTGAATTTCTCTAAAATCTTGTACATCTGAGATATATTTTTTTTTTATTTCTATGTACAGTCTTGTTGTTTTGCACATTAGCTTTCAGTGTCTGAAAAGCTGAATTTTAGAACTACACCCAATGTAAATTCATACAGGACTACACTTACATCCCTATAGACAAAGGTTATGCCTACTCTACAAGCACTACAGCAGCAGCATTGCAGCTTCGCCGCTGTAGCACTGTAATGCAGACACATGCCATAGCACCGGAAGGGTTTTTGCCAATCACTGTAAGTCCACCCCCTCCAGAGGCGATAGCTAGGTGGATGGAAGAATTCTTCTGTTGACCTAGCTGTGTCTACACTGGGGCTTAGGTCGGCTTAACTATGTCTCTCATGGGTGTCAATTTTTCACACCCAAGTGACATATCTAGATCAACCTACGTTTTAGGTGTAGACCTGGCCTAAGGCTCTAAACTAGTAAAACACATACATAAAACAGTGAATACATTACAACATGCCACAAAAAAGTATTCTTCCATATGCTAGTCTACCCCCCTCCCCTTAAAATGTTAACTTCTAAAAGTATTGTTAGGATAAGGGTATTAGTAGAGTTATTTGACGTTTAAAAAACTGAGAAAGATCTTTGACCAAAACAAACACACACACACACACACACAAATTCTTCTTCTAGGAGGGAAAGAGGAAAAATTGTCATACCCCCTCAGATTAACCCCACTAACATTTTGGAGAATGTGAACGAGACATACATGTTTACAGACAAATAGAAATTGCTCCAGCTGATTATCTAATTTCCTACATTAATGCATGAGTGGCATTTCTGTACTTCCTGAACAATAAGACACAACAGACTATGCGTTGTGATGCATAGCCAGATTGCTTAATGTTGTTGTGGTCACACTGTATCTGCACTTCCATTTTTGTCAAACTTCTTCACAAAAGGCCCTACTCAGTGGGACTCTTCTTGATGGTCTTCAATGTGAGTTGGATCAGGCTCAAAGTCAATTAAAAAGAGAGAGAGAGAGAGACTCAGAAGATGAAAACAGAGCTTGCTTTCGGACATTTGCTTTGGATGGAAAACCTTTTGGGTTTAGACACTAAACATTATGTAACTGAGCAATAGACATAGCCACAGATCACTCCAAGAAGGAAAATTAGCCACATAATACTATATCATCTCAATTATTCCCTAAGAAATGATACAGTAGCAGAGAAAAAATAATTTTGATATTGTTTTTAAATACTGCTTTTATTTTAAATGAACAAGAACACTTTGAAGCCTAAGACACTGCTGGATCACAACCCTGTCTCTTCAGACACTGGCGGTGTAAAACAAGTTTCAGGGAAGTGATTTTTTTTTTTTTAAACAAATAAAGGTCCTATATTACATACACACATAAAATGGCCCTGGTTCAGACCCTCAACAGCTCAAATTTAAAACTGGAGACTTTTTTTTAAGCCTCCAGACATTCTATAATTGCAATAACAAAACTCTATGCCTGATTTATTGTATAATTATTCACATCTATACATGATATGATGGCACTTGGTCTTCAGCCTCTTGCCTGACAATGCACCTATTTGTGAGTTATTACAAAATAATTCACACCCTGCCATATCTTATTGCTTCATTTACAGTGGAAAAATACTCACCTTTCTATGTTGGAATATTGACTTCCTAAGCAACTGAATACCTCTTATTATAAAAAGAGGTGACCGGGCATCTTCTAATTTCTTTTAATCAGCATTTGTTACTAGGCTGTCATTTATATTATGGACAAACCCATCAAATATAATAGAATCTCATGTATATATTGGGCACAGAGTCAGAAGAGAAAGGGCTTAATTCTGCCCTGCTGTAACCCTGGTATAAACTCCATCTGTTTACACTGAGGCCTGATTCTGTTTTCACCTACACTGGTGAAAATAAGGAGCAATTCCACTAAACTCAGTTGTCTTACTAGTATAAAAGTGAGAGGAAAATTGGGCCCCATCGCTGAATTTGGTGCTAGATTTCATTCTTTTTCCATTTTCTACCAAACTAATTTCTCCTTCTCTGGTTTAGCAGCAAGTGAAACATTTGGCATGCAATTTTTTGGGCCTTTGCAATTCATGCTACACTGGGATAGAATTTCACAGCACTGAAACCACTTGACCATACCATTGTCATATTTGAAATGAATCAAAGATGCTACTGGGTTCCTTTGTTTTTTTAAATTCCTCCAATGTATGTACAAATGATTGGAGTATAAATATATATATATAAGCTGATTCTCTATCTTGCATCTTGTATAACCATTTACACTTCTGCAAAGTTAGGGGAAAATATTACCAGGTGTATTTGAGCAGAGACATATCACTTGGTAGCACTCAACACACACTTTGGTGCTAGGCAGTGGAGAATCAGGCCCATTCTACAGCAACACTGTAATAACACTGTTTATGAGTGGCATCTTACAATTGCTTAAGTGTCGCTATACATACTGTAACTTTATCTGTTTTCTGTGAATATTCATATGCACAATGGTTGTGGAGACAAAAATGTCATGGTGCGTTTATATGGATTTTCACAACAAAAGTGAATTATTCATTAACTCATCCTGTTTATAAAATTTTCAGGTGTCCAACCAGGCAGCAGAAGTAATACTGTCTTAAAGGACCAGCCATACAGAGCAAATAGCTATTTGTAAATCACTAATATTCCAGTAGTCCTAGGGAATAATTCCCAAATAATTATGGCTGAATTGGATTTACATAAAAATAGTAGAATAATGTCAAGTAACCCCAAAATGATATTCTACTAATGGATAATTCATGATCAAAAACAGGCTAAATTTTTCAAAGGAACTGACTGCTGTGAATAGTATGTCCAGCTCTAGTCATGAAGTTTCTGGGCTATTCACCTGAAGCACCCTGTACAATCCTCTTTTGTGCTTTCCTAGTTACAGCACTATTGCTTCTCATGTGTCCTCTTTATATACCTCATATACAGTTCCATCGGCACAGTGCAGCACCCCATGACCCTGTTGCTGGTCCAGGATCCAGTCTCCTTCATACTTATCACCATTCCTGAAACAGCCAACCAGGAGAAAATTCTTAATGTTTACATGCTTTGTGACTTGATAGATAATATAATGTGCTATCCTGGAAAACCAGGGCTTGTGAACCTGCAGGATAAGCCATTAAAAGTAAACAGCAGCAGATAAGCATCGTCACAGAGAAGTCAGCACAATAATGCCCACAACCTTCAACTGGCACTTCCTCTGGGAAGCAGGCGACCATCTGGAAGTGCTTAACTCAGCCAGCTCCCATCACTGGCTTTCAAACCCTTTTCACCTCAGAGACAGACAACGGATGATACATTGCATGAGTTAGTTCTACAGGAGACCCTTTCCTTTATTCCCTGATTGAGTCTGATCTGCGAGGTGCCTTCTGAGAAGTGCTCACAAACATGGAGCCATTTGTGAGTCAGAGGCACAGGTAAGGTACAGCTCGTTTTGCAACCAAGGTAAGCCAACAGGTAGCAGACTGTTATTAACCCTATTAACAGAAGTCCTCTATAGTTCCTTAGTGGGTAAGAATGATTGATCCGCTTCTACCATGCTGTCAAGCCCTTTCTGGTATTGTTATTCTTCTTTCAACTGTATGCTTACTTATACGCTGGTATGTGATAAGTGGGGGCTACTATCCATGCACGGCCAATATAGAAACAGAAAATAGAAAAACAAAGTGCAAAGCATAAGCACAGGGCCTAATCCAAATCCCACTGAAATCCATGATAAGATTTCCACCTTGACTTCAGAGGCTTTAGATATATTCAAAGTGTAAATTAGTTTTGCTGAACTATCTTTTGACTCTACAGCCATTGGTACATGGAGTCTTGGCAACTAAAACTTCAGGAATCAGAATTCCAGCCAAATAAAACCTTAATTTAGCAATTCCTGTTCACACAGAAAGCCACTGATAGTAATGCTCAAGCATGATTTTTGGTGAGGCTGACCTTCTTTGTAAATACAGTATACTGTATTTAGATAATCACATTACTTTTGAAAGTTTTTTTTTACCTAAAAAACAAAAAAAGATGTTAACAAGTGGCAGATCCAGAGCTAAAATCAGTTATTGACAGAGCTGTGTGTTATTGGCATAGCTAAAGCAGTACCACAGTGAAGTACTGATGATTTACAAGCAATTACAGCAGCAATGCTTACACTGTGATTGCAAGCATTTCCTGTGTAAATTCATCTTTTTAGAAGTTCAATATCTCATCTTAGGCTATAGACTGAAACGCCACATATAAAATCTTAGCCACATGAATTCGAAATTTATCTTTAAGATACAGCAGTACTAATTAGTTTTAAAAAAAAAGCCTTTTGACATTCTTGCAATTTCAATATAGCTTTTGTATTTCACTCTGAAAACCTAAAACCCTTTATGCACTGGCAGGGAAATCGAGGTCATTTATTTCATGTATGGAAGCAGATTATGTCTTTTTAAAGAACCCATTCAGAAAGTCCATCAGTAGTGCATGTGGACTTGGTACCAGGGGTGGCTCCTGGCCCCAGCACGCCAAGCACGTGCTTGGGGCGGCATGCCGCAGGGGGCGCTCTGCCGGTCGCCGGGAGGGCGGCAAGCAGCTCCGGTGGACCTCCCACAGCCGTGCCTACAGAGGGTCCGCTGGTCCCGTGGCTTTGGTGGACCTCCCACAGGCGTGCCTTCAGTGGACCAGCGGACCCTCCACAGGCACGTCTGCGGGAGGTCCACTGGAGCCGCGGGACCGGCGACTGGCAGAGCGCCCCCCGCGGCATGCCGCCATGCCTGGGGCGGTGAAATGGCTAGAGACGCTCCTGCTTGGTACATATGTCCAACAGCTGAACACCAATTCAAACAAAACTCTGCCCAGCTTCCATGCTGAGGAAGTCCATGCAATGCCTCAAAAGAGATGAAAAACCAACTTCCAAACCTTGCATAGGTTTTCATGGTGTGGAACCTGCATGGATTGTTTTTGCTTAATTGGATCCAAAGAATCTCTATGTACAATATTCATTAGCTGGACAGAGAGTAATAACTCCAAAAGGGATCAGGCAAATGACAGTGTGCTTGAGACAATTTTTAAAACTTTCAACATTTCCACAGAAGTTTTTCTTGTTTTGATTTAATAAAACAAGGACAATAAAAATGGCACTAAGAGTTTGTGGTTTAACACAAATGTAATAAAATTCAGAATTAAGCACAAACTTAAATATTGGAGAAGATGTAATTACTTGTTATAAGGTCTCAATGAAAGGATCATCTTTTATACATGCAAAATGTGAACTGCTAGATCTAGGCATAACAGGGTGAGTTTCACCTTAACTCACTTTCCCAATTTTTGCATGTTTAATCCAGCCCCTAAATGTTATATTAACAAAAGCAAAACAATACAATAATATAATAAGATTAAAAACTTACTTGAAGGTCATTTTCCCTCCTCCATGTTTCTTATTATTGTAAAAGGTTCCTTGATAAGTTTGTCCATCCTTGTCGACAAGTAATCCATGTCCTAAATAATAATAAATAGAAAATCTACAGCAGACACCAACAATCTCTAGAGGCAGGAAATATCCTTACATATCCCTGCAATAAAATCCCTTAATATGTGTTTTTTGAATATAGTTAACTTCTAAACTGCACAGAAAATATCTACTTCAAACTCAGGGCACAGTCAATTGATGAAGGTTTAAGCAAAAAAAATAAACAAACAGTTTGGGTTTTAATTATCCAAAGTTTTTTCAAACTTTAGTGGACTACAAATTAGGTCAGATGTTGTTGTTTATTTCAGCGGCACTCCTATGTGCTAGGTGCTGTAAGAACTAACGCCCTGATCCTACAGAAAGACATACACACACTTAACTTTTATGCATTGAGAGTAGTCCCATTAAAATCATCCGAGCTACTCACAGTGTCTCTAGTCAAGTAAGTGGCCCTGTCCCCCAAATTTGAACATTCTATGGACTCAGTCCTGCAAACAATTACACAGGTGAGTAGTTTGACTTCAATGGGATTAATTGCATGCATAAATAGGACTACTCATGCATGCAGAGTTACTCATCTCTGCAAATAATTGCATGATCAGGCCTTTTGTTATCTCAAAAAGATCACCACACATTTTGCAGGAAAACCTATCTAGTTCTAGCTGAATAAATATAAGAATGGGCTTACTTCAGATCTCCAGAAGTTTGTGTTATACTTAGTCTCATCATCCCAAATGTTCCCTCTACCAGGCTCCAGCCAATTAAAGTGTAAACACAGTCAGTGCCAAATTCAGTTGTAGTGTAAGCAAGTGCAATTGAACTCAAATTAAGTCAATGGAGTTGTACTTAATCTGAATTTGGCCACCAAAATGCACAAATCCTTGGTTTAATCTGTTGTGAATGAACTTTTCTAACTAAGGGTATGTCTACACTACAAGAGTAGTTCGATTTAACTTAGGTCGAATTTGTGGATTCGACCTTATGAATTTGAATTTGTGTATCCACACTAAGGACACTAATTCGACTTTGTGAGTCCACACTAACGGGGCAAGCGTCGACATTGGAAGCAGTGCATTCTGGGCAGCTATCCCACAGTTCCCGCAGTCCCCGCTTCCCATTGGAATGCTGGGTAGAGCCCCCAATGCCTGCTGGGGGAAAAATGTGTCGAGGGTGGTTTTGGGTAATTGTCATCATTCAACCGTCACTCCCGCCCTCTCTCCCTGAAAGCGCCGGCGGGAAATCTGTTACCGCACTTTTCTGGTCAGTGACAGCGCGGACGCCACAGCACTGCGAGCATGGAGCCCGCTGCGATCATCGCTGCACTTATGGCCGTTGTCAACTCCTTGCACCTTATCGTCCACCTCTTCCACAGTCAGCTGCTGAGAAATCGGGCGAGGAGGCTCCGGCAGCGCGGTGAGGACATGAAGTGTCAGAGTGGCACAGACCTCTCACAAAGCACGGGATCCCACGCCGCGGAGATCATGGTGGCAATGGGTCACGTTCATGCTCTGGAACGGCGATTCTGGGCCCAGGAAACAAGCACGGACTGGTGGGACCGCATAGTGCTGCAGGTCTGGGATGAATCACAGTGGCTGCGAAACTTCAGGATGCGTAAGGGCACTTTCCTTGAACTGTGTGACTTGCTGGCCCCTGCCCTGAAGCGCCAGGACACCCGGATGCGAGCAGCCCTGACTGTGCAGAAGCAAGTGGCCATAGCCCTCTGGAAACTTGCCACGCCAGACAGCTACCGGTCAGTAGCGAACCACTTTGGTGTGGGCAAATCTACCGTGGGGGTTGCTGTGATGCAAGTAGCCCACGCAATCGTTGACCTACTGCTCTCAAAGGTAGTGACCCTGGGAAACGTCCAGGTCGTCACAGATGGCTTCGCCGCGATGGGATTCCCAAACTGCGGTGGGGCTATAGATGGCACTCACATCCCTATCCTGGGACCGGCCCACCAGGCCAGCCAGTATATTAACCGAAAGGGCTACTTTTCAATGGTGCTGCAAGCACTGGTGGACCATAGGGGGCGTTTTACCAACATCTACGTCGGGTGGCTGGGCAAGGTTCATGACGCGCGTGTTTTCAGGAACTCTGGTCTGTTTAGACGCCTGCAGGAAGGTAGTTTCTTCCCGGACCACAAAATAAGTGTTGGGGATGTGGAGATGCCTACAGTGATCCTCGGGGACCCAGCCTACCCGCTAATGCCCTGGCTCATGAAGCCCTATACAGGCGCCCTGGACAGTGACAAGGAGCTCTTCAACTACCGGCTGAGCAAGTGCAGAATGGTGGTGGAGTGTGCTTTCGGACGTCTCAAGGGGAGATGGAGGAGCTTACTGACTCGCTCGGATCTCAGCGAAACCAATATCCCCATTGTTATTGCAGCTTGCTGTGTGCTCCACAATCTCTGTGAGAGCAAGGGGGAGACCTTTATGGCGGGATGGGAGGTTGAGGCAAATCGCCTGGCTGCTGATTACACTCAGCCAGACACCCGTGCGATTAGAAGAGCCCAGCGGGAAGCGCTGTGCATCTGGGAGGCTTTGAAAGCTAGGTTCCTCAGAGAGCAGGGTAACCTATGACTGTCCAGTCTCTTTACAGAGAAGCTGAACCTGCCCCTGTTTCAGTTACTATTGACTTTTTTCAGCGGATACATACCCCGTTCACCAGGTTTCCCCTTCCAACAGACGTTTAAAAATAAAGTTATTGGAACATTTTTAATTAACAAAGTTTTCTTTACTAATGAATTCAAGTAAAGGGTTCAAACAGGGACGCAGACTGTGGTGGGTACGGTGTGCAGTGATGTACAGACCGCTTCTACACTCGAGGACTGACAGGCTCCTGCTCCTACAGCGGTCTCTGGGGGGAGGACGGTTACAGGAGGGTGTGCAGGAAGGGGTGGGTTTGCAGGAAGGGGTGAGGGGTGTGTGGAAGGGTGAGTAGGTGTAGGGGATGATGGCTCTGGCTGGGGCTCAGGGCATCGGAGAGGTTCATGGGTAGGGTGGAAGGGCATGGTAAGGGCAGCCTGCCTTGCCATTTGTGGATGCCAGGCGCTCGGACCTGGGGCAGCATACACCTCCCAGACTGACCTGGGGCAGCAGACACCTCCCAGAGTGACCCGGGTGCCTAGTGACTGCACTCTGTGTGTGACCTGCTGTTGATCCTGCCCCATGTCTGTACCCTGGTAATGGTGGCTGTCCTATGCAATTAACAAACCCCTATCTCCCTTCACACAAAGTCTTCTGCAAAGAAACATGACGGAAACAGTAATGAACAGCAAACTATTTTTAATACTCAACTACACAGTTGGGGGATGAAACTGGGATTTGGGATTGGGTGAGCCAGGAAGGGAAGCAATTCTCATACTTTAGGGAATGAGAGCTGTTTGGTACATGAGCGCTCTGCTGGGGTGGAGTGACAGTTTTCACGGCCCCTAGCGCCCCTCCTTCTTGTGATTTTGGGTGAGGGGGGGACAGGACTTTGTGGCGGGGGAGGGTGGTTGCAGATACAGTTCAGGGGGGCTCTCTGCTCCTGCCTGCGGTCCTGCAGAACATCCACAAGGCGCCGGAGCGTGTCCGTTTGCTCCCTCATTAGTCCAAGCAGCGTTTGAGTCACCTGCTGGTCTTCCTGCCGCCACCTGTCCTCCCGTTCGCTGTGTGAGCGCTGCTGCTGAGAGAGGGTCTCCCTCCACTGGCTCTGCTGGGCCGCCTCGGCTCTGGAGCAGGCCATCAGTTCAGCGAACATCTCGTCCCGAGTCTTTTTCTTTCGCCGCCTAATGTGCGCCAGCCTCTGTGAGGGGGATGCCGGGGCAGTTCGGGAAAGAGCCGCAGCTGTGTGATGGGAAAAAGGAAGTGATTTCCTTGCAAAGATACATGTTTGCGAACACTGAACACAGTCTACTCAGTTTCTGTGAACAAGACCATACAGGGCACCTATCTCATGTGCTCTCAGGACAAGTTTGAATTTTCGGCATTCGCTTTCATTGCCTGGGGTCTTGCACTGGAGATCGAACAAGCGGGGCAGGACAGCAGAATCCGTGTAGCAGCCAGGCCTGGTAAGCCGTAAACTTTAGGCTGCTTAACAGTTAATGGATAGCAGTGCCCTCCTGCTGCAGGCAATCTGGAAAGCATAAAGTCTGACCCTGTTCCAGCCCCTGTTCCTGTCCCCGGGAAAGATCCCTGTATGCTTTTCCTCTGCAGCCTCCACCACATGGCTGTTAAACGACGGTTATTGTTATGCAAAGGAAAAGTCAAGCATTCACAATAGTAACATTACAGTAATTCCCCTAATTAGATGCAGCAGTCGCCGAGCGAGATCACCCTGAGGCGGGTCACTAGGAGAGACAGAGAGCACATGCTGCGTGAATCCCTGCACAGACCAGGGCCCTATGCTGCCATGCTGGTCGAGGCAATGCTCCCACTGTACCTCAGGATGGCCTGGCGCGGAAGAGTGTGCTTCCACGGAGCACCCAATAAGGCACCTCTCCCCAGGAACCTCCTGCGGAGGCTTTTCGGGTACCTCTACGAGAGCTTCGTGGAACTGTCCCAAGAGGATTTCTGTTCGATCCCTATATGTATTGACCTTCTTTTCATATAGTTTTTATTCCTGTTTTTTAAAAAATAAATGTTTACATGTTTATAGCACTTACCGACTGATCCTTCCCCTGATTCAGAGTCCGGGTTAACGGCCGGGGAGGGTTGGTAAGGGATCTCTGTGAGGCTGATGAAGAGATCCTGGCTGTCGGGGAAAGCAGTATTGTAAGCGCTGTCGCCTGCCTCGTCCTCCACAAACCCTTCCTCATCTTCCCCATCGGCGAACATCGCCGAGAAACTGCCCGTCGAAACTATCCCATCCTCAGAGTCCACGGTCATTGGTGGGGCAGTGGTGGCAGACCCACCGAGAATGGCATGCAGTGCCTCGTAGAAGCGGCATGTCTGGGGCTGGGCTCCGGAGCGTCCGTTTGCCGCTTTGATTTTTTGGTAGCCTTGTCTCAGGTCCTTGATTTTCACGCGGCACTGCGTTGCATCCCAGCTGTATCCTCTGAGTGCCATGGCTTTGGAGACCTTCTCGTAGGTCTTTGCATTCCGTTTTTTGGAGCGCAGCTCCGAAAGCACAGACTCATCGCCCCACACAGCGATCAGATCCAAGACTTCCCGGTCAGTCCATGCTGGGGCCCTCTTTCTACTCTGAGATTGCATGGACTCCTCTGCTGGAGAGCTCTGCATCACTGCCAGTGCTGCTGAGCTCGCCCCGATGTCCAACCAGGAATTGAGATTCAAACTGGCCAGACAGGAAAAGGAATTCAAATTTTCCCAGGGCTTTTCCTGTATGGCTGATCAGAACATCTGAGCTCGGACTGCTGTCCAGAGCGTCAACACAGTGGTGCACTGTGGGATAGCTCCCGGAGCTACTAAGTTCAATTTGCATCCACACCTAGCCTAATTCGACATAGCCATGTCGAATTTAGCGCTACTCCCCTTGTCGGGGTGGAGTACCGAATTCGAACTAAAGAGCCCTCTAGGTCGAACTAATTAGCATCCTGGTGTGGACGGTTGCACGGTTAAATCGAATTAACGCTGCTAAATTCGACATAAACTCCTAGTGTAAACCAGGCCTAAGTCTGCTCTGCTTGAGACACTCTTGGTGGTAGGGGAAGGGAGACAGAGTGAAGGGATTTTACCCCAATTAGTAAATAAGGCCTATTTCAGGAAGATACATGTGATTAATGTTAAGTGCACATAATCCACTGAATTTAGTGGAACCACTTACATGCTTAAAGTTAGGCCTGAGCCTTCCTGAATCAGAGATTGTCTACTATTCTGTGTGTATAATACCTAGCACAATAGGTCCCCATTCTTGGTAGATTCTTAGGCACTGCTGTCATAAATGTGATTAATAATGGATAAAATAAAATAATAATCATCATCATCATCAAAAAAATCAGGACCTCAATTACTTTAGAGTGAATTTTAATCAGTTTCCTCTCAGACTTTAATTTACCTTCTCTCATTCCATAGGAGAACTCCCCTTCATATTTCCCACCGTCTTTGTACTGCATAACCCCATGTCCATGGAGCTCTCCAGAAACGAACTGACCTGAATAAGTGTTTCCTGCAAGCAAATATATGAGAAAGTAAAGTGGAAAAAAGAAATAATAGCTGTGTCAAATGTGGTTTAATAATCTTTTTTTTTTTTTAAAAAGTCTAAGGTGTGCTAATAAAGAAAGGTTCCTACTGTACCTTTCTTACAGAGCAGTGGTAGAAGGTATTTTAAAAGTCATAAAATGAATAATTAATAATGGCTTTTTATTATCAGTACAGACAAATGAAGAAAAAAACCTGTTCATTAGGTCTTTATCTTAAAACTAATGAATCATAATCCATATTCCTTCAGGTCTTTAAAACTGAGGCATCTTAAAAATGGCAGTGACTTGTTAAAAAAGATTCATAATATGTTCTTTTATGGTTAAGAAATGTATAAAAAAGTACTTTAATTTCATAGTCAACTTAACAGCTTTTTGATGGCATGTAGTCATTCAAATCTTCTGTATGAAGCCTGGGAAATCAGGAGCTTGGTACTAAAAATACAGTACTGTACAGTGAATTTGTCCATGCCTATACCATCTCAGAATGAAAAATAACTATATTTTTCTGTCAAGTTTTTACCCTATTTATTCATAGAATAAAAAGGTTACATGGACTCCACCCCATACCCGCTACATGCCAGCCACCAGAGACTGCCAATCACAAGGGCTGGGGGTAGAAGGGAAGGGACTTACCCTCAGGTCAAAAAGGAAGCAGAGGTGAAGACTTACAATTCCTTCCCATAGTATCTTCTGGGACAGCACAATTACATGATGCCCCACATTTAGGGCTGAACTTAAATAATTTTTTATGAGCTACTCCTTACCCAAGAGTTTCTTGCTATTCAAGAAAGGAAAAAGGAGAGGTGTGCCAGCTGGGGTATAGGTTCATTGACACATCCATATGTGAGAACATACACAAGATCTGCTCACTAATCACAGGATGATTCATCCTTTACTTTCTTACAATATCAGGGCTGAAGGAGTTTGATGCAGGTGTAAGGATCTGCCTGTGTGGAAATCCTTCCAGGACTGAGATCCTTATCGTCAAAGGTAAGAGACATGCGTCTGGTTTACACCATTACCCCTCGCCCACTATTAAATGCACTTTGCTTGGAGTTAACTAAAAGTCAACATAATCCAGTATAAAACTGCAAACACACGAAAACCCAAAAAATAGGATTTACAATGGAAACCCAGAAAAAACTCTTATTTAAAGCAAAGCAAGGTGGCAATTTACAATATAGATAGGTATCAAATGTACTTTTTTCTTGTAAAAAGATAAAATTTATATTAAAAGAATATGGTGTGTTCCAGGGAAAAGAACTAACCTGTAGATGCCCAGTATCGCAATCCATTTCCCATAATTTCTCCATCTACAAACTCGCCTTCATAATAACTCCCATCCTTAAATAACAGCTTACCATGACCTACGAAACAATATGTTAGTTCAAATGAGTGACAAAAAAAGACACTACATCTAATTGTTTGAGCAGTAAAGCGAGAATCAGGGCTTCTGAATTCCATCCTCAGCAATTTGTGTGACTCATTGTGCAGCCCTGGGCAAGTTACTGCCCCATTCTGTGACTTGATTTGCCTGTCTGCAGAAAGGAGATAAATCTACTTAGAATCATAAGGATAGATAAATCAAGGAGATAAATCTACTTATCTTACAGGGGCTTTGTGAGACTTATTTAATGCCTTTAAAGAATCTTAATCTATTTTAGGCATTCCTAACATTTATCAAAATAATGTTTAGGCACCTAGTCTCTTGATGAAAGGAAGTGCAGAAGTACAAAGTATTGTATGTGTAGGGTGAAAACCTGGACCCAGTGAAGTCAATGGGAGGTTTGCCATTGACTTCATTGGGGCCAGGATTTCATCTCTAGAGGTTGTACATTTTGGAAGACAAGGACATTGTTTTCATACCAGTCTGTAAGCACCTAATATAAGGTTGCAAATATACTAGATTCTCATTATTTGTACGAAGACAAAAGAAAGAAAGTTACTGTTTTTTTTGTTTTATTTGTAAACTATAAATAAAAGTTTTAGAGAACAGTCAAGTGACACTTGTTTCCAGAAGATGAGAGAACACTTAGTTGAGCTCTTGAACAACAATATTCTTAACTCCTTATTCCTCACATATTTCTAGCAGTTAAACACTGAATGATTACGTATGATGCACCCAATTCAGAAAGAAGTAGACTCTTTCAAGTGTGCTGGAACATGAGCAGGCACATATGACACACAGTGAGGAAGGAGCGAGGATAACACCCATTCCAAGGATATAATGGACTACACAAAGGAATCTATGAAGAGTAGGGTGAAGGGGCAGTTTCTCTGTTACTAATTTGTGGCCTTTGGCCAAAAGGCTCTGTTCACCTAAAAGGATTTATACCTTTCTATATTCTTTCCTCTTGTTACAATTCTGGCTAAGCAGAGCTCTTTGTGGTGGATGCTCCATGTAGAGCTTTTCCAGGGCTGACTCTGCCAGATTTATGACATCCAAGACCTGTGCATTTGTGGCCCAAGAGTCTATATTTTTACACTTAAGAACTAAAGACTGTGATGTCTTTGACTCCCCGACACATGTCATGCATATCTGGAAAGTCTTAATAGCTGAATTGATTAAATATGTATTTTATTTTCTATACCTTAGGGACCTTCTTATTTTTCCTTTTTTTAACCTCTTTGTAATGGACAAGAATCTTCAAAGTACTCAGATGAGTCATTAATCAGCCTCTAGGAGTAATAAAATAGATAGATGGAGTTCCCCCACCCCACTTTTCATCCCCTTGCCATATCAGTAAAGTGCCATTAAAGAGCTCGGTGAAGTTGTAAAAGATGGCCATATTCTTCTGGGTGTGACACAGGCCTCCCATCAAGGAATGGGGGCAGGATGAGATGTGTCATAGCACCAGTTCTAAAACAATATGAATCACAATTAAGCTCTGAAGGTAAAATGATTGGAAATCAAGATAACTAACTCGCAAATTTGGAAAAAATGGAAGCATTCATATTTAATTGAATGCATAGCTGTGTTCATCTGGTTGGGTTTCTGCCCTTTGTGTGTGTGACTGGTGAAGAGAATTTCTCTGAACTCCTGAAAACAAGACATTTCTTCCTGGAGGGCTGTTAGACATGAAGGTAACCACAACTGTACTTCACCCCAAAATGTCACTGTTACTTTTCCATTAGTTCCTGTACCTCTTTGCCATCCATGACACCAATTATCACTGTCGCTGCTTCAGTTGCTTAGCAGAGTCATACATAATCTTACGTTAGCTTCAGTGTATAAAAGTGTTTCTACAGAAATTTTACAAATTAAAAAAGTTAGATAAGTGAATTAAAATTTCCCTTCATTGTCAATGAACAAAAGCTATCTCCCCTTACCATGTTTTCTTCCTTGTTTCCATTCTCCTTCATATTGAAAAAAAGAATTAGGATAAACATACAGTCCATATCCTGAAAAACAAGACAAATATTAGGTAACAAGAAGAGATTTCTGGAACTATTTAGCTGAATAATAAAAAATCATACATGAATGCTGAAAGAACTGGTAATAGAAAAGTAATAGTTATTTTCTGTAGATATGTATACACATCTGCATAGACATTTTTTATCTTGAACTATTAAATAACATTTACACCAATATAAACATAGGAATTTGTTTACTATTTACATACACATCTTATAAACATGGACATCTAGATACTACACTGTTGAGCTCATTATAAATGCTTTAGAGTGTATCACCTAATCCATCTATGGAGGCAGTTAGGGGCAGGGGGTCCCAGGAGGGGGTGGTCAGGGGACGAGGAGCAGAGGGCGGTTGGATAGGGGGTGGGAGTCCCGGGGGGCTATCGGGGGCAGGGGTGTGAATAGGGGTCAGGGCAGTCAGGGGACAGGGAGCAGGAGGGTTGCATGGGGGCAGATATCCCAGGAGGGGGCGGTCAGGGGACAAGGAGGCGGGGGGGGCTGGATGGGTTGGGGGTCCTGAGGGGGACAGTCAGGGGGCTGGGAGGGGGCAGGGTCCAGGCTGTTTGGGGAGGCACAGCCTTCCCTAGCCGGCCCTCCATACAATTGTGCAACCCCGATGTGGCCCTCGGGCCAAAAAGTTTCCACACCCCTGGTCCAGACAGACAGACAGAGCCTCCTATCCACTCAGTGCTCCAACAGACAGACAGACAGACCCCCCAAGTGAGAGCCGCCCTCCTCCTCCTGCTCCCACACACACCCGCCCCTCCTCCCAGCCTGGTGCCCAGACAGACAGACCCCCACACACATACCCCTGGTGCCAGACACACACACACAGACCGACACCCCCCGGTGCCAGACACACACCCGCCCCTCCTCCCGGCCTGGTGCCCGGACAGACACGCGCGCGCGCACGCGCACACGCGCACACACACACACACACACACACACACACACACTCTCTCTCTCTCTCTCTCTCAGCCCCCCTCCTTCAGGGCGCGGACAGGCAGACCAACAGCCCGAGCCCTCACCTTCCCGCCGCTGAGCCTTCACCGCCCCTAAGTAACAACCAGGCCTGGGGGCCGCCATCTGCCCTGGGAGTAGCGACGCCAGACCTTGGCAACCGTATCCTGCCGTCCATTGGCTCCCTGGTAGCTAGGGGCGGGACTTCTCCCTCTCCCCCCCACGAAGAAGGGCGGGGCGGAGCTAGACCGCTGTACGCATGCGTCTCTCTCCCCCCGCTCAGCTCCCGGTTTCCAAGGTCTTCCCTGCTGCGTGGCGGCTAGTGACATGCTGGCCAGGCCTAGGGGGGAGCATTTTCACTGCCCATCTCCCCCCCGTGGATTTGGGGAAGCACATTGCCAGCTGAGGGGGCGAGTGCTGCAACCTGCCTAGGCTTAGAACTGTTACAGCTGCACCTGGAGGCCCCTGTCAGGATCCAGACCCCAAATAATGAAAAAAATGGTCCCGGCCCTCAAGAGTTCACAATTTGAGGACCAGATCCTGCAAGCTTGTGCACAGGTAGTACCTGTGCCAGGGGGAGGGTGTTTCTGACTTCACGGGGCCTCCATGTAGGCACAGGAATAAGTGGCAGGATCAGGGTTTAATGAAGTGCAGATACTGCAGTGATGAGGTCCACAGAAATACAAAGAAAGAGAACCACTATTATTTAATATTTACATTAGCAGTATTAACAATGCCAAACATTCAAAAATCATGAGTCAGAACGGAAAAAAAAATTATTTGCCTTCTGGTTTTGGAACCTTTAGGGATTAGATTTTAAAGGTTTTGTTTGTTTCTTGTTTTTCATCCAGCAAACAGGCTGGAAACTTACTTTTAAAAAAAAAATGCAAACTAAGATTGTCCTGTAGTCCAAGGAGGACCCTCAACAAATCAGAACTTAAGCAAAATACCAAATATCACAAGACATACGATAAAACTGCCTCTCCTGTGCTAATAGGACAATTTAAACCAGTGAGGTTTGACTTTTCTAATGTAAATTTTAATACTAGGATCTTCATATTCTGATTCCTGCATTCAGTTTCAAACTTGAAACATGGTTCATTTTGTTTTTTTTACAAGCTCTAAGTGAAAGCATAAGGCAAACCCTCACCCCCAATAGTGGCTGTTGTGGTTAGAAAAGGGAAATTTGAATCAGGGCTCCGCAAATCCATTTCTGGCTCTGCCATTGATTTATTATGTGGTCTTGGAGAAATTACTTTACCTTTCCCCATCTGTATAATTATGATTTATTCTTTGTAATACAGCATTAATACAGAGCCTCTAACAAGCCCCTCTGTGCTTGGGATACTGGATCTAATAATGCTTAGCTACTTCTCAGGTGTATTGTGAGGATATAAACCTTGTAAAATGTTTTGAGATTCTCTGAAGAAAAATGCTATACATGTTTAAAGATATAGTGATGAGTGTGATTTAACTGTCTGGACATAGAGTGGTGCAAACCATTATTACTGTTCCAATACATAATGGGAAATATTTTGGAAATTAAGGTTTATCAAAGAGCACTGGGTGAGGGATTTTATTATCTCTCTTATAATCCAAGTGTTTTTAAATATATTTATAAAGCTATGTATGTGAAGGGGAATTCTCAACCTAGGAAAGCCAAAATGGTAAGTATTGCACTAAAAGACAGTTAGGTGATCTTAAAAATACTTACTCAAATATAATTTAATGAATTTTATGCCACTTAACTTTTTATGAATATTTTTAAAAATATCTATGTGAAATCTTGTACTTTATTTCTGAGGTGAAACAAAAATATTGCTAGAATCCAGAGACTGCATCAACATACTACTACTTGGGTGACTTTTTTGGCGATGGGGTATTTGAGAGGATTCCTGAAACCTGGAAGAATCCACGTAGTCACAAAGTGACCAACATTTTGCATTCAGAATCCTTCAAAACCAGTCAGGAAGAAAAGTTTTATTCAATCTTTTTAGGTGTCATTAATATCAGAGCTATAAAGCCAATGAAAGAATGGTAATTATTTCTGAAGAAAAGTAATTTTGATATATTCTTGTCTAATAAATATTTATATAGCTATCCAAGGTGTTGGAACAGATCACTCTAGTTTTCCTTTAAAAGGGCAAATTTATCGTTGTTTTATTTCAAGATCAGAAATGTATAATACACAGTAGTGCAATATTTCAGTTCAAGAGGCAGATTCAAATAGACATTTTCATAAGGTCACAGTAAAACTTCATAGCATAGTGCTACTCCAAGAAGTGATGATATAAAATTTTTCATTTTCTTACTCAGGAGTTCTGGTCACTGCAGATTGAGTCAGATCTACTCACTTGAGTGACAATAGTGAGTAATTTTTTCTCCTGTTAGCCTTGCAAAGATAAAGCAGCTATGAGAGAGGAAACTGAATTCTATTCAGGCTACTGCCTTACCCACACTATTAACCGGGCCCTGCCACTAAAACCTGATTCACGCAGGTGGACTCTTGCACTGCACAGAGCCAGCTGCAGGATCTGGGTCTAAACTGCAACAGTAGTTCCAAATGTTTCCTCTGTTACAAATGTGAGGGGGAAATTTTGTCCCACAGAATGTTTATTACTGGTAATAATGCATACAAAGAAATAATTCCTGTTGGATCCCTTGTTGAGTTTGCTGATCTTACAGTTAGGAAAAAAAAAACCCATCTTTTTATATTTGTAAACTGAGCAAATGTGATCTCAAATTGAGAGGTGACAAATAGGGAAACCGTGCAAATGCCATATTTCAAGTCATATTACAACTGCACTTTTAGGTAGCAAAACGGTATAGTTTGGAAGAATGGAATGGGGAAATAACTTGGTGCCTATATTTACTTTACCCAGAATCTCAGATGAATGAAGAGCATGTCTCAGATCACAAAGCGGATAGCATAGCACGTAGGATTTAATCACCTTTTTTTATCCTGAACGTTGCTCGTTTGCTGGATGTTCCCAGGGAACAGGGGCTGGGACTGACCCCTCCAGACTCAACCCACTTCTTGCTAATTCCCTCTCATCCTTGTTCAGTGCCTCCTCCCAGCCAGACACCCCTCCCACTAATACTAGGGCCTTCAAGCCTAACCCCAGAGCCCAGTGCTGAGCCCTCAGCACTAGAGACTGTAACCCCAGTGCCTCTGCAATCCCACCTCCCAGTACCAGCCCCCACCTCAATCCCTGCACGAACTACCAGCCTCCAATAGCAACTCCCCTGGGGCCCTCGCCAGCAGGCAACGCTTCCGCAGTGAGCCGCGCCCCCTTGCCCCGGAAGCGGAAGCAGTTGGCGTTGACCCCCTCCGCCATATTGGATGCTGTGGTGGAGGGTGGGGGGGAAGGCGGAAGGAGACACCTGGCAGCGGCACCGGCACCCGTGAGTAGTGGATTCCCCCTCCCCCGGGACAGAGGTGGGAGCGGGGCCCCGTGCCGGGCAGCGGCTGGATGCGGCCTGGGGCCCCGACAGCGGCCGCGGTGCCGGGGGTGGTGAGGTGTCCCCCGGGGCGGGGATTCTCGCACAGGGCGCTGGGACAGCCGGGAGGGGGCGCGTCAGGCGAGGTGGCGCGGGGCTGGGATCGGCCCTCGGGGTGTGACTGGAAAGGAGCACGCAGCTCCCTCCGGGCGGGAGGGGTTACTCTGTGCGTGGGGGTGGGGGTAGGCGAGGCGCTGCTTGCCCCGGGCGGGGGAGTCTCGGGGTCTTCGCCCTGTGCGCCCCCCTAGAGCCGGGTCGGTGATTCTTCTCCCGCTGCCCACAGGGGCCGGTTCTAGTCACAGTTCGGGGGCTCCTTCTCCTTGGCCTCTGCTTCACATGAGCATTCGCGTTGTTTACTTATTATCTTTACGGACTCCCCCCTCTCTCCTGCGTTGCCTCCTTTAATTAGTGTCAAGATGTAACTAACGAACCCCCGGTGGAGGTTTGTTTATTTCATGACAGTGAGGCTGCAGAGGTATCCTACAGCTGCTGCTTTTATTTGGCTGGGAATGTATTTGTGACGGGCCAGGTGCATGAGGTAGAAGGGTAGGAACCACATCTGCTGTAAAAGGAAAACTTGCACTTTGTGGGAAGCAGAAGTAAGCTGCAATGCTTTAAAAAACTTGGGACCAACTGGGCTGCCTTGTTCCTTTGGCTGCCCACTGGCCCGTCTAACAGAACGTCTTAGGCTATTGCTCATGAAAGTATGTTCTTCTACAAGCACAGGGAACTGCATCCTTCTCTTCAGTTCTCCTTATTTGCTTGTTTTGTCGTTAAAGTCAGAAAAATTCCTTAATGTTCAAAGAGTTCTGGCCTGTTTACACCGTGCATGCTATTGGAATAGATGAATGGAACACTTTCATTACACACAAAATAAAATAAACAAGGAAGAGACCCTGCTTTTTCAGAATTCAGGGATGGATAGTGCTTGCCTAGTAAACCAGAAAACGTAACTTCTTATAGCTCATGAGTGTGTAAGATTAATATATTTTTCAGGCAGAACAGTAATTTTGTAGAGCTATATTTCATGTTGGTAGCACTCTGTTTAAAACTCTGAACTCTATTAAGTTCATTAGGCTAGTTTCAGTCTGCTCCCTGGCTACTGATTTATTTACAGTGCTGGATTTTGATAACCTCTCACTGTAAGTAAGAGAGGAATTTTATGCTCTGTTATAATGGTGTGTTATCAAAATTAAGCCTTATTTCCAGTTCTCAGATATGAGATCAGAATTAGGTCTGTAATTGTGAATCCTTTTCAAAGCAAATTTCACAAGACACACTTCTTGTGATACTTAGTCCTGTTGGAATTCCGCACCACTGTGCATATGCAAAATTTATGTCCCCTGCAGACTTCTTTGCTTCCTAGCAGAAAAATGACTTCCTGACGGTGAAGCAAAGGGAAGCCACAAGAGCAGTCATGCCGTCTTCCCCAGCAGTATATTTCAGGTGCCCAGGGTAGCTGGCAGAGAGGTAAAGCACTGTGGGCTGGGGGACGGGACTGGAGAAGACCCAGCTCATGGCTCCTACCCTGCGCCAGGCTCAGCTGCTAGTCTTGGCGGGTTGGGGAGGATGGGACTTCCCTTGCATGGCATCTGGGGCCAGGTCAGACCAACCCCCAGATTCCCTCCTCCCCCCCAGCCGCAGGAAACTCTGCAAACTCCCCCACTTTCTGCACCCATCGCTCCTGAGCTGCAGGGGGAGGGATCCCTGTACAGAGAGCTGCTCCCCTATCTGCCCAACCCCGATACATCCAGACCCTCCCACTGAGCCTCACCCCCCCACACTCAGAACCCCCTTGATGAGCCCCACTCCCCCGGACCACCCAGATCCCCACCCCACCAAGCACCAACCAGCTGCACGTGGATCCCCACTCTCCCAGCATTTGGACCCCCCACACCCAGACTCACCTGCTGAGCTCTGTTCTTCCTCCTCTTCCTCCCCCCCCCCGCCGCTGAGCCCCAAGCACCTTCACCTGGACCCCCATGCCGAGTCCCATTATCATTGCACACAGAACATCCCAACAATCCCCTGTGCATCCAGATTCCGTCCCCCTGCACCAAGATTGCCCCACACAGAACCCTCTCAACCCACACGTGGATCCCCCCACACTAAGCTTCTCCACACTTGCATCCTGCCTTGCTGAGCCTGCCTGTCCACCTGGTGCACCTGGCACGGAGGGGCAGGGCCCTGGGGAGTTTCTGGGGCAGGCCCAGTCCTTGCGCTGTCAGGGTTGGGTGCAGCCTCACTGCTGAATCTGTGTCCCAGTGGGGAGCTGCACAGTGATCTCCCACCTCTGTGCTGTCAGTGGCCTGTGCTCCCCAATGCCATCTTGGAGCCTCCACATTTATTTGACAAATAAAATGTGCAGAATTTTAAAATATTGTGTGTAGAAACTGTAGTTTTAACCACTAAAGTTCTGTAACTTTTGAAATATCGCTGCTTGTATCTTTATTAAACATTGTAACACATATAAGGAATATTATGTTACATATTTCAAACCTATGCCGTTTAAAATGCATTGAGAGAGGTTCATAACAACATGAATCAGGAAAATATACTTATTTGGTTTTAAAACTATTCATGTGCTAAAAAAGCTTCAGTGACACTATAGACATTCTCATTATCCCTGGAAGAATAATTTTTTTTAATCAGATGTTCATCCTAGCACTTTTCTTTTTGTAAATTGAATAATAATCACCACTTAATCAGATGTGAAGTTTTTTACTACCCATATTGCAGAAATCCCCAATCCTGCAAGAACTAGATGTCTTTAACTTCATGCATAAGTGGTCCCATTGATTTCAACGGAACTACTAGGTCCCATTGATTTCAACGGAACTACTAGGCCATGTCTACACTTACAAGCTTATTGTGGCACAGGTGTACCAATACAGCTATGCCACTGTAAGAGCACTCGTGTAGCTGTGTTATGCCAACAGGAGAGAGCTCTCCTGTGAACATAATAAAACCAGCTCAAGGAATAGCAATAGCTATGTTGGTGTGAGAGCATCTCCCGTGGACATAGCACTGTGCACACGAGTGCTTATGCTGACAAAATTTATGTTGCTCAAGGGGGTGTTTTTTCACACACCTGAGCGATAAAAGTTTTGCTGACATCAGGGTGGATTTGATTTAAATCAAATATATTTAAATCATGATTTAAATCACTAGTCAGGAAGACTCGATTTAATCATGGATTTCTACATAAAAGTGCATTCTTGTTGGTAGTTATAACTTTAATACATATTCTTCACAACTCAGAGATGTAGGTTTCATTTTTAGAAGTACACACTATAAATTTAAGTGATTTATGTAGAAAAAAATTCAGATTAGTTTTACAGCTATATCAGAAAATAGATGTTTGGTTATTTCATTTACCAAAGATATTTGGAACAGCTATTTATAAAGTCATTGGGAGGTGAACTATCTCTAATTCAACAGGTTAATCATTTAATATTTGGAGGATTTTCTTGCTATGTTGTATTAGGAAGAGAACATCACCAGACAGACATATACATTGTTTTATTTAACTAAAACAACATTATTTTGTATTCTGGATTTTTTTCTTCAACAGCAAACATAATATTTTAACAAAACAAGCATATGAATTTTTTAATTTAGTTAAACATTCAAGTTTTTTAAAATCAGGTTTGTTTTTTTTTAAATTGTTTTTAATTAAAATAGTTAAATGATATATTTAAAAAAAAATTAAATTGACTACGTCAGCCAGGTCAACATGAGAAACTTAAAATGTTGGCTTCTGCAGCTAACTCAGTCATCTTCACCTTCATTCTCCTGTTTCTTCATAACCTGGAAAAGAAAAACAAGCTTTCCTGCTTTTTTGGGTCCCAAAAGATTTCTCATTTTGGAATGAATTGGTCTAAAGTAGGGGTCAGCAGCCTTTGACACGCGGCCAGGCCAGTTTGTTTACTTGTCGCGTCGGCAGGTTCGGCCGATTGCAGCTCCCATTGTCCACGGTTCGCTGTCCCAGGCCAACTGGGGTTGTGGGAAGCAGCGTGGGTGAGGGATGTGCTGGCCGCAGCTTCCCACCGCCCCCATTAGCTTGGTACGGCGAACCGCGGCCAGTGGGAGCCGCGATCAGCCGAACCTGCCGATGCAGCAGGTAAACAACCTGGCCCGGCCCGCCAGGGTACTTACCCTGGCTAGCCGTGTGCCAGAGGTTGCTGACCCCTGGTCTAAAGGAAGAATATTTTTCATACACTGGCAGAAGAAGCTACTGCTGTTAAAAGTGAGATTATCTCTTCAACAGTCTCTTAATCCAAGTGCTTAAGTGACTTCCACCAGTTCGCTGGTGTGACTGTTTTTAAAACATCATCAGCAAACATATATTTCTTGAATGGTTCTTATTCCAAAACTGGGTCTCCTTTATGGCCTGCTACCATTATAGGTTTTGCTTTCTAGTGAGAGAATATGACTGGTATGGTAGATCTCAAATCAATGAAGGCTGCACTCAGGAAGACCTCAAGACTTCTGGAATATGCTGTTCAAACAGTTTCACTTTTGTTTCTACTGCCTGTCCCTCCCTTCTCATGTTTATCTCCAGACTTCTCCTTGTCCAGATCTATTCCACCTCCAACAATCTTCTATTCATTGAACTTTTTGAAACTTTGCACTTTTAGAGAGAGGTAAGGGATTGACTCTGTGTACACAGATTTGCAGATGGACAATAGGGTTGAGGTCTATTATTTCTCACCTCTATATATTTATTTATTTTAAAACATTTTTGCTGGAGAGACAGATCCACAGCTTGAGAACTGAAAAACTAAGCATCTCCGATGGTATCTTCTAGACTGAGCACTGAGTTCCCATTGGGTAGATAGAAAGATTAACCTAAATAATCTATACAGAAACCTGTGGAACCCCATAAAATTGGGTCCCTAATCCATGAACTGTTGGAACTCATTTACAAAACTTTTCTTAACAATTACATGAATATATTGTCTTATACTATAGAATTAGAATTTATAATCCCTATTCCCTGATGAGATACATTATAGCTCAAAGATATCTTAATTAAAACTATCTTTAGATAGTTTTTTCCCTCAAAAAGCATTTTATCAAAAAAATCATTATTATCCATCCTGGCTGACAGAAATGTTAGTGTTGACATGGCCCTAGTGTGTGTAACTGTGTGCAGGATTGGGGTTTTAGATTCTATTGCAGATCTGATTTTCCAAGTCCCCATTGATGATTGAGTAGAAGCACATAATGAGAACATTAAAGATACTCAATAGTGGTATCATTGACAGAAAGGAAACATTTCCATCGTTGTAGCCATTCTGGTTCTGCTTTTGATTTAGTAGGTTTGAAAAAGTTTCAAAACTAATAATAAGGTAGTAGTAATAGAGGAAGTTATGAATAATAGCACTCAGTTTCTATAATGGTATTTCCTCTTCCCACCCTGTGGAGTTAACTGAAGAGAAAAATTTATTTCCTCTCTTTGGCCCTGGATATTAAAAGGACACTTCTGTATTGTCAAATTTTAGGAGACTTTCTTTGGTATACCTAGGATCGAGGTGGGGCTGAAGTTCTGGATTGTCACTATCAATCCTCTTTCTTCTGATATTGTACAGGGACTCCTTCCCATTACTGATTATTGTTCCCATGTAAAAGAGGGATAATACATAGCTTTCAGATTTTTACCATGCACCCAAAGAGAAATTTAGAGTTATAACATTTCATAAATCTCCAGATTGTCATTAGGACCAAGAGCTTCCTTCCATCTATTTGTCACTATAATGCAGCATTTAATACAATTTACTGGTAATCTTCCTTGGTTTACTAATACTTCACCCATCAATTTAAGATCTTCAGGTGAAAAACACTCTCTAAATGTTAATTACTATAGAGCTGAAATTACTCCCATTATCCCATAGAGCAACATAGTCCTGCCCAGAGATCGGAATCCAGGAAGTAGTGTGAGGTATTACCTTTGGTGATGTGGCACATCTGCTGCTCAGATTCCATATGATTTTGTTTGTGTCTTAAAGCAAACTGCAGACCTTGTTTGTTTTTTGAGTGGAGGAGAATCCTAAATCAAAAGTATTGCATTTATTAATATTGTTTTTCACCTGAGTTCTGGATCCTGTCTTTTACCATGTGAGAGGGAGTAAGGCAATATGAGATGTTCATTTTGGCAAAGATATGACAAACAACATCAAATGCTTCAAACGGTGCAGGAAAATGTTTCAGTTTAGGTGCTTATGATGCCAGCTCTTGGATGGAACCCAAAGTACAGAAGCCAGAATTGAATTTATCTAAATATGTAGTCACTAATTTTGGAAGGAGGGGTGTCTTAAATAGGTTTCTTAAATTTTGGTTTTGCAGTTTACCTTTAAAGACTAAAGGTTGGGGGCGGGGGGGAGGGTAGTATCCCAATACATCATCTCCAGATTAATGTTTCCAGATTATTACTTTGATTTCTGGTATATCAAGGTAAGAATATCACTTAGATCTCTTGCCTACGTTACTGTTTGTAATTTTTCCTAAAAATGTCTTGGATCCTTTCCTTCTCTTTGTAAAATATATTTAACCCTTTCCTTCCTTGATACTTCCCCTGAAATAGAATGGATGAATGTCCTGCCTTTAAAAATGTTTCACAGAAGATACCTTTTTGTTTCAAACAAGATATCAGATAAGCAAGATACGAAATCACACACCTGAATGCTGATGCATGTAAAGTGTCTTAAAGTTTCACAATATTAAGTTCTCATTTTTAATATGTTTTCTGTATAAATGTCTTGTTTTCACAGCAACAATGTCCGAAGGGGACAGTATTGGAGAGTCTGTTCATGGCAAACCTTCTGTGGTGTATAGATTTTTCACAAGACTTGGACAGGTTGGTTTTATATCACTGGATTTATACAATTTCTTTTTTTTTTTAAACTCATGGCCTTTAGTTTTGCAGTAAAAGGAATAATTAAGTTACTGAGTACTTCAAACTCATTTTAAGGAAAATGCTTTTTAGAAATGGATGGTCTCATAACCATGATGACAAATACATAATTTAATGTCTCTATCACTATTTGAATGTTTAACAGTATGTATGAATATTTATTACTGCATTAATGCCCTCAGCATGCTAGTTGCTCTCAGATGAGTAGACAGAAAGCTTCATGTAACCATAATTAATTCGAGCAATTACTGTTTGCTATTAAAAGCTAAAACTTTACGTATTACTAAACTATGAGTACTTATGTAGATTAGACCAATTTTTAAAAGTGACATGATTTTTGGATGCACAAATTTTTGGATGAACACCTTAAAGAAGCCTGATTTTTTTTTCCCCTTTTATTGGTGGTTTTCAGCACTTTCTGAACATTTGCTCCCCTTAAGATGTTCAAAGTTAGACACACACATTTGCTAATGGTTTTTAAAACACTTAGAACATAAGCTTTCCAATAGCCATAAAAAATCTTTTTTGTCCTCTGGGTAACTCGGGCTCAAAATCTGATTTTGTAAACAGAAGATTTAAACATAACATTAATGGAAACTTATTTATGAAACTGAAAAAAAAATCAGTTTCTCTAGTTACAACTTTAAACTGGCAGCCAGTTATACCAGTGCTTAAGAACCAGAAATTGAGTGACTAGAAATGAAAGTGAAATTTATTAGCAAAGTGTGACCTAACTGAGTAAAATGTAAGCAAGTAACCAGTCTAAATAGTGCCAAGTAAACCTGAGTCTTAAAAAAATGTTTTTAATCTTTTAAACTATGATATTTAACCAAAAAATGTCCCTTAAAACTTGTGGTCTTTCTGACACTCATTTAGATTACTCTATAATAAACCATATTTGTGTATAAAACATTTTACATTTCATTCTAGATCTACCAATCCTGGTTAGATAAATCTACTCCATATACAGCAGTACGATGGGTTGTAACTCTGGGTCTGAGTTTTATCTACATGATTAGAGTTTATCTACTACAGGTAGGAAAACTAAATGTATTGCATTTGTTATGTTGTTTAGAATAACATTGTAACTTAAAAAGGAATACTTTTTTATTAGATTGAATAATCTATTTCACTAAAACACTTGCTAAGAAATATTGAATCATATGGGTCAAAGTGAGAATATTTTAAGTTTACATGCATAGACGTGTAATGAAATAATAACTTCAAGATGGAAACAAGTTTGGTAGAATAAGCAGATTCGTAAACCAGCTACTTTCAGTGTCATAGTCAAGTACATATGCATGTCTTTTTTTGGCTACTCATCTTTTCCCCAGGAAAAGCTTTGGTATGCTTTGTGTGAACTGAAAGTGCTTTGTTTTTTTCCTCCAATTAATAGCAATAGTAATTTGAGCTGCTACATCATATTAATAAACTTTAGGCTGAAACACAGTCTTGAAAGGGATGGTTAAGGTTGGCTGTTTTGTTTTGTAGCAGGAGAAGGTGGGAAGCGCCACTGTTATGTTCTAATGAAACTGCATAATAAACTTCTTAAAACTCTCATTCATGTTTTAGCTTCCTATTTAAATCTTTGCATCTCATTCAAGTGCCAACATTCCTCTCCTAGTACCGAACCTATGAAGAATTTCTGCATTATCACTGGCAAGCAGCAGACTGTATCTCCACTAACCTGTTTTCTCTATTTTATGCCAATGCAAAATTCAGTTAAGCACTTTAGAACCAGTATTCCCAAAGCTGCCCTAAGCAAGAGTGCAATTCCTTTTTCGTTGCTCGGTGATATTCAAAGAGTAACATATTTCTGATAACTTCAGCAGTGTCCCTGTTTGAGTGCTTGACCTTCTAAAGATTAAAACTTCTAAGCCTGAAAACAATTTCAAAAGTAATTGCAGGAGGCTGTGAAATTGAGTAACAGCATCATAACTGCTGGAGCACTTGAACTTTTATGTGAATTTTCTTTGGGTACTTTTCTAGTCCTGGTTTTCATATATAAAATTTGGCTGCTATTAGCTATATAGCCCATACACATTAGTATTCCTCTCCTAGGGCGCAATCTGGGAAATATTTGAAATGGAATGTCCTAAGTTTTGTAGGAATTGGAGGCACTAAGTATCTCATAGGAGATGACCTCTATGTGAGTTGAGGGCACTGGTGCAGATCAACAGGAGCTGATAGTGCTCAGCACTCTGCAAAATTATATACCATGTAAACTTAGAATCATTCAAAGGCTAATAAGTTCAAGTGCCTATCTAATGAATACAATACAATTTATTCTGGTATTGCTGCCTTTGGAAAATTGGGAAGACAATGAATCAAGAGTTGTGGCAATGTTATCTGTATGTTAGAGCTTTATAATTTATTATTTTTTTCCTCAGAGGAGGACAGATTATTCAGCTGTAACTTCAGTTGAAAGAAATTATGCTCTGATATCCATGCATTGTGATGTAATCCTTAAATGTCTTTAACATTTGTGTTAAACATTTGTGTGTATGCAGCGTAGTTGTAACCATGTCAGTTCCAGGATATTAGAGACGAAGGTGGGTGAGGTACACCTCTACCCCTCTACAACGTGGTCGTGAGGAGCCAAAAATCCCTACTGCGTTATATGTGAAACGCCGTTATATTGGGGTAGCGGTGGCAGGGCTGCAGCAGAGATTTAAAGAGCCCGTGACTCCAGCCACAGGGAGCCCCAGGCCCTTTAATTTGCCGGCGGAGCCCCACTGCCTCAGCCCGGGGTAGCGGCAGCAGGGCTCCAGCGGTGATTTAAAGGGCCCTGGACTTCCCGTAGCAGCCAGAGCCCTGGACCCTTTAAAGCGCTGCCCGAGCCCTGCTGTCGCAGCCCCGGGGTAGCAGCAGCAGGGCTCCAGCGATGACTTAAAGGGCCCTGGGCTCCCCGCAGCAACCGCAGCCTTGGCTCCTTTAAAGCACTGCCGGAACCTCCCTGCTACCATGCTATATGCGAACCCGTGTTATATTGGGCCGCATTATAGCGGGGTAGAGGTGTACTATCTTTTATCGGACCAGTTTCTGTTGGTGAGAGAGACAAGCTTTGGAGCCACATAGAATTCTTCTTCAGCTCTGTATGGCTCGAAAGCTTGTCTCTCTCACCAACAGAAGTTGGGCTGATATTACCTCACCCACCTTGCCTCTCTAATGTGTTGTCATACAAACTGACAACTATTTCTAGAAATAACTGTATGTGCTGTCAGAGACTTGTTAGACTGTTGTTCCCAGTATAGTTTATTTGCTGCGAGTAACTGTGTTACTAACACACTTTGCATGAACGCTAAAATAGAAATCTAGGACAATTATATTTGACTTTATAACAACAAGATTTAAGGGACTTTATTTTACTTATTTTCTTATCAAATTTTTCTGGAAATGGTCTGTTGCAAATTGCCCTCTCCAGTTTAAGCTGCTGGAACAGATCTCTGCTATATTGTAACTTCCTTAAGTCCTTATTTTAATGATGTATTTCTCAATATTCCTCTCTTTAGACAAAATGCATTATGCCTGCATCTTATAAAAAATTAGATTTTCCTTAAAGGGACACAGTTGGGTTAAAAATAATTATTTTTAAAGTGGCAGATATCCTTTTCCATTACTAAACACCATAGATTCTTAAACCTGCAAGGACTACAAAAGTATTATCATTCTTGTGGTTGTGTACTTTTTGTGCTTCTCTGAACTTGGACAAAGAAACTGAATGTTGTGTTTTGCTTACTAGTTTAAGTCTCACTACACCCTACATCCTAAGCATCTTCTTGCAATTAAATAACATCATAAAATCTTTACTGTTGTTTCGCTTTATAAAAACTTAATTTGAAGCTGTTTTCTATGAATTTTTCAGTCTGACTTTTTTTTTTTGGTTTTTGTTCTTTCCTAGGGTTGGTACATCGTGACGTATGCCTTGGGAATCTACCACCTAAATCTCTTCATAGCTTTCTTGTCGCCAAAGGTAGATCCCTCTCTAATGGAAGACTCAGGTATAGTGGATATTACTCTCATTACTATAATTTTGAACATAAACTGTTTTCCAAATCACATAACCAGTTTCCTCTATCTTCACGTGAACCTTTTTTTGAGGTTCGAACGGAGGCACATAAGACCTGTCTACACAGGCAAAACTGAGCTGAATTCAACTGAAAACACACACAGTTCTTAACATCTGTGTAAATACATCATTATTTTATACTGGTTGTGGTAGGCTACCACATGACCCGCTCTCTAAAAGATATTAACATCTGTGTAGACACAGTTTAAGGAGGGGGTGGAGTTTTGTAATCAAGTAAGATTAGTTAAATTGAAAAATCACATCTCCTTTGACTCATTTAGATGTAAGTAAAAAGTTATTGCCTTAAAATCCCAAAGCCAGTACGTCAAATGAGAATAGAATCCAAAAGTCCTGCACTTCAACTACGTGACCAAAACCACAGCATATACATTGAATGTTATATGAATACATTGTAATTGGGAATTAAACAGATTTTTCTCCTATAGGTTATTCCTTGATATTGCTTATAAGTGGTGGAATATGTAGATGTGTTAACATGTCTGTTCCCAACCAAATGCACATTGGGGCTTTAATGTAGCCTCAGATTTTACCTTTCAGTCTGTTTATGGTATCTGTTTTCAGATATTTTAAAATTACTTCTTCAGAGTGAAAAATATTTTTGAAGGCTGGAACTAGGTTAGATATTTCATAATGGTCTGGACTTTTCTGGAGATCTGGGTTCAAATGTGGTATCACTCTCAAAACAAATATTGTTTGATCAAGCATTAGTAACTTATCCTTCCGTGATCAATTTTACACAAATAGGAAACTTGAACTCTTGCAAGGAGCTATTCTATTCTGGCTTTGTATATAATAGTGACAGTAGGAAAGAACAGAATATTTACTAGACTGATTGATTAAGGGATGATTTACCTTAAAAGATTGATTTTTTTAATTTGTTTTTGCTTTTTTTATCCAGATGATGGTCCTTCATTACCCACAAAACAAAATGAGGAATTTCGACCCTTCATTAGAAGGCTGCCAGAGTTTAAATTCTGGTGAGTGGATACATGTGCCCATTCTCTTAAAAATAAAAAGCATTTACATGAATGTGTTAAATCAGTCACTTCCAGTGTGTGGAAGGGATTAATTATGTAATTTATTTTTAAGGCATTCTGCTACTAAAGGCATCCTTGTTGCAATGGTATGTACATTCTTTGAGGCGTTCAACGTTCCGGTATTCTGGCCAATCCTTGTGATGTACTTCATTATGCTATTCTGTATCACTATGAAGAGACAAATCAAGGTAATGTGCTGAGATTGGATTGAATCTTCTTGAAGATGATAAAATGTCACTGCTTAAGAGTGTCTTTCCATGTTGTCAGCCAAATGATCACCATGGATGTTTATCTGTGTATATACAGTATGGCCAATATTTTTAAACTTAAATACCTAAGTGTAGGCACTCCTCAGCACAAACTGTAATTGGAAATATAAATGCTCAATACTCCTGAAAATCAAATCCATTTAGAAACCTAGATATCAAATTGTTAGTCCCCTTATGTTCATTCTTCAAAGGATTCAGATTTATCAGAATAATATCTTCTGAAGTAGTAAATTTGGTGTTTATAATGGATAATATGCACCGTTCATCCATGGCATTTCTGCAGCATAATGCCCAAAGCAGACTATTGGGATCAAATTGGTGATGGGTGTTGTGAAAAACTTGGCATTTTAAAAAAGACAAACACAGCAAAGTATTCAGGTTGGCTTTGATACATTTTCTATAGCTTGTTGGCTTTTAAATGGAAATTTAAAAATAAAGATTTTGAAAATGTCTCATTCTGAATTTTGAAGTAGTATATTTTGATTCATGATTGTAAAGTGAGGACTAAGGGATTTACATTAATACATTTATGCTGTTTAATCCTTTAATGATTAACCATCTTGACCATTCTATACTGTGTATCTTTTTTTGTAAAGTTCAAGGGTCAAACTCTCAAACAACCCCATTTAAAGTGTTCAGCGTCATATATACCAATAAATAATACAGAAAAAAGTGCCATTTAAATCCTTTGTGTAGCTTGTGACTGAAAATGACATCTTATGTTGTTGAAGTTAAACATTGTAGATCTTATCATTGTAAATTAGTGATTATACTGAAGAGCTTTGTGTATTGTGACTTAAACTGCATATTATGGTGTTTTGATAGAAATATTAGATCTGTCAAACAGTTCTGTTCAGCAACTAAACTGATGTCTTTTTGTTTACAGCATATGGTAAAGTACAGGTATATACCGTTCACACATGGCAAGAGGAAATACAAAGGGAAGGAAGACATGGGAAAGACCTTCGCTAGCTAGAAGTTGAATTGAGCCTGTTGACTGACTCTACATATAACTACAAGAACGGTTTTGAGCCATTGTAACAATGCCTTTTTTCTTCATATAAAGTAATTAAGAGGGTGGTGACAAAGCAGTTGAATTTTCATTTTAAGAGGCTGTTTCTATTTTTTGTCTGAAATATCAGTTTCTTGAAGAAACTGGCATTCTAACCAAATTGCATTGGGTTAATTTATCTTTGATAAGTTGGAGAGTCTTCGGTATCCCATTGATTTGGGATCATGTGTTGCTTTCAAGGTCCACTGCAATCATTGGGGAGGCTAATGGCTACAATTAGGTTTTTTTACAGTGTTCCTGCCCAGTTTGACCCTGAAATGCTGTGCACATATGTGGAGAAAAATAGTAAGTTGGCACACGTGATGCTGTTGTCTGCTTCATAACTGTGTGCTAAGTTCATACACGGGTCTGATAGGCCTTAATATATGCAGAATTTCAGCCAACAAGGTACATGCATGGTATCACTGGAGTGTAACCAAGTTAGTAAAGAGTAGATAGGGTTTTTTACAAAGAAATCCTAAATTCTGTTTTTTGCAGAAAGGAAATAACAATTACTATAGCTCATAAGGAAACTCATTTGTGTTAGGTTCTTATGCCAGTTTCGCCATTGCATCTCATGGCAGATGCTGAAATTGGGCTCATTCATAATGACTCAAAACTTTGTTCTTAAACTATCATGATTTCTTTTGAGGGCCTGGAATTATAAATATATATATTTTAATTGTTATTAGTTGGAGAATATTTTGACTTGTTTCTATGATACTTAAGGTTTTTTTTGATTAACTTAAGTTTGCTTCATGCAGCCCCTTAAGAACACACCCAAACTGGCCATAGCAGACAAACGTTGTGGATTTTAACAGCTTTTCATTTTCTATGAAAAATATAGAAATAAATGACCTGCATGTAAACTTTTTGATGTGATACAGCTACAAACAATTTTATTAAGTGACTTTTTAATTCCAAACTTTATTAAAAGACAGTTGTCCCCCTTTCTTGTTTTAGTCATCTTTACATGAAATATATTGGGCTAATAATATTTATAGATCTGACATTTTAAATGGTGTCAACGCTTACATTTTCCTCTTTTTATTCAAGTAACACATTTACTTAGTTCGTAAGAGTTTATTCAGTTGAATTATATTTCAGGTGCTAGGATGAGACGAGTCCTTTGAATGCACTACGTAGTGTAGCGGCAGCTTCAATAGATTCTTGCTATGAAACGCGTACAAAGGAACCCTTGTTGTTTGCTTGTGCAGAATGAAAAAGCCAATAGGAAACCCTGTACACCATTAATTAGATTCAGCCTGCTGTAATCTTGAAAAATGTCATAGGTTCTTTAACTAGCATTGTGGAAAACAGTGTGGTTTTTTTTTATAAAGTAAACTTGTTCAATCTAAAGTTTCATGCAAACGTGATTGAAAAATATATATATTTTTATATATAAGGGCTTACGGTTATAAACATATAACCGTAAGCCCTTATCAAATGCCAATCATGAACACTGTTGCTGCCAAGAAAAACTAAAAGCCCTGAGTTTAAGAAACTGCCTTACAATTTGCTGTCAGTTTTTATAGTTTCACTTATGACTGTGCCTGCAAATCAGGGAGATATGTAAAAATAGTAATTATCTTTGTATTCATTTACCTAGAGAATTATTGGAGGCACAAAATAAGTGGCTGGTTGACTCCCTTTCAACATCAAACCTTAAAGAGACTTATCTATTAAAATTGTAAAAAAGGAACATACTTGTAATTGCAGTTTTGAAATATAGTTCCTTTGCTCAGCTGCTGTTTTTCTGTCAGTGGCAGCTCATGATCAATACCTTCTTCTTTACTGTTGTAGGTAGGAGTGGCTTGCCCCCTATGCAGTGAGATTTTAACAATGTTCAAATAATAATTAGTATCCCATGCCCAGGCACGAACAAGTCTAGAACATGGTTTCTCTTAAAAATAACAAAAACACACCACCTATGCAGTGGTTGAGTGAACTGTTCTAAACTGTTTAAGCAGGCATCTTCTTAAACCACTTCTAAATGTTTTCTTAGTGTTAAGCTATATGCCTTCATCAATTATGGCCGAAGAAACCTAGATCTTGACAGATTCAATAATAACTTTCTAGTGCAGATTGCAACTGCCTTCTTTCTTGGCAGCATTATCCAAGTTCTACCATCAGTAATAGCTTGCTACATGTTTCTATGTGTAATTAAATGTGTTGACAATGATCTCTAAAGCTGCATATACCTTGAGTTCTGGCTCAGGCCACCTTTCTCCCTTTGCTGTATTGACAGTTAAGTTCAGGTGGGGTTTTCCTAGGAAGCCTTTGATATGAAAGGTGGGAGGGTAGGGACAGGGTATTTCACGTCTCTCACTTATCCAGCAGAGTTAAGTGTCCTGTTCTTCTGCATATAGCAGTACCTATCTCTTCTTTCAGGCTTTCTGTGTATGTGAGGGGAAGGAACCTAACTGTGTGGGAGTTTGTAGGGAGAGGTTGTCCACAACTCTTGCTATATGTTGCCTATATGGCCAGGACCTCTGCAGTATAATTATTTGAACAGAAGTGCTCTTAACTTAGTATGGATTCAAGATCTAATAAGGTATTTTCCAAGGCTTTTTTTAACCTTTAGAAGCTTCAGTGAAAAGCTTATTTTTAAGTAGTTTGTTATGCATGTCAAAGACTTGATGAATTCTGGATTTTTTCCCTCAGAGAGCATGTGAATAGCAATCTGCGTTGTACCTTTAGCTATCATGCAAGAGCAGAAAGATGAACCACGTTTGATTGTTTTTCCTCCCAGACACTTTGCTTTTTGGATAATTGAATCACTAATAATTTCTCGGAAAAAAATCTTAAGCAGTGATACTTTTGTAAACATCCCTCTTCATTTGCGCTGTAAAATGTGTAATCAGCAAAGTTGATAGTGCCTATTGCCAAAAGGTTCTGGGTAGGAGTGTGATGTTTACTAATCTTGTATTTTGGGCAATGGAAGATACCACTGCAGTCTGTATATATAATGAATTAATATAAATTCTTGATTATTACAGGAAGTGTCCATTACTGAACTTGTTCCCACAACTGTACATTCAGTGAGCGATTTTAAAACTTAGTGTATACAAAAGCATTCTGTATGCTGTGTAAAACAATCTAATTGAAATTGCTAGACTATTTTAAATGTGATAACAGGGATCTGACAGTATTTTCCTGTAGCAGTGAGACAACAAACTAAGTGGTACATAAATTAACCTGATCTTCAGCACTTTTCACTGTAGTGTTCAATTTACATCAGCAGTTACATGTGCAAGGTGTGCTCACGCTCTATTGGAATTTGAGTTTAAATTGAAGCAGAGAAGTTGCTTACCGTTAACCCAAATTATGCTGTAAAAATAGAATGGTGGTGTTAGGATTCATATTTCTTATGAGAATTTCCACTGCAGTTACTCATAACTCTAATTTCTTCTGCTCTAAGCATATGCACACATACGATTTCCACCTGAAGCTTCAGCAGGGACTGTTGTAGTTTTAGGAGAACAGGAAGGGAGCAAGGATCCAACATTTATATGTAAGTCTTAATCCTAAAACTTTCATAATACTAAAAGCATGCTACAAAAGGTTGTTTGGATTTAAGTCCTCCCACAGTGTTTGCAACTAACTGCAAGGGCAATAGTCTAATAGTCTCCTCATTGTTCAAAGTGAAATGCAGACAAACAGCATAAATAAGGTTAGAGAACTTGCTCTAAGCAATTTTTAGGAATAGTGTTTAACATGGAAGGTCAAGATCTGAGGTACAAGAGAAGGCAGTAGACCAAAGTACTTCAAGTTTATTTTGTAACAGGAATGAGAAGCATCACCTTTTACTGCTTGTATAAAACAGTTAAGTTTTATAAAAAGATTTAGGCTCAAAATAAAGTCTTGCTTGTGGATTAAGCCAAACTGTATTATGGCTTTGCTGGCTGATAAAGATAGAGGAAGGGGCTTGTCAGGGGCTACAGCAGTGTCTTCATACAGTTATCGATAATGCCGCAAATAGATCAGTTTCTGAGGATGAAATTTCTCTCTGCATAATGGACACTCTGCCTACAAAAGGGAAAAATTAAGTTACCAAAGTGTTAAGCAAAAAACAAACAAACACTAGCACATTGGAGGAATCTAGACATAGAAATGAGTAGCCCTACCTAATTCTAAACATACATCTTTCCTTCTGTCTAGTTTTTAGGGCAAGGTTAACTGTATAAAGCACTGTCCTCTATTCAAATTAACGGCACTAATTTAAATGACAATGTTTTAGTACAAGAAATGACCTTACTAAGCTTTATAATGCATGGTTAATGAACAAGCTGTACATTACAATGGCCCCTCAAGGTGAACCTTTACTAGCTCTGTAGACAATAAAACCCTCTTCAGATACTGCTACAAGGAAGAACACATGCGGGAGAACTTACGTGGTTCGGACAGTAAGCGTCACATTAAATGAAAACGCTCAAAAGGGTGACTAGTATTAAATGCCACCTTCTGAGAACTTAAACCAAAGTCAAGCCACTGCTAAAGGTAGATGTACACAATTCTCAAGGGGGAGATAAATGAAGGTTCTCTGGTACAACATGGAAGGGAAGACCACCTAGATTAGGTGAGAGGCCAGTGGTTTACACAAGTGCTCCAGCTGACTCATAGCTATAGCAGAGAAGACTGAAGTGATCCTTTGTTTCTATAACATGAAATAGATTTCCCTGGTTTTCCTATGTCAAATGAAAGACCCAATATATTACCCAAACAACAGTATTTTCCAACAAGTTAAACCATATAGTGTCTTTTTTTGGCTGTTCAGCTAGCTTGTAGGTCTCTAGTTCTCAGCTAGGTAAGATCACTTATCTGCATTCTTTAGCCCCACAAGCATGAGAGAGAAAAATACATGTTATAGTGAACAGGTTGCTGGTGCTTCATGAGCAATGAGATCTTAATTCAGCTATTCGTATAAAGAAAATATTGCATGGGAAAATGTTCATTGAGACCCAGGTAGTTAGAAAGCAATTTACTCATTCTGAAGAGAAAAATTTGCTC